>NC_092333.1:387833333-388147916 GCF_046630445.1 Rutidosis leptorrhynchoides | reverse complement strand
GAACAGCACCCGTGCAGTTGCAGGGTGCAACCGTACGGTTGCAGGTGCATCCGTGCGGTTGCGTCTGGTCAGCTTTTTCTGAAATTTGTTTTGATCGTAACTTTTGAACCGTAACTCCGTTTTTGATTAATCAAATATTTTTGGAATCTTAATGAAGATTACTTTACAATGGTAAACTTTTAAGAAGCTAGATCAAACTTTATTTTAGTCAGAAAAAGGGGTTTTAGCGTGTATGTCTTATTTTGCACGCACTTGAAGGTAGTTATTGAATGGAATTAGGTTGTAGACTTATCCAATGATGAATATATGATGTTATGACTTGGTTTAAAGTTATGATTGAGTATATATGTATATATATATATATGTGTGTGTGTGTGTGTGTGTGTGAATATGCATATATGGGTATGTATACATATTATCTAGGTATATATGTAAGTGTTAGTTTATATATACTGTGATTGTGATATAGTTAGTATTGGAATACGATTACTAACTTATTCAGTATTTGTTCTCAGGAGATATGGACGAGGAGAATACTCGGTGACATTAGACTACCTAGTGCTGCTGGTATCGGTGAGTGGGACTAACTGGAGTATATAGTGTAGAGTAGCATGTTATATTATGATTGCCATGCTTGTTAGATATACTTGCTACTATGGTTAGTTAGTATTTTGTGATTACTGCAGGTTAGTTGATGCTTGTCTGCTGGAGCCCAGTGCGTCCATATTGTGTGGTAGCCTCGGTAGGAGGGATCAACCTGCGGGTTGGGTTCCTCATGTGGTAGCCTAGACAGTAGTGGTGTATATATGTGTGAATGACGCATCTGTCATGTGTGGATTATATATATACAACACAGTGGTGGAGGAACTTCTGGTAAGCTCCAGTTCGATCAACTGGTGGTTAATGGTTTGGCTGAGCCGTCAGAGTCTCTGTAGATGGCACTTGGGTGATGTTTGTGTGTTAGATTTTGTGACATGATTAGTATGACGGTTCCTGTATACTATTACCTGTAGTTAGTTGCACTCACTTAGCTTCGTGCTAACCCCCTCCTCTTCCCTGCAGGTTAACTATTGCTTACTTGATAGATTCCAGGGAGACGGATTGTTGGGAAATATGTTTGACTAGTCGGAACTCTGATGTCGCAACTTTTCTATTAAAGTTGCAATTACGTTTTAATATAACACCCTGTCATTTATTTATTAACGTGTTTATCATTAAATGGATTGTATATATATATATATATATATATATATATATATATATATATATATATATATATATATATATATATATATATATATATATATATATAATATATATATATATATATATATATATATATATATATACATACATGTATATATTATGTATTTGTTAAATTGGTCTTTCGATGTATTTAAAAAAAATCTAGGGTGTTATAAGTTGGTATCAGAGCGTAGGTTTGGCAGCATGTACTCGGAAGTGACATGTTCCCAAATCGTGTGTCGAGACAAACACATGTTGGGGTTGGGTTAAGTGAATGAAGTAGGTATTGAAGAGTTAGTTGGCAAGAACTAACAGATTATCTACTAAGCTATTATGTATGAGATGTTGTGATAAGCCAGGTATGAAGATCGATTCCACCTTGCTGGTGCCCCTTTGACCCTCAGTGCTGATAGAATTTCTGTGGACGTGTTTGATGCCGATTTGGATGAAGGAATTGACCAGTATTAGTTGACGTGGCTCCAAGGATAAGGATTCAGTTGCATAGTTGATGAGGGTCAAGGGTGCGGGTACGATCGAGGTGTTGATAGGTATAGAAGATGTCTTCGTATTCATAAAGGTACATTCTTATTATATTACTGTAATTATTATTATTGTACATGTAGATTGTGTTCCCGCCTTTGTCGAATTTGGTGTTTGTTGTAATGATAATCTGTGACGATTAGTGTCTCAAGTTGCGATTGATTGATTATACTTGTAAGATAGAAGTAGATGAGAGTTGACAAACACAGTTACGACGATTGTGTCTGGAGCTACCCTGCCACTATCGGGATTTTATTCCCTTAGACTGACTGCTATATTCTGTGAGACTTTATATATATGACCTTTGTGATATGGTGTCATGTTATTGTGAATTGTTTGTTATATGGCCTGTTATACTGTACGTGAGACTACTGTTGAAAGGAGCCGTTCATATACATTATAAACGATTCACAATAGTTGATTACATCGTGAGGTATTTGACCTCTATATGATACATTTTACAGACATTGCATTCATTTTTAAAAGACAACTTTCTTTACACTGAAAGTTGACAGTATGCATACCATTTCATAATACATTCAACTATAATTGACTTAACAATAATCTTGATGAACTCAACGACTTGAATGCAACATCTTTCGAAATATGCCATGAATGACTCCAAATAATATCCTTAAAATGAGCTAATGCACAGCGGAAGATTTCTTTAATACCTGAGAATAAACATGCTTTAAAGTGTCAACCAAAAGGTTGGTGAGTTCATTATTTTATCATAAATAATCATTTTTCATCATTTTAATAGACCACAAGATTTCCAGATATATAATTGTACACGTAACCCGAGTACAAAATAACACACGTATCCCGCGAATTAAAAATCCATCTCATATCAGGCATTTCGCATAAACTGCATAGAGATAAAAATCATTCATATGGTGAACACAAGGTAATTGACATTAATAGAACGCGTCTAGAATATCCCCATCATTCCGGGACTCTCATCGGACATGATAAAATCGATGTACTAAAGCATTCGTAACCCGGATGGGGTTTGTTATGCCCAATAGATCTATCTTTAGGATTCGCGTCAATTAGGGTGTCTGTTCCCTAATTCTTAGATTACCAGACTAAAAAGGGTGATATTCGATTCGATAATCCAAATATAGAATGTAGTTTCGATTACTTGTGTCTATTTCATAAAACATTCATAAAAGTAGCGCATGTATTCTCAGTCCCAAAAATATATAGATATAAAAAGGGAGTAATGAAACTCACAATACTGTATTTCGTAGTAAAAATACATATGACGTCATTGAACAAGTGCAATGTTGGCCTCGGATTCACGAACCTATATTAAGTATGTATGTATGTATATATATATATATATATATATATATATATATATATATATATATATATATATATATATATATATATATAATGGTCAATATCCGTCTAACAATTTAGGTCAAGTCATAGTATATCACAATCCTAATCCTCGAGATTATCATGCAAAAGTTAACAAAAGTCAATTTGACCCAAAATGATTTCCAAAATTTATACACGTTTATTATATAACTTAAATGTAATCGTTTTATATATTTAAATATATTTATTAGATTTTATTATGGTAAATAATAGAAGTCATTTATTAAAAAAAATTATATCAACGTTTATATATGATAAAATATACTTTTATACATCTTAAGTAGTAAAATTTATAAAGTTCACTTAATATCGTAAAAATATAGTGATATGTATTATTAATGTAACTATATTACGTGTGGTAAAAATATCTTTGTACCACATATTTATTTGATAAAATAATATCGATAATAACAATAATAAGTAAAAGTTGTATTATTTTATAATAATAATAATTATTATTATTCTACTAATAATAATAACATTATTTATATTTATTAAAGAGGATTTTAATTATGATAAGATGATAACTCTAATCATGATAAGCTTAATAATAATAACGATACTTTTTAATATTAACAGTGATAATAATAATATTTTATAAAGATAATAGTTCTATTAAAATTAATAATACTAAGATGATAATAATAATGATATCTTATAATAACCATGATATTTCTATTAAAAATGATAATTTTAATAAAAATGATGGTTTTAATATTAATGATACTTTAAATAATAATAATGATAAAAATAATAAGAACGATAATTTTATCTAAATCAATATCTTACAATATTTTAATTTCGTCATGATACTCATACTCATTATTTCCTAATCGATTTGTTTAATAATTTTTAGTCGTCTTTTATATCGCGTTCATATTAATGATAATAATAGTAATCATAATAATTAGGTGTTACTAATATTAGTTTTAATTATAATAATACTAATGATAATAAATATTATGATAATATTAATGATAATACTAATTATAACTTTAACGATAATAACGATAGTAATAATAATAATGATAATAATAATAATAATAATAATAATAATAATAATAATAATAATAATAATAATAATAATAACAATAATAATAATAATAATAATAATAATAATAATAATAATAATAATAATAATAATAATAATAATGATGATGATAATAATAATCATTAGATAAAAACTATAACGACGATAATAATGACGATAATAATAATCATTTTTAATAATAATACAAAAATTCAATTGACTATAACTTCTAATCCGTTCATCGAAACCATTCGATATCTAAACGAAAAGTTCTTAATTTTTCGCTAGCTTTCCAACGACATGCATATCTTATACCTTATCTCAACCGCATATGTAACTAATTCAGGATTCAACATATCCTATCTAACGACAATATCAAAAATACAAGCATGCATAATCCTATATACTCGAGCACTAGTCAGGGATACACTATTAATATATATAAAAGTTAAGTTATGAGTACTCACGTATCAATATTGAGATTCATGATACTCATGGAAAGGTACGTGGACGTAACGGAGATGATAAACACTAAATTGACCTCACGAGCATACCCATGAACCATACCCATCAGCTCCATAGTTATAACCCATAATTTCCTTAGCCCTATCCTTCTCATAAAATCCATTTTTGAAATAACCCGCTCATGACTCCGTCGTAGTATTTTATGTATAAATACTAATAATAATAACACTCTTAATATTAATAATACTAATCACTAATAATAATAATAATAATAATAATAATAATAATAATAATAATAATAATAATAATAATAATAATAATAATAATAATAATAATAATAATAATAATAATAATAATAATAATAATAATATAAATATAGATATAGATATAGAGTACACGATAGATAGATGGATGAATTAGATAAATGAAACTGAAAAACGTTCGATATTTAAAGAGATGTTGCACTCACCTACCACTCATGCAAGTGCATGTGGTTGTAAGGGGACTCTCATGCACTCGCATGAAGTCCATTTCCAATACACAATGTGACTAAAACTCTGCCGACAATTCATAAAATATTATTATATATAAATAATTATTTAATCTTTATAATTAATTATATATTATATTATATTCACGTGCATAGTTAACTTGTAATTTTAGTTCCGATAAGTTGTACGTTGACGATCGACATACGTCTCAGTTCCGGTTTTTCGAACGACGTTTCGTACGCTGAGAAAATTAATACTTTATGTTACGCGACGTGTACCTTTAACAAAAATTTGACTTAAACATCAATAAATCCTATTATAAAAATGTAACTTATATAATTGAGCGTTGTGGTCATTTGCTTCTATAAATTAGTGGCTCGTTGTTTATCAAAATATATTATTTTAAATCAGGACGTTTTATGACTAAGTTAATATATATATATATATATATATATATATATATATATATATATATATATATATTTATTTATTTATTTATTTATTTATTTAGAATTATAAATTTATACATAATATATATTTTTTTGAAATATTTATCTAATGATATATATTTGTCATTTCAAAACTAATTATATTTCAAAGTTCATTTTTATTTCGTTTAGAAAAATATTATAACACGTAACGTTTTCATTTTTGAAACTTAAATAAATACGATTCATTTATGTACTAACGTTTCAAATATCAATCGCATCACTAAGCGAGTGTTACTATAGCGTACTTAACTAATTTGAAAACATATATTTTTAATGAATACTTCTTAAATACAAGTTGCAAGTTATATATATATTTAACAACCAATATTTCAACTTACGTTTATTTAATCAAAGACATTTTAAATAATCAAGTTCTATTATATCGAAAAGCGTTTTCGTACAATTGAAACTAAATCAATTGATTAATATTCAATTTAGTCTTCCGCTAACCTTTGTCTAATTCTTGTTAATGACACTTTTGTTTTTATTTATAAATCACTTTACCACATTTTCCGAATACCGTTAAAAAGGAAAGGTTTGCTAAATCAAAAATGGACCTCTCAACAGAGACTCTTAATCATACACCGTACCTGATAACTCAATCATTTGATATTATCTTCTAATTCCATCGATAAACATATTGAAACAAATACATTCATGTAAAGTATTATACGTTTAATACTTTGTTAATATTCTCAAGTTATAATATATACATATACATATATATACATATTCATATCCAATTATATAATGGTTCGTGAATCGTCGGAATTTGGTCGAGATTAAATGAATGTATGAACATAGTTTAAAATTCTTGAGATTTAACTTAACAAACTTTGCTTATCATGTCGGAATAATATAAAGATTAGAGTTTAAATTTGGTCGGAAATTTCCGGGTTGTCACAACTGTTCGCCTAGACTGGAAGAATTGAGGTGAATGATATCTCAGGGTTAACCAACACGAATATGAAGTCCTTCTGTACCATTGACTGATGAGACACCCGTAGTGACTCATAGAGACTATGTGATGACCCGAAAATTTTCGACCAAATTTAAACTTAATCTTATATGATTTCGATACGATAAGCAAAGTCTGTTAAACTGAATCTCAAAATTCTTGAACTATTCAATTACCTTTCGTTTATTCACAATGATGCACGAATAATTATATGTAAATAGATACATATACTATAACTTGAAAACGTAACTAAGTGTTGGGTATATGATACTGTGCATTAATCTTATTTGATTTATTACCTGATTGATATATTTAACTACGGAGTTAAAAGATTATGCCAAACGATTCAAGTAAAAGACATTTACTGAGTCTCTTAAGGATTATGATATCATTACGGGTCTCTATTGAGAGGTCCACGTTGATTTGAGAAATCATTCATTTTTAACGGTATTCGGAACAAATGATAAAGTGTTTGTTTAAATAACGTAACTTGGACACATACAATAATAAGGAATATTAACTGTTGGAATTAGATATATAAATAGCCTGTGTTATGTATTTTAAAAACGTGTTTATTAAATATTGAATATATATATTTAAATATAATATTAACTTGGTCATAAAACAATCTGTTATTATATATATAATAACAAATAACGAGACGATGATTTATAGAAGTAAATGACCAAAATACTCGAAAGTTTAAGATATACTTTGAGTGGTATAGTTTAGGAATAATTTAAGACTATATTTTGACAAAGGTACGAGTCGCGAAACGTAATGTACAAGTTTTCTCAACGTACGAAGAGACACTCGAAAAACCGGAACCGGGACATAAGTCGAGTGATGACGTACGACTTATCGGAACAAAAATTACAAGTCAACTATGCATGTGAATTTAATATAATATATAATTAATTATTTAAATTAAATATATTATATATATTATATTAAATTATGTCGACAAACAAAATTACAAAAAATATGTGAGCTGGATCTGACGGCCATGCGATCGCATGGCAAATAGGCATAAAACCCATGCAATTGCATGGGCATCAGAATCAGGCCACACCTATAAAAGCTCAAGCATTTTGGTCTCTGTCTTACACACATACATATCATACTCCATATTTATATTATTATTATTATTATTATTATTATTATTATTATTATTATTATTATTATTATTATTATTATTATTAAGATTAATATTATTATTAATCTTATTATTATTAATATTATTAATTGGTATTATACATAAAATACTACGACGAGGTTATGAGTGTGTCACTTTCAAAATGGTTTTAAGAGCGGGATAGAGCTAAGGAAATTATGGGTTATTGCCAAGGAGGTTATGGGTAATGTTCGGGGATATATTTATGAATCAAACCTAGTGTTTATCATCTCGTTACGTCTACGTACTTTCCTACAATATTGAATCTCAATATTAATACGTAAGTACTTATATTTTATCTATTATATATTAATAGTGTATCCATGTCTAGTACTCGAGTATATATATTTATAAATCCTTGTATGCTAAATTTCGTCGTTAAACAGTTTATAATGAATCACGAATTAAATCCATATATTACTGGTAAAAGGTATATGATATACATGTTTTTGGAAAGCTGGCGAAAAATCGATAACTTTTCATTTAGACACCGAATAGTTTCGATGAACGGATTAAAAGATATGATCAACTGAATTATGATTGACGTTAATTGAAATTGCTTTTGAATCTACAATTAAGATTTAAACAACTTGTTTACGAGATTGATAAAGTGAATTTTTAAATATTGCTAACCGAGTAAATGAATCTTTATATAAGGCACGTCTCATTTTGTTAAACTATTGTCAAAATTGACTTTTTGAAACGACTTTGGATAACTTTTGTATGTCGATCTCGAGTATTAGGATTGTGATACATTATGATCTGACCTAGCTTGATAGACATTTATTGACCAACATATGTTCTCTAGGTTGAGATCTACGATTCTTTGATATACCGAGTTTCGGTCACATTACGATGAACAACTGTATGTGCTGCTAAGGTGAGTTTCATATGATCCCTTTTACTCAATATATTTTTGGGCTGAGAATACATGCGACTGTTTATAAATACTGAAAATACTAGATTTATATGCGTGAGTTTCATTTGCTCCCTTTTTAAATGCTTTTGAAATATATATTTTTGGGCTGAGAATACATACACTTTATTTTAAACACAATGGATACAAGTACATACTAAATTCTACACTGAGTTTGAACCGAAAATCCCTTAGCTTTGGTAACTAGTAACTGCCAGTTATAAGAACTGGTGGGCGCGAGTAGTAGTATATGGATCCATAGGGCTTGATATCCCCGTCCGAGCTAGAGCACTAGCCTTTTAACGGACGTATGCTATTTGAGAAGTGTACACGTTGGTTTACGTGTATTATTAAGATGATTATACAAAGGGTACAAATTATATATACGTTAAGTTTAGTTACCAGGGTGCTCAATTTCGTAGAATATTTTGATAAACGTTTCTGGATGAAACAACTGAAATCTTGTTATCCACTTTTATATGCAGATTATGCGAAACACTAAAACTATGAACTCACCAACCTTTGTGTTGACACTTGTTAGCATGTTTATTCTCAGATTCCCTAGAAGTCTTCCGCTGTTTGCTTATATGATAGACAAGCTATGTGCATGGAGTCTTACATGGCATTTTTTTGTAAGAAAACGTTGCATTCACCAATTCATCACCATGTACCTTATTTAGACTGCATTGTCAACGGAAGTACTGTTGTAAACTATTATATAAGGTGATTGTTTATATGTAGAAATCATCAGATGTCGAAAACCTTTGATTTAATATTCATTTATGGTGTGCCTTTTCAAAAGAATGCAATGTTTATAAAACGTATCATATAGAGGTCAAATACCTCGCAATGAAATCAATGAATGACGTATTCGGCCAAATGGATTTGGAGCGATCGTCACAGTTGGTATCAGAGCGTTGGTCCTAGCGAACCAGGTCTTACATGAATGTGTCTAACTGATAGTTGTTAAGATGCATTAGTAAGTCTGGACTTCGACCGTGTCTGCATGTTAAAAGTTTTGCTTATCATTTTTTGTCGAAAATTACATGCTTATCATTCTTAAGTCTAGACACGTTTTGCTGCATTGATTGTATAAATAGTGTATAGACAAAAATTCATATCTTAGCGTATCTGTTACTGTAAACTTTTCCTGACATCTTCCGAAAATTTCTCCGTGATTTATGGAATTTGGTATTATATATACATATGTAAATTATGTATTGAAGAATACCAAACTAAATTCAATAATCTATTTCATATCAAAAATCATCTATCTAATTATACAAGATGGATCCCGTATCTAGTTCAAATTCCTTAAATTCCGACAGCTATTCCGATATGGATATTCTCCTGAACTCTGAAGAAAGTGTAACTGGAATGGATCAACCAACTAGCCATCATCTATTCTGGATGAATTGGGGATGGGTTCGTAGCCTACTTAATTATTGGAGACAAGAAGAAGGCGATCCCTTCCATCCACCACATTGCCCTATTGGCGAAGAACCTGAAGCACTTACCGGCGAACCTGTTTGTAATACCATTTTCTCTCTCATTTCCAGAGTATCTAGTCATGATTATATACTATCTCACATTCTAAATCTTATTCGTCCACTCGTCCGAATCGACAATCATCCCGGTGTAGTAGAAGAAGTCAACGAGCTTCGCGCTCGGGTAGTGGCTTTAGAGAATATGGTGCAAAGGTTACAAGCACCAACAGCATCACCGGCATCAACAGTACCACCGACAACAACACCAACAGTACCATTACCACCACCAACAACATCCGCATCGCAAACCTCAACTTCACAATCTGTTCCACGAGCATCAACGTCATACGCACCGTAGTTACCAAGAAATACCAGCAACAATAACCGATGAAGTATTAACTCATTTCCCCTGAAGAAATTTTATGTATATTTAATATATATGAATTTTGAAATCAAAATAAATCTTTTTGTACCAAGTTATTACGTGTGAATCTTAACTGGTAGGTACTACTCGGTTAATTCATATTACTAATATGCTATGATGTACATACTTCGTTAATGACTTAACCATCGTTAACTACAATCTCTGTTTCCAACTCAATGAATTCCATTTCATAATAAACTAAGTATATTATTCAATTATATGGTTGATTTTATACTTTCATCTTCGATGTATTCGAAACTTTCTAGAAAACATCATTCGTACCTTACGAAGTTAGCAAGAGTTCCATGAGCACCAACATGATTCACTGAGAAAATATCAATAAAACTAAGTATTGATTACATTAGTGAAATACTCCGTAAAGATTATTAAATCTTTAATGTTTTATTCATTTCTAATTCAAGTCAAAAATCAAATGAGCTTAATATGATATTAACTCATCAAATCTGTATTACATCTGAAGAAAATATACATACATATATTTTCATAAAGACGGTAATAAAAATTCTTTTGTACAAAATATTACTTGTGAAATCTTTAACGGGTAGGTAATTCCCGGGAAATATTTAAGTTCACAATTAATATGTTACACTGTACATTCTTCAACTTTGATTCAAAAATTATTAACTATGCTCACAGCGATATACAATCGTTTCCATACAAATTCAATTACATATTCTGATATTGACGGATCAGAATCCAAGTCAAGATTTAATGGGTGACATCATTCTTAGATCTCTACATCTTTCAAAGCTATACTTTAACTTCAAAAATGTGAAAGATCCTTTAGCATTGTTATTACTGAAATTAACCTTGCAATTCCTTTCCAAAAGTATCCAGTATTATCAACCGTTCAACCAGTCAACGACGACCTTTCAGACTTGTAACTTTGGTATATACGTTTTTGTTACTGGGGAACCTTTCATGTTCCACCACATTAGCAGTAAATTTATCAACAACTTCATTGATCTTTGACCTTCCGAAAAATCCTTATACTCATTGAAACCGTATCATGTACTCATCCACATCTTGTAACGGCAATTGCCATACCAACTATCAGGAATTAGCAATCAGTATTTTGAAATCTTGTAGCACGTCTACGCCAACAGTTATATGTGTACATATAACGTCTACCTCTTGGACTTACATACTTCGAATGTGAAGTTTCCGAAAAACACCCCAAACTACTAAACTAGTTCTCCGAATTTTGGAAAAATGTTGATGAAGCAGCAAAAACTGTAAACGACCTTAACAGTCAAAAGTTTGATGATAAAGAATAGTATGGTGGTAAAGCTGAGAAAAAGAGAAAGTTTGGAACTGGAAAACGGATTGAGCAAAGTATGAAAGAGGCTGTGGATAAATCACAAGGACAAAACCTGTCTTCAAAGAATCCAAATGATTCAGTATCTGTTGAAGCCATTAAAGAATACCTTGCTTCCGAATCTAAACCCTTGCGGACAATATTCTTCATCATCCTCTGATATTAGAAATTCTAAGATATCATCGTATCTTTCATTATAAATATCCTCCATATTTCTGGAGATAATTTCATAATCATTCTTATCGAAAATCAATTTTCTCTTTACGATATCTGTGTTACACCATAAAAGAAACTATTTTAGTTTCTAAATTCTGAAACTTTCAAGTTTAAAATATAAATGTTTTGAAGTAATGTTGGGAATTGAAGCATGAGTTAATATAATATAATGACACTTGATCAACGTGATTATATTACAGTAAGTCATGCTGAGTTTCTAATGGAACGTGATAAAGGTTCACAGATCATACCCTCATCAAGAACCATGTTACATAACTCTTTCATTCTATTTAACCTCTAAACATATTAAGAAAATATTTTTCTTGATGATTCGGTCTTTTTCGAGGTATTCTGGTAATTTGACAAGTCAGATTGTGCCATTACCGTTTCTTTCTTAGAACATTAATTATGTTCATTTCAAAATCCATATCTACGAATTTTGAACCATTATTCGCTTGACTTAAAGTCGGGAAGAGAAAACGAAAGCATGAAGCTCCGAAATATAATGGAAAATATAAAGCCCGAAAACAACCCCGAAATTACAAACCGTGTATATCAATGCGTATAGCAATATAAAGACACGGGAGAATGAAAAACAATATAACCCCAAGGTAATAGTAGAAGAAAATAACCTCCTCTGGTGGCAGATGAAAAAGAAGAATGAATGATATGATAGCCAAGAAAATATCAAGAATCAGTACTGGATGAAGCATTTTCACAAATCTTTTGTAAGTATGAAATAAGAAATAAGATTATAGGAGTGGTGAAAATAAATGAAACGGAAGAGGTTAATTTATAGCAAAATATCAGACATAGCAATCGAGGCAGATTAA
Organism: Rutidosis leptorrhynchoides; assembly: GCF_046630445.1. NCBI lineage: Eukaryota > Viridiplantae > Streptophyta > Magnoliopsida > Asterales > Asteraceae > Rutidosis > Rutidosis leptorrhynchoides. The sequence goes on along the minus strand of NC_092333.1, from coordinate 388,134,918 downwards.
GCATTTAATCAAAGGAAATCCCAATTTCCTTAAATTACGAAGAATCAAATCTTATTTAGATAATGAAGATTTTCTATTCCTTAAATTACGAAAATCAATCGTTAATATGTCAAGAGTTAAGACGAATCTATATTCTTCATTTCACTCTTTTACGATAACTTCCCTCATACGCTTCGAGTAATTGGATTGTGTTATCCATATTATTCAACGGTGATAAAACTCTAATTATCAACTCATATACGTCATGAAAACATTTTTATTGTTAGCCATGACGACCTCACTCAAATTTCGGGACGAAATTTCTTTAACGGGTAGGTACTGTGATGACCCGAAAATTTTCGACCAAATTTAAACTTAATCTTATATGATTTCGATACGATAAGCAAAGTCTGTTAAACTGAATCTCAAAATTCTTGAACTATTCAATTACCTTTCGTTTATTCACGATGATGCACGAATAATTAAATGTAAATAGATACATATACTATAACTTGAAAACGTAACTAAGTGTTGGGTATATGATACTGTGCATTAATCTTATTTGATTGATTACCTGATTGATATATTTAACTACGGAGTTAAAAGATTATGCCAAACGATTCAAGTAAAAGACATTTACTGAGTCTCTTAAGGATTATGATATCATTACGGGTCTCTATTGAGAGGTCCACGTTGATTTGAGAAATCATTCATTTTTAACGGTATTCGGAACAAATGATAAAGTGTTTGTTTAAATAACGTAACTTGGACACATACAATAATAAGGAATATTAACTGTTGGAATTAGATATATGAATAACCTGTGTTATGTATTTTAAAAACGTGTTTATTAAATATTGAATATATATATTTAAATATAATATTAACTTGGTCATAAAACAATCTGTTATTATATATATAATAACAAATAACGAGACGATGATTTATAGAAGTAAATGACCAAAATACTCGAAAGTTTAAGATATACTTTGAGTGGTATAGTTTAGGAATAATTTAAGACTATATTTTGACAAAGGTACGAGTCGCGAAACGTAATGTACAAGTTTTCTCAACGTACGAAGAGACACTCGAAAAACCGGAACCGGGACATAAGTCGAGTGATGACGTACGACTTATCAGAACAAAAATTACAAGTCAACTATGCATGTGAATTTAATATAATATATAATTAATTATTTAAATTAAATATATTATATATATTATATTAAATTATGTCGACAAACAAAATTACAAAAAATATGTGAGCTGGATCTGACGGCCATGCGATCGCATGGCAAATAGGCATAAAACCCATGCAATCGCATGGGCATCAGAATCAGGCCACACCTATAAAAGCTCAAGCATTTTGGTCTCTGTCTTACACACATACATATCATACTCCATATTTATATTATTATTATTATTATTATTATTATTATTATTATTATTATTATTATTATTATTATTATTATTATTATTAAGATTAATATTATTATTAATCTTATTATTATTAATATTCTTAATTGGTATTATACATAAAATACTACGACGAGGTTATGAGTGTGTCACTTTCAAAATGGTTTTAAGAGCGGGATAGAGCTAAGGAAATTATGGGTTATTGCCAAGGAGGTTATGGGTAATGTTCGGGGATATATTTATGAATCAAACCTAGTATTTATCATCTCGTTACGTATACGTACTTTCCTACAATATTGAATCTCAATATTAATACGTAAGTACTTATATTTTATCTATTATATATTAATAGTGTATCCATGTCTAGTACTCGAGTATATATATTTATAAATGCTTGTATGCTAAATTTCGTCGTTAAACAGTTTATAATGAATCACGAATTAAATCCATATATTACTGGCAAAAGGTATATGATATACATGTTTTTGGAAAGCTGGCGAAAAATCGATAACTTTTCATTTAGACACCGAATAGTTTCGATGAACGGATTAAAAGATATGATCAACTGAATTATGATTGACTTTAATTGAAATTGCTTTTGAATCTACAATTAAGATTTAAACAACTTGTTTACGAGATTGATAAAGTGAATTTTTAAATATTGCTAACCTAGTAAATGAATCTTTATATAAGGCACGTCTCATTTTGTTAAACTATTGTCAAAATTGACTTTTTGAAACGACTTTGGATAACTTTTGTATGTCGATCTCGAGCATTAGGATTGTGATACACTATGATCTGACCTAGCTTGATAGACATTTATTGACCAACATATGTTCTCTAGGTTGAGATCTACGATTCTTTGATATACCGAGTTTCGGTCACATTACGATGAACAACTGTATGTGCTGCTAAGGTGAGTTTCATATGATCCCTTTTACTCAATATATTTTTGGGCTGAGAATACATGCGACTGTTTATAAATACTGAAAATACTAGATTTATATGCGTGAGTTTCATTTGCTCCCTTTTTAAATGCTTTTGCAATATATATTTTTGGGCTGAGAATACATACACTTTATTTTAAACACAATGGATACAAGTACATACTAAATTCTACACTGAGTTTGAACCGAAAATCCCTTAGCTTTGGTAACTAGTAACTGCCAGTTATAAGAACTGGTGGGCGCGAGTAGTAGTATATGGATCCATAGGGCTTGATATCCCCGTCCGAGCTAGAGCACTAGCCTTTTAACGGACGTATGCTATTTGAGAAGCGTACACGTTGGTTTACGTGTATTATTAAGATGATTATACAAAGGGTACAAATTATATATACGTTAAGTTTAGTTACCAGGGTGCTCAATTTCGTAGAATATTTTGATAAACGTTTCTGGATGAAACAACTGAAATCTTGTTATCCACTTTTATATGCAGATTATGCGAAACACTAAAACTATGAACTCACCAACCTTTGTGTTGACACTTGTTAGCATGTTTATTCTCAGGTTCCCTAGAAGTCTTCCGCTGTTTGCTTATATGATAGACAAGCTATGTGCATGGAGTCTTACATGGCATATTTTTCAAGAAAACGTTGCATTCACCAATTCATCACCATGTACCTTATTTAGACTGCATTGTCAACGGAAGTACTGTTGTAAACTATTATATAAGGTGATTGTTTATATGTAGAAATCATCAGATGTCGAAAACCTTTGATTTAATATTCATTTATGGTGTGCCTTTTCAAAAGAATGCAATGTTTATAAAACGTATCATATAGAGGTCAAATACCTCGCAATGAAATCAATGAATGACGTATTCGGCCAAATAGATTTGGAGCGATCGTCACAGACTAATTAGGGTAGTGACCCCTTGATGATTAGTGAAAGTCCCGAACCCTATTATGTAACTATGTGAAGTGTAGTTTTCATTCTTGTCGACCGTGACTGAACTAGTAGATGACGAACCCTGTGATATGATAGTATGATGGGACTTGTGTGTTGGACTTAGATAAAGTGTAATTCCTTTCCATGGACCGACGGGACACACATAGTGGCCGTAAGGATTGGAATAGAGTAGTAGTTTCCTTGTCATCTAATAAGAGGACCCGAACCCTGTTTGTTGCTGCCGTAGGTATGTGGTTTGCGTGTCACATATGATGTCGACTTTTGGTTTAGTTGATTGTGATCGTAGTAAGACCTTAATGAATCGCTTTTCCTACCATAGACTAATGTGAGTTGGTGGTGACCTTTAGGAAGTAATTTTGAATGGGGCTTTTCATGTAGTCTTGACTGAAGATAGAAATACTATGTATTATCGTTATGTGAGGAATATTACTAGCCTGACTATACCATTGCAGGATTGGACTAACTATGTAGGACTTGTAGAGTTATCCTGAGAAGTTGTTGACTTTTGTGAATTGATGTGACTCATTAGATGTCAGTATAGGAGATGTTCGTTTAGTGACTATATTAGAAGTAGAGAAGACCTTAACAGAAATAGGAGTTCAGTTTAAGCTGAATTATGATGAATCATGACTAGGTCAGGACACGTGATTAGAACAGTGATCATATTACTGTTAAGGTAGAATCATTGATCTGGTAGTTCGATAGTGACTGTTGTGAATATTTTTGTCTTTTAAAGATTTGAATGTAAGGTCGAGGACGGACGATAATAGTGTTTGCAAATAAGACAAAGTAAGTAGGTAAGGTTTATGGATGTTGGATCAAATTTACAAATGTGGTTGCTAAAGAGGACTTAGTAGGATTAAGATCAAACTAGAACCGAGTTACGTGTTTACTTTCAAGACTCTTGCGGTTTTGATAGTATTACATGGTAAAATCTATTAGTTTGGGATATAGTGGAGATTTATAACTACCAGTGACTTGAGAAGATAGATTGTGTGGTATCGATGAACTCGATTAAGATCTTGTTCCGAAATACTCGAAATGAAAGTGTGATTTAGAATGATGTATTACGTCTGGCCAACAGAAATACATTGTTGTAAATCATACAGTAGTTTTGAGAGTCGAAAGAGATGTAACAAGTGTTAGAGCGGATGTTGTTTGACTATTAATGCGATTTTCGATGACTATTGACCGAGTTGACTTTTCCGACATAGTAATGCTAGTTGAACAAAATCTGAACCTAGGCTATTGATGATCAAATAAGCTTTAGTTTTGAGTTCTGATGAAGTTCTAAGCCAATTAAAGACGATGTAGAGATAGTTTTAACGATGTCAAACACGTGTATTGATGTCATTTGACGGACTTAATTGTTAGATGGATGTTTATTGCTTGTGTTAGTGGATATCAATGACTTGAAATCCATGTTCAAATGATTAATGTTGGTTTAATATTGCATTTGTAAGTGTTTCTTCTAATGATGGTATGAATAAAGCATGCTTTTAGTGATGAATTTCGGGTAACTATCGACCTAGATGAGTGATTTATGACAAAACTCTTAAATAATGAGTTTGAACAAAGTATTTATCTGCAGATATCGGGTTGTTTTATTGTGATCAGTGTTGACCTAGCGTTAAATTATTTGAAGAATTGGATATTTTTTTTCTTTGTGTATAGAGGATAGTGTTAGTCTTTGACCTGTGACACGGACCTAAGTAATACTGTAAATTTGATGAAAATGATGTAGGAAATAACCCTAAGACGAAATTGATCGATATAAAGTGGTGAGTCGATAGCGGTATTTAGTGATTCTAGTATGTGATGTACCTAGACCTTGTGTAATTCTTGGCTAAAGGGGGGGTTAAATTTGTTGGTTCTGATCGCATTATAACCAAGTGATGATCTTTCTGATGTAACTTTAGCAATGTTGGGCATGTGCATTGATGTTACTTGAAGGAACTAATATTTGGATAATTACTTCTGGAACGTGATGGTTATTATTTACTTAAGATTTGTGATGTAATGATAAAATTGAATTGAAATTTGAGTAGGTAATCATTTCTACTATAATTGAGTTGATCAGAATCACGATTTAGTCGTTGAATAATTGGGTGAATATTGACCCAGATAAGCGAATTTCAACGAAATTCTTAAATATTGGGATTGAAGCAGATATTAAATTACGGAGTTTGGGTAATTTAGTGTAATCCAAGTTGACTTGGCGATATTGTAGTGATAAAATTAGCCAAGTTTGTGTGTTCAAAGGTAAATGATAGCCATTATTCATTATTTTAGACAGAGTTGATCTAGGAAATTCGATGAAGGTGACTCGGGGATAACTTCAAATCAGGATTGATAGGTATCATGTAGTAGGGTCATTAGTAGTGACTCGAGAGTTAGTGTGTAAAACCTAGACTTGAGATGGAAATTTTTGTGGTATTTCGTAAGATTGATGATAGATCAAGTTTGGAATTCAGACGAAATTAGACTTGTTCAGTTGTTAGATAGCGGCAGGTTTTCAGCATTGAATTTCTTTAGCCAGTGGTAAAGACTGTTTTCTAGACCAGAATGTGAGGAACGATTCGGATATCGTGTAGTGTAAGTAAGTAAGTTTGCAGATCGGCATATACCGGGTCTTGACCCTTGGCAGATGGTGTTTTTGACTTTAGACCGGTAAGTTAGCTTTTGACCTACGAGAATCGACGAAGCTTTGTAAGGCATATGACCGTAAGACATGTTTTGACGTGGGTCTAGTTGTAACCGTTGTGGTGGTTTGTAATACCCATGACCTTTATTGACCTTGATTGACCAGATTCCGAGGACGGAATCTCTTTAAGGGGGGTAGATTTGTAACATCCTGAGATCGGGCCTAGGTGAAAATGACCAAATTGCCCTTGTATGGTGTTAATTAGTGATTTTAATAATTATATATTTATAATTATTTGTGTATTTGGTTAAGGCCAGTTTGTGACAAGGGTCACAGAATAGGTTTGTTTATTTAAATTGGACTTCGTTTGGGTCGCCAGACTACGTACGAAAGATAGCAGATAACTGGTAAATACCCGTGTGTGATGGGGTATTGTGTTTAACACTAATATATAAGCTAGGAGTTAGCTTTTTCTCATATTTTCTTGAAAGTTCTAAATATAACCCGTACTTGCTTATCTCCTTCACAGACCCTAATCCAATCCAAGTAATAAATTGAATCAAGAGGTTTTATTGACTGATTTCTAGCATCCTTGTGATCATCTAATCAGGTTTGTTTTCTTGAATTCGTACTTTAATTCATAGAAATTGGGTTTTGGGTCTAAATGGGTATTTTATGAATTTTATGCTTGAATCTTGCTAATTGATGTTAGTTAAGCTTGTTAGATGCTCAATATATGTTGTTTGTATGTTATATGAACTTTGTGGACTGTCAAACGATCAATAACATGCTTGGAATGAGATTAATTTAAGAATTTGTATAAAAGTGTGTTCTTGAGGTTTTTGTTGAAATCTTGCATAAATCTTGCTTAAAAATGTTTGTTAATGTTGTTTGATGCTTGATAATCGATGTATATATGTTAGATAAGTTTCGTGGACTTTAAATTGACCAAAAACGGCTAGAAATCTTCGTTTTGGTGTAAAAATCGGTCCAAACTGCGTCCTGGTGCTGATGAACAGTACCCGTGCAGTTGCAGGGTGCAACCATATGATTGCAGGTGTTTTTGGGTGGTTACAGGTGCAACCGTACGGTTGCAGGTGCATACGTGCGGTTGCAGGTGCATCCGTGCGGTTGCATCTGGTCAGCTTTTTCTGAAATTTATATTGATCGTAACTTTTGAAACGTAACTCCGTTTTTGATGAATCAAATATCGTTGAAATCGTAATGAAGAGTACTTTACAATGGTTAACTTTTAAGAAGCTAGATCATAAATTTTTTTGGTCAGAAAAAGGGGTTTTAGCGTGTATGTCTTGTTTTGCACGCACTTGAAGGTCGTTATTGAATGGAATTAGGTTGTAGACTTATCCAATGATGAATATATGATGTTATGACTTGGTTTAAAGTTATGATTGATTATATATGTATATATATATGTGTATGTGTGTGTGTGTGTGTTGAATATGCATATATGTGGGTATGTATACATATTATCTAGGTATATATGTAAGTGTTAGTTTATATATACTGTGATTGTGATATAGTTAGTATTGGAATACAATTACTAACTTATTCAGTATTTGTTCTCAGGAGATATGGATGAGGAGAATACTCGATGACATTATACTACCTAGTGCTGCTGGTATCGGTGAGTGGGACTAACTGGAGTATATAGTATAGAGTAACACATTATATTATGATTACCATGCTTGTTAGATATACTTGCTACTATGGTTAGTTAGTATTTTGTAATGACTGCATGTTAGTTGATGCTTGTCTGCTGGAGCCCAGTGCATCCCTATTGTGTGGTAGTCTCGGTAGGAGAGATCAACCTGCGGGTTGGTTTCTTCATGTGGTAGCCTAGACAGTAGTGGTGTATATATGTGCGAATGACGGGTCTGTTGTGTGTGGATTATATATATACAACACGGTGGTGGAGGAACTTCTGGTAATCCCCAATCTGATCAACTAGTGGTTAATGGTTTGGCCGAGCCGCCAGAGTCTCTGTAGATGGCACTTGGATGATGTTTGTGTGTTAGATTTTGTGACATGATTAGTATGACGGTTCCTGTATACTATTACCTGTAGTTACTTGCACTCACTTAGCTTCATGCTAACCCCCTCCTCTTCCCTGCAGGTTGACTGCTGCTTACTTGATAGATTCCAGGGAGACGGATTGTTGGGAAATATGTTTGACTAGTCGAAACTCTGATGTCGCGTCTTTTCTATTAAAGTTGTAATTACGTTTTAATATAACACCCGGTCATTTATTTATTAACGTGTTTATCATTAAATGGATTGTATATATATATATATATATATATATATATATATATATATATATATATATATATATATATATATATTGTTTATATTATGTATTTGTTAAATTGGTTTTCCGCTGTATTTAAAAAAAATTCTTGGGTGTTATAGTCCTCCTCTTTCCTCTAAGCATGATTTTTGCATAGAAGCAAGGGTGTTTTGTTGTTCCATTTTTAGATTTTATGTTTCAAAAGACTTAAAATAACTTTTGGAAAATATTAATTGACTAAAAGGATCGATAATTTAATAAAAACAATTATTCTTGAAATTCGGTCGCTAACCTTATCGGATATCTTAACTGATCGGACTTCTTACACATTACTTTGTATCTAGGTGGCCAGGCCAACTACGGAGAGGCAAGATCCTTTTGGTTCCAACATAATTGGAGACTGTTCGGAAAATCCAACAACCAAGTCCGTGTATAATTATCTTTCTTAGACACCACTAAACAACACTTTTGTCTGTTTAAAATCTTTCTCAATCAAAATATTCGATTCCCCAGCAGCGGCGCCAGAAAACGTGATATGACTACAATGGTATGGCCGAAACATACGATTTTTATTCGTGTGGTGTCGTTAGGCCGCAGGACGTCAGATTCAGTTGATCAAGGTAGCATACAGTGGTTTTGTTTATTTATATTGTGCGGAGACTAAATTTACTTTTACTTTCTAAGGTGCAGATGGTGTAAGTTAACCTAGTGTCGTATTTTTAAATGGATTAATGAATTGAAAGTCAAATGGATAATTTTATTTCATTTAAATTACCTAGATAAAGGATAATAGTTGGTTTAAACTAATGGTCCTAAGTACGGAAAACTAAATAAAGTGGAAGGATATCCGGAGTATGCAGATCAGGGAAATATTGACCAAGATATTAGTTATGGGTTAGGGAAGGGTAATTAGGCTTATGTTAAGGCTATGTTTGGAATGATGTAGATATGTTTGGATGAGCCAATTACACAGACCTACTTATCTCTAGACTCTCAGAGTTCTCTTTGAGTAGTGAAAAGTATGTCACTTGGTTGTATAATTGAAATGCAGCTTATACCTTGGAGGTTATCCTCAGTAAAGTACTAGGTTTATTTGTAAGTTAATCTCTAATCCTAAGCCTCGTTATCCAGTGTATGCCATGTTGATTGAACACTGATCACAAACGGAAGGAGTCCATCGGTTTAACTTGGAAAAACCTTAAATGAAAACTAACGACCATTTCATCATACTAATGAGATCATATCAATTCAAACATTATACAGCATTACAGTTGATATACTGAAAGTAAAGCAGATAGAAACCTAATAGATACCTAGACAGTTGATATGACCCAGTCCTAAGGCAACAATTAAACAAGAACATGCAATAGGCTTGGGTCACATAGTAGAGGCTCTAACTAGATCTTAACAGCTCCTAAGAGGTCTCTTTGGAACAGTCAATAGGCATACTAGATCATTCATGTCTCAATTCCTAAGTTTCGTGTCCTAAAAGCTCATTAAATGCCTCTCGAGAACTCCGGCCATACCGAGTTGATAGAATCTTCAGATACAGTATAACCAGGGGTCTTAATCCTATGAAGTAGCTAAGTTTATATAGGTGGACAAGTCCTGATCACAACCTAGGTTGGTCAATCCTTAAGATGCTAGCATACAAATCTACCAGACTCACAAGTTCAGTATAACAGTAGTAACCGTACTAAATTAACAAAATTACGCTAACCCTAACTTCTATCATGGCAACATACAGATTAATTAAGCTATCATAGTAATATCGGAACGCATTATTAAACATAAAAGGTAAGGATACATGTTTATTACAAAACACAAGCGTTTCGGATAAAAACCTGAAAAGACTGAAGAAATCTGCCCGAGATCGCAGGGACTCGCCGGGATATCCTCTGGAAAATAAAAGCTAGGCTTGCTACTACTAAAAACTAACTAAAACTTGAAAATATAAAATGATTTTGTAAATTGAGTGTGTGTTGAAATGGATAGAGAGAGCCCTTTAAATAGACTTGATTTTTGCCTGCAAACGGATGGCAGGCCGTTTGGCAAGCCGTTTGCAGGGGCCGTTTGCTTGTTTTGCTCGTTTACTGTGGCCGTTTGTCTTGGGCTTGTGGCAGGCCGTTTGCAAGCCAGGCAGGCCGTTTGGCAGCTGAAATTCACTGGATCGTAACTTGATTTCTTGTCTTTCACTGTTTTCGATCTAGAATCTTCGTTTTAGCTCCATTTAACTTGATTCTTTTTGCATCGCCTTCATAATTACTTAATCTACAAAACCAACCGAAAAAGTGATAATTTTACCAACAAATTTTGAAACTTTATTGATTTAGGGCTTAATATCGAGGGTAAAAAAGTGACTTTTTGGCTGATCTCACCATTGTAGAAGGTACAGATTTGAGCTGACCTTTCTAACTGGTGATTAGGGCATTTCTTCAGCAGGGTTTTGAATCACTCTCATGACGTGTAAAGAGATTCATCATAACTTTGTTTGAAGTTAATGATGTCATTCTTAAGTTTGGTTTGTTTAGAAGGAGGGAAATATTTGGATAGGAATTTAGTAGCCATATTCGTCTATGACGTGATGGAATCGTTTCTAGTCCTTCGAACCATGTTTGAGCATCATGAATGAGAGAATAGGGAAACAAGTATAGCCGGAATATAACTTATCATATCCCTGGCTGTTTGTAGGAGTTCGAAAAAGATATGAATTCATCAAGGTGAGAGTTAGGATCGTCATTCGGTAATCCATGAACTGATAGTTGTTTTGGATGAGCTGTATGATGTAATGTTTAACTCGAACGAGTGTCTTTGAATCTCTAAAAATCTGATCGGTCCTCCTCGACCTTCAATCAAGGGTTTGGTATTTTCTGTTAAAGTAACGCGTAACGCCGTTTGATTTCTTATTCATGCTTCCTTGTGTGCTCTATAGATTATTGTGTCTGGATCAGGTACGAAAAACAACGGTCCTGGTCTAGATCGGGTTTGGATCATACACTGGGTATGCCTTTTTGATTTTAATTTTAAGCAGATAAACTAAATTTCTAAGCTAATCTAAGGTAATTCTAATGCAATCTAAGGTAATCTTAATCTAAGGTAGTCTAATTTAAAGTAATCTAATTTAATCTAAGATAATCTAACTATCCTAAGGTTGAATATGTTTTTGGTTCTTGCTACTGATTCCCTGGTACTTCGATAACAGAGCCTCACATGAATATAATTGGTTCTAATATAATTGGAGACTGTTTGAAAAATCCAACAACCAAGCCGTGTATAATTGTCTTTCTTAGACACCACTAAATGCTTGTGAATGAGTTTGATAGAAAGCAGTATTATCTGATACCAAATTCCCCGGCAGCGGCGCCAAAAACTTATACTTCCGCTTGATATGGCCAAAACTGACGGTTTTATTTGTACGGTGTCGTCAGGTCGCAACACATCAGAATCAGCCACCAAGAGGGGGGTATTGTTTTAAATTTATATTAAGCGGGGCCTAAATCATACTACTCCTTATTATGAGTAAGAGAAGTATGAACTATGGCCGTATTTTTAAGATATCAATAGAATCGAACCTATAATTAAAGCTTAAGATAGTTATAAAGGATTAGTGGTTTCCTAATTTTGGTTTTTTTCTAGTTTATAAGATAGATAAAGTAAATGCAAAAAAAATCGTAATTCAGGTAAGGTTAAACAAGTGCATACTATGATTTCATCAGTTATTCTTCCGAGATTATGGGATGCTGGATCATGAATAGGTAGAGGCCTTGTATTCATTACACTGGTCCTAAACACCCCTGTCGTAAGACATGTCACCAGGTAATGCGATAGGCTTGAAGATTCTGAATAGACAGTAACATCCCTTACCCCCGATGCCCGTGCAGTCTGACTACGGGCATACATGTTCAGACGGCTCATCCAATTGAGCGACTCGGCTGGGTGATGTATTAACATTTTACAAAGGTCTAAAATTTCTTAAGCATAATAGAATACAGGGTTTACCATATCTGAGAGACGTGCTGTGTTTCAATGCTTTCGTTAATGATTGGGTTTAAAAGATAGTTAGGCCCTTTTAAAAAGAGTTCAACCATAAAGAACACTATGGCCAAGTCAAGTTGACTTCCATGAACACGTTCGGTTATCCTAACGTCCAATTCTTTATGTGTTTAAACAAAGAGTTCCTTAATTAACTAAGAATCCCTCAAGCGGGGTGCAATGCTTGAGACCGCGTTATGGTGCAGTGTACTAATCAGCACTAACCGGGTTCTATGGCCTTACTTAGCAGAGGTACAGCTTACAACAACTGTTGTGCTTCAGCAAGCACGTACAAAGTTTATATGCTTGGTGACTACACTAGCATGGTCTGGGTCCAACAATGTACTAAGGGTCTAGTCATATGTTTCACTACGAAAGAGTCCTCAGTTGGAGTCCAAAGCTTGATAGACTTACTACAACTGGTGTGCCTCAGTTGATCTTACGTTGTATCCGATAGAATTCTCTTACCAAGGGGTGACACAGATAGTGTAATCTGAATCGGGGTTCACAACTTCCCAATAACAGAGCCAATAACTATGTTCTATTAGTTGGAAAAGCGATTGAGTTTAAAGCATAATCGGAAAGCATTTCGACAACATACACAAACCATAATATTATTTCGGCATTATAACTGGTTACATCATAGCATACACTAAAGATAACTACACGCTAATCATGGCAACAACATCACAGAACATAATGATAGAAGACATTATAATAAAGATAAAGGATAGAAGTACCAGTAGATTAAACGAGTTCCAAATACAAAAGTGACAACTTCAAACTCCAGACCACTCCTAATACAATCTTCGGCGTTCTTCTCGGGGTACTAGGTTTCCCGCACGAAGTGAATTGAAGTGTGTGTTGGAATGAATGACAAAGACCCTTTAAATAAGCTTGAAATTTACCTGCAAACGGCTGGCAGGCTGTTTGGCAAGCCGTTTGAAGGGGCCATTTGCCAGGCTAGCCCGTTTAATGTGCCCATTTGATCTGGCCATTTGGCAGGCCATTTGCCATACTGGCAGCCCGTTTGGCAAGCTGTTTGGCTTGCTGATTCACTGGATCGTAACTTGATTTCTTGTCTTTCACCGTTTTCGCTCTAGAATCTTCGTTTTAGCTTCGATTCTCTTGATTCTTTTTGCACCGTCTTCGTAATTACTTGCTCTTCAATTTTAACCGAAGAAGCGGGTATTTTGCCGATAAAGTTCGAATTTTTCTTATTTTTGGGCCTTAATATCGGGGTGAAAACATGACTTTTTAGCCTATATCAACCGACAAGTCGGGACATTCCAATTTTCGGTGCCACTCGTTTTGGCAATTATAACATGTGATCTTGCTAGAAGGTGGATTCGTACAAACACAAGACAAATGACCCTATTGCCAAAAAGTAAAACACGTAGGAGCATAACCTCCGGAACCACCTTTCTTTACACTACCGACACTATCGGTTGCACTCTTAGTTTCTTTCTTGATACACTAGTAGCCTCAAACTTCCTTTTACTTGAAGTTTGATCAACTTTTTTTGGAGCATGTGACTCAAAGCCCTTGGTCACTTCAAATAATGTAGCGAAAGAGTCCACATGGCTAAGGCTAATCTCATCGCGCAAATTATCATTCAAAGCTCCATAAAAGTTCTCCATTAACAACCGATCATTCCCATCGTATTCGGGGAAAAATCATGTCGTTGCCAGGAAAGTAGTCTTGAAAGTATTTAGGTCCACAGACCCTTGTTGCATATTATGCAACTCATTACACAACCTTGTAAGGTCGGCTTGAATTCGGAATTCCTTGAAAAATTCCCTTTTGAAGTCTTCCCAAGATAACCCCATGGTTTATTCTTTACCAAACATATCAATTCTATCATCCAACCAAGTTTTAGGAAGCCTCGCCTCAAATTCCGGTTTAGGAAGCCTCGCCTCAAATTCTATCATCCAACCAAGATACCCCCTTGGACTTCCGGTTTAGGAAGCCTCGCCTCAAATTCAACCTTAACCACCATGGAAATTTTTTCCTCAATCATACTCGCAATCTCATCATTGATTGTTTCACTGAAAGCTTCCTGATATCGGCGAAAAAGTCACGTTTTTACCACCGATATTGAGCCCTAAAACCATAAAGTTCCAAACTTTGTCAGCAAAATAATCGCTTTCTCGGTTAATTTTATAGATTAAGTGATCACGAAGACGATGCAAAAAGAATCAAGAGAATCGGAGCTAAAATGAAGATTCTAAAGCGAAAATGGTGAAAGACAAGAAACCAAGTCATGATCAAGGAAATCAAGTTACGATCCAGTGAAAACAACAAACCAGGGAGGCCATACGGCTTGCCATATGGCCGGACACTGTGAAAAATAGCCTGCCATACGGTCCATGCAAACGGGCACAACAAACGGCTTGCCAGCCCATACGGCCTGGCAAAACGGTCTGCCATACTGGTTGCCAGCCGTATGCAGGCCAATTCCAAGTCTATTTAAAGGCTTTTTGTCATCCATTTTGGACACACCTCTTTTCACTCTCTCACTACAATACACTTTCTCACACTAGAGCTTTCAAGGCCTTCGAGCAGAAAATTATGTACCCGGAGGCGAACGGCTAAGATTGTACTAGGAGCGGTCTAGAGGACTTCAGCACTTGTAATGGTCCAGATCTCGTCTGTAAACGCTGAACACTTTCCTTAATTTAATAAAGTTATCTTTTTTCCTTTAAATTGCTTTCACCTTGCATGCTTATCTATCCATTGCAAATTTTTATTACATGTTGAATATCTTATCTGAAACTTATGCTACTGTTATTCTGAAACCATGACGGTTTAGAAGTTTAATTTACGGATCACACTTTCCACTTATTCACGTGGCCATAACCTAGTATTATGACCTGATCAACCCTAGGATACGAAGTAAGTAGTTATGTGTGGTTAACGTCACAATAGAGATATAGTACATACGTACAGTTAATCATTTATCCGTCAAAGAAGAGCTGCCCATTTAGGTTGTGATTAGAGTAGGAAATATAGAGTTCAGTGAACACTAGCTTACTCAAAAGCATGATTCGCGTCAGAAACAACGTTCTTGAGATGTTGTAAGATGATCTGGGGTTGAGTAAGTGATCGCAAAGGAGAGACTTTTAATCCAATTAGCAGTACTATAGAATATCTAAGATTGCACTATGCTAATGTTAAGGTATAGCTTAGTAGTAAGTGGTGGAACGGTACTATAGTTAGACTAACTAGGATTAAGAAAAGCTGTGATGTTCCTTTAGGGATATACCACTTTATTCATGTACCTAGGATTCTATCCATAAGGTCGTTTATACCACTTTATTCATGTACCTAGGATTCTATCCATAAGTTCGTTTAAACCCTCTAAGGTTAACATTGGGAGTAGAGATATTCGTCTTAGCCAGAATCTTCAAAGCCTAAACTCTTAGTGATAAATCGATTAGGTTCATAGCCCAGTTGATTGAGGTTTAGTACTTATTCTAGGAAGTTGAACTCTTGAATAGTTCCCCATCAGAATTCTATTCTTCATACTTATCCCTATTTATCTTTATAGTTTGTATTACCTTTAGTTAATCTTAATCTATCACCACTTGTCACTGGGGTTAACTATTAGGGCACTTTTATCCCACATTACTGAGAAAACATACAAAAATATGAACATGAGTTATACTTACCACTTACTCGTTAAAAGGAAGACAAGTAGGTGAATTATAACTAGGAAACCCAACTAAATATAAATAATAAAACCATTACTCCCTTTTGGTAACTGATTCTGACGTTTTGCGACCTAACGACCCCGCACAAATAACACCATCCATTTTGGCCATATCAAGAGAGGGTAAGTTTTTGGCGCCGCTGCCTGGGACTGACTTTTCTTTTTGTTAAGGTAATTGTTGATTCTATCAAGATATCTGAGACTCTTGAGTGGTGTCTAAGAATGACAATTATACACGGACTTGGTTGGTGGATTTTCCGAACAGTCTCTAATTATATTGGAACCAAAAGGATCCTGCCTCTCTGTTGTCGGCCTGGCCACTTGTTTCAAAAATAAATTGATAAGGAACACACATGCTTAACAAATAGAGAGTTTGTCGATATAGGATTCAAAGTCACCATTATAGTAAATCCTATTTAAAACTATAAAAACAAAATATTAATTATAGTAAACTTAACCAATTACGAAGAAAGTACGAAAGGCAGTTGCTCTCCCACAACTTCAAAAATTGGAGAAGTTTTTCTTTATAAATATAAAAATAAAATGAATCTAAACCCTAATGAGTCTCATCAAGAACTAGTTCTTGATCCTTGTAGTCCAAGAAGCCGGATAACTTCATCTAACTTAGAGATTTCATTGCTTTTGGATAAGTTTTACTCAAATGAACCAAGATTCAACCCTCTTCATGATCCAAAAGGGAGGCTTAGTCTTAATGAACTCCTCATTATGGAAGATGAAATGCGAGAAAAATACCCAACTCTTTTCAAATATCGGGACTTGTTTGAATATGTTCCAAAAGAGAAACGACACATTGATAACTCAAATCCTCCGTTTACTGGAAATCTGTTAAATCCTAGCAGAAGGTTAGACGTCTATAGAGAATTCGTGAGGCACCCCTATTCCTCAGATTTCCTATTTTCAAAGTTTCAATTAAATCTATTAAAAGAGCTGCGTAGTCAAGTTTGTTCTCTTCACAAACTGTTAAAGGAATGTGGGGATGATATTTTTGTCAAGTATCATGATGCAGAAATTGACCTCAAATTTGATTTAGAGTCATTTGTCAGTTTTCTACCTTATATCGATGATAAGGAGTTTTCTCAAATTCATATCAACCGTTATGTCGCCGTAATGATTTCTGAGTTAGAATTTTGGATTGAAAGCAAAAAACTAACCCTATTTCAAAATATGGAGATCGAGATTTCTTCCACTTTGATCCAGCCTAATTTCTCATCAAAAGATTAATCGAAGTTTTTTCGGATTCAACCGAGGAAAGAATACATCAGAATTTCTTCGCAAAATGAAAGGAAATATATTCTGAACTCGTGCAAATCCTCACTAAGTCAAAATTTCCATTTACATCTCCGCAAAGAAAGGTCATTCGAGAAATATCTAAAAACTTTAAATTTACTAACAGTGATCCTGACTCCGTGAAAGATCTTTTATTTCAATACATAGTGTCAAAACTTCTTTTCGAACTTAATTATCGAGATATTGGACCAAGGGATGGAATTTCAAACATTAAGAAAGTTAGAAGGGCTTTGTTTAAACTTATGGACGACATCAGGAATTTACAGAAGCGTGAGCATAAAATGTTATGTGATTTTGAAATATTCTCAGTACACTCCGCTGATTTACTCTGGATGGTCAAGGAAGCTTTAAATTTATCTTTTTTTCCACGTCATTTCTGGAACTTAGTTGTGAAACCTGTGTAATTTGCTTTATTAAAATAAAATTCTTATATTTTTTTATTTCACTCTGTCCGTTTGTCTTTTAAAATTTTAGTTTAATTAGTAAAAATAACCGGATTAAAACCCGAAGCAGTTCTTTTATTAATTTAATGATAAAATTTAAATTTTTAAAATATGAAAAATCACGAGTCGGGTCGGGGAAATAAGTAGTGCTCCACACTGGCCCATTCTTTCTCCTTCTCCTTTCTTTTTCCTCTTTCTTTTTTTCTTCTTCTTTTCTCCTTCCTCTCGTGGCCGACGGTTGTAAAACACATACACACACACACACCCCATTTTTTGGCCAAATTCAACGATTCAAAGCACTAATCTAAGTCTCTCGTACCTTCTAAGCTCATTCCCGCTGTCAATTTCGCAAGTAAGGTACTCATTCACGGTTAAAAATCAAGTTTTTGCTTAGAGTCAAATTTTTTACTTTTGTAAAAATTCATGTTTTATGCCCAATTTTGATTTCCTATATGCTTAGTTAGACAATGTGAATGATATGTGTTACTTTTTAGGTTTGATTGAGGCATTTTGGTTCACTTTTAGCTTACGATTCGTGAATTTGAGTTGTAGGCTAGAAGTTGGTGAAATTCTTGGAAATTTGATGTGTGGTAGCTCATTTAGGCCTAGTGATTCGCCTAATACACTTAGAAACTAGTTTTGGAATAATTTAGGATTGTTTGATTGAAAATAGCAATTTTGATAAAAATGTACAAAATTCGGTTTTCGATTTTTCCTAACGTTAAAACGTTTTTAAAACTTAGGATGACTTGAAAACTAGTCTAAATTAAGATATCATTGACTTAAGAATGAAATTCTAACCTAGTCTTTGATTTTTCTTATTTGTACGTTTTGATTAAAATGAATATTTTTCGATAAAAATGGTCTCAAATCACAACTTAAGGACGTTATAGGCAAAGTTTGATGTTTGAAAATATTTAAGGAAATTAAAAATGGTCATTAGGATCATTGTATGCTTAGAAATCATCTTACTTTGATCAAAATTGCTTATTACGAATAACTCGCTATAATTATTATTTTTAGCATTATTTGTTGCAATCACGGGTACGCTCTGAATTTTGCTTGGAAATAATTTTATAGTTAGTTTAGATATTGTTTGCGGTAATTTTGGCTATAATTGACGATAACAGAGATATGAAAAATGCCATTTTTAAAGCCATCATTTCGAAATTTTTTCGAAAATTATATGCATTTTTCATTCCTTATAAGTCTTATTATTTTAGAACATAACCTACATTGTTTAATTATTACAGATGGCAAATAGAAACTATCTTCCAGACGAGTACGAGTTGCCCCATTCCATTACAGGCAAGATAACCCAGGAGTACACGAGCTGTTTATGCGTAACTGGATAAATAGGAAAAAGGGTCACAACAAACTGAGAAATAATGGAACAGTGTGGGTGGGCGAATGAATTGAGAGGAATGTTAAGTTTTCCGGCGAATGGAAAGACTCACAGCACCTGGCAAACGCTGTTTAAGATTAACAAATGCGTGTATCAGGAACCGTTTGCTGAGTTTATGGCTACATGGAATTTTGAGGCAAACGTTCACCCAAAAGAGTACAACAGTCGCCGTTGCATCCATTTCTGCCACCAAAACATCGTGCACCACCTCACTCTTGCACAGTTCGCCATTCATCTAGAACTGTACAAGAGCACTCATGTCAACCGCTTAGTATCCAAGAGAGGGTACGCTACTTTGGACCCAATGATCGATCATCAGGTTTTCTAGCAAACCTACACCACCGATCAAGAAGCCTGGAGGTCAGGGAAAAAGTCCTCCAGTTTTATTAACCCAGTCCATCGCATCTTCCACCACCTCATCGTCAAGATTCTTCATCCAAAAATCCAACATAGCGGAGTTGTCACCATCACTGACATACGTCATATGCACGCCATGTTCCACAACCAGAATATACAAGTTGCATATCTTCCGGCCTAGGCATTCACTAAAGAGAGAAACGCACCGGGTACAGTTGAGCCGGTTTTAGGAGCCGTGGTCACAAGACTTCTTTGTCAGATGCACATTTTAAGCAGTATTGAAGCAATGGGTTATCGAAGGGTGACTGAGTTAGAGGAGATCAGGTACAAACTGCTGCACAATTGGTAGTTCATTCGGGTACAGGACCAGCAGTTGATAGTTTTAGCGAACCCAGTGATTGCGGATTCAGTCAATCGGACGGTGCCTGGTGTGACAGTTAGAGGTTTTAGACTCGACCCAAGGACAAGGGATGGTAGGAGGAGACGAGGTTCACAAGAGCCAAGGGATGAGTATGATCTAACGATGCATGGCGGGCCCACTGATAGTGACACCCAGAGACATTTACCAGTACGTCAGGGGGCTCAACCACATTATGAGCCGTATCATTATCACATGGGGGATTTACCTGGGTAAGAGAGATGGTTTGCTGAGACTGTTATCTTTCAGAATCTGGATCACTTCATGCATTATGCCGGCAGACAGCTTAATATCCCACAATATCCTCACTAGTATCCTTTAATGTTCACCCATAGAGAGCCTAGAGATGCAGGGACTAGTTATGAGCATCTAGCTCCTCCTCCTCCTTAGCAGCACTACACCCAGCACACGGTTATCCCATCTCCATCACGAGAGCAGAACACAGGGTACGAGGATTTGGCCAACATCATTTTTGCGACAAACCTCGTCAGCACTCATAGAGATACATCCACCGCTAATCAGACTTCCGTATGGGATTAGACCGCGAACCATGGTATGGTTGAGGATTTGACACAGGGTTTAGGAGGAATGGGTGTGCATAACGATTGGGGTCGAGATCTGTAGGAAGGATAGGGTTGGGGTATAGGGCCCATGATTCATACCAGCACCTCATCACTTACCGGACTGATTGCACGTTCGGAAGAGGTTCGTTTCAGGTTTTCCTCAGGCACGAACACTTCAGGATGGGTACGATAGTTGGCCACCGACGAGGAAATGGTCGACGAAGGACAATCAGACCTGATACGTCCGAGGCAGCCCCATACGAGCGTATCATACTCTCTCCCTCCACACCAGCCAGATCAGCCATGATTGTACCTATCTCTCTATTTTATTTATGATCATCTGTGATGTTATGATACAATATTACATTATTCCTGTACGCCCAATCTAGGATATAACTACTTTTATGTTTAGCTTGTAGGATATTGGTAGAATAGACGTCACAAACAAACAATGATCGAGACCATACAAGTTGGAAGCACGACTTGGAGCAAAGATGCATTAAACGAGAATGGCGCCACTACGAGATTAGAAGAAACCATAATCGGCGAACCATCATATATGCCTTGCGACCATAAGGAGTACTACGTCTTCACCGCTATTTCAATAGAATATACGCAATATATTAGACCACTTTAAACACTAAGTGTGGGATTAGCAACCCCACCAACATAAACTTTTAATAACAAAATGTCTTTTTCAAAACCTAAGTGTGGGATACGCCGTATCCTTAACATTGAGGATAATGTTATTTTAAAGTGTGAGATAGCAATATATTGCACATAATGATTCTCGCAAAATCCTCAAGCGTTTAATAAACTAAATTTTTACCAAAAATTTAAAAATGGTTGAGCTATAAAATGCTTAGGATTACAAAATTCTATAAATGATCAAAAAGTTTTTGTTACAAAATAGACAAAGGAGTAAAATAAGGTCAAAACTTTTTGCGAAAACCGAACCAAATTCTCCAAAAGAGCATTTCATAACGAAAGGCGCAATTCAACCCATTATAATTGTTGTGAGGTACCCCAAAATAAGGCCTGACAAGCACTCATTTTTAGTGCTTCACTATATTTTTGTTGAGTGCGCCGATATTAGCATCTCTGAATCAGAACTTGCTCTTGATCTACATTTCGGAATCACACCTTTTGATGAGAATTACTATGTTAGAAACCTCGGCTATTCGGAAGACAAAACACCCCCATCAAATACCTTCATTTCCATTTTCACTCCAAGTCACCATAATTCCATCTACCGCTACCTTAGTCTTTTCATTCACTTCATAAATAAAGATATAAATCCCGACGAAATCATAGTTTCCGGGAATTCCTCTAGAAAACAGCATTAGAAAAATACGAGCAGCCAAGTCAAGTATCAAGGAGACCGCCGATAAAAGGAGACCTCGAAGAGAAAAGCAAAAGATGCTTGCCCAAAAAAATTGATGAATAAAGGTTCTGAGAAATGGAGCGGAACCAAAAATATTCGAGAAAAGAACTCCTGGCAGTCAAAAGGAAGGATGCTCGTCCTGAATTTCCCGATAAAAAGCTGAAAGGATTATCAAAATTGATCCTTAAAAGAAACTCCTATCTATCCAAACTCTTTACACCCCCAAACCTCCAAATCACCATCTCATCACGATATAAGCTGAGTCTATAACTGAAAATTTTCTCAAATAAGTGGTGGAGATTTGAGTCTTGATCAAGCCTATGTTGACGAATGCAAACATGACTGGCTATGAGCTATTTTATTTATTGGAACTATAGGACACCCGATACACTTTACTTAATTGAGTGACCCGAGTGAGATAGCCTCAGTTATGTAACCTCCTCTCATGCTTGCGAAAAAAGATTCGGGAATAACAAAAAGAATAAAACTGAGTTTTCTCTTCTACGTCTTGCGAAACAAAGATCGCTTGAACACTACGAATAAAAATCTTATGTGCTAAAAGCTCGAAAGTTTGCTTGAGGACAAGCAAAGTCTAAGTGTGGGAAATTTGATATCGGCTAAAAATCAAGTTTTTACCCACGATATTGAGCCCTAAAACCATAAATTTCCAAAGTTTATAGGTAAAATAATCACTTTCTCAATTAATTTTGTAGGTTAAGTGATTACGAAGATGATGCAAAAAGAATCAAGAGAATCGGAGCTAAAACGAAGATTCTAGAGCGAAAACGGTGAAAAACAAGAAACCAAGTCACGATCAAGGAAATCAAGTTACGATCTAGTGAAAACAAAAAACAAGGGAAGCCCATACGGCCTACCACTATGAAAAACGGCTTGCCATACGGCCCATGCAAATGGGCACAACAAACGGCTTGTCAAGCCATACGGCCTGGCAAAACGGCCTGCATACGGCTTGCCAGCCGTATGCAGGCCAATTCCAAGTCTATTTAAAGGGCTTTTTGTCATCCATTTTTGGACACACCTCTTTTCACTCTCTCACTTCAATACACTTTCTCACACTAGAGCTTTCAAGGCCTGCTCACTTCCGAGCGGGAAATTAAATACCCGGAGGCGAACGCCGAAGATTGTACTAGGAGCGGTCTAGAGGATGTCAGCACTTGTAATGGTCCAGATCCCGTCTGTAAACGGTGAACGCTTTCCTTAATTTAATAAAGTTATCTTTTTACTTTAAGTTTCTTTCACCTTGCATGCTTATCTATCCATTGCAAATGTTTATTACATGTTGAATATCTTATCTGAAACTTATCTATTGTTATACTGAAACCTTAACAGTTTAGAAGTTTAATTTACGGATCACCCTTTTCACTTATTCATGTGGCTATAACCTAGTATTAGGACCTGATCAACCCAAGGATACGAGGTAAGTAGTTATGTGAGCTTAACATCACAATAGGGATATAGTACCAACGTACGATTAATCATTTATTGGTCAAAGAAGAGGTGCCCATTTAGGTTGTGATTAGAGTAGGCAATATAGAGTTCAGTGAACACTAGCTTAATCAAAAGCATGATTCGCGTCAGTTAATGTTAAGGCATAGGTTAGTATTAAGTGGTGGAACATTACTATAGTTAGACTAACTAGGATTAAGAAAAGCTGAGACTTTCCTTTAGGGATATACCACTTTATTCATGTACCTACGATTCTATCCATAAGGTCGTTGAAACCCTCTAAGGTTAACATTGGGAGTAGGGATATCCGTCTTAGCCAGAATCTTCAAAGCCTAAACTCTTAGTGACAAATCGATGTTCATAGCCTAGTTCATTGAGGTTTAGTGTTTATTCTAGGAAGTTGAACTCTTGAATAGTTCCCAATTAGAATTCTATTCTTCATACCCATCCTTTTTTATCTTTACAGTTTGTATTACCTTTAGTTAATCTTAATCTATCACCACTTGTCACTAAGGTTAACTATTAGGGCACTTTTATCCTACATTACTGAGCAAACATACAAAAATACGAACCTGAGTTATACTTACCACTTACTCGTTAAAAGGAAGACAAGTAGGTGAATTATAGCTAGGAAACCCCAACTAAACATAAATAATAAAATCATTACTCCCTTTTGGTAACTGATTCTGACATTTTGCGACTTAATGACACCACACTAATAAAACCATCCATTTTGGCCATATCACTTCCTTAACCTTGTTCTTGAGAACTTTGGAGTAGTTTTCCAACACGGACTCAATCTTCTCAGTCAATTCCTCATCGGGACTAGGATTCCATTGACTAGCACCACTTCCAACCTTCATGCTGAAGATTTCACAAGGTTAAGCACAAAATCAAAATAATTAAAACTTACACCCACGACCCCATTTTGCTCAACACTTGTTGTACTTCCTTTACGTGACACGGTGTGCATCCGTAATAGTGGTGGCCAAGCATTACTACATTTGCACCACGTATTAAGCTCATTGATACAACAATTGTCTTGCTCGATGTCATTGATAGTGCTCCAAATGAACATATATTTAGGCACAATATCCTTCCAATATGTAAAGCTTTTAGTTGTAATTGTTCTATTTTTATGTAATATTCGTTTAAATAGATAAGTGCGAAGACAAAAGAAGAAAACGACGATTTAAAGACGCAAATGACCAAAAAGCTCAAATGAACAAGATATAATTCAAGTGGTTCAATTTATTGATGAGAAACATCTAAAAATTACAAGAGTACAAGCCGCGGAGCGCAAAGTACAAGATATCTCCGCGTACGAAAGGACGTTCGAAAATCTGGAACCGGGACCTGAGCCAACTATCAACGTGCGATGCAACGGACCTAAAATTACAAGTCAACTATGCACAAGAATATAATATAATATATATATATATATATATATAATTAATATAAATTATATAAATTATATATATTTAAATAAAACGTCGGCAAAACTACAAAACAAAATGATTGAGCTGGATCCAGCTGGCCATGTGATCGCATGGCCTGGCTGCCTTATTCCCATGCGATCGCATGGCGGGGAAAAGGTGGCCAGGTCCTATAAAAGCCAGCGAATTCGACGAGTTTTTAACATCTTTTTCTTTTCCTTCTCTGTAACGAAAACATATATATATATATATATATATATATATATATATATATATATATATATATATATATATATATATATATATATATATATATATATATATATATATATATATATATATAATATAAAGTTTAAATTAAGTTTAAAAATAATTGGGTTATTGTAAGAAATGTTTTAAGGTTTTTTAAGTCGGAACTCTGTCCGTGTAACGCTACGCGATTAATCACCACTGTAAGCTATGTTCTTCCTTTTTAAATTAATGTCTCGTAACTAAGTAATTATTATGCTTATTTGAGCCGATGTAATCGTGATGTTAGACTAAATATTATGACGGGGTTATTAGATTTTGTACCATAATTAGGGTTTGGACAAAAGACCGACACTTGTGGACATTAGACTATGGACTATTAATAGATGGGGGGTATTTTCTAATAACGAATGACAACTCGTTGGAATCTGTCGAACCTATTTTCAAATTAGTTAATCTAATAATTGTTAAATGATTATGAATGTTCTATTTAGTGATGTTTATACGACATCTGTTACAATCATTTAATTAATTATTCAGGTTGGGTAATTGATTATTCAAACTGATCAAGTGGGTAAATTAATATTCATATCTCATTAAAACAGGGGTGGATTACGTTCAAGGGTAATTGGTGTAATTGTTAACAAAGTATTAAAACCTTGGATTATACGCAGTCGATAACCTGGTGTAATCATTAAACAAAGTATTAAAACCTTGTTACAGTTCGAATCCTAAATTAGTTGGAATATTTGACTTCGGTAATAAGGTTAATTTGACGAGCATTTTATAATCATGACCGATGGACTATTATGGACAAAAACTAGATAGGTATCAAATAAATCCAGGACAAAGGACAAATAACCCAGAGTAATAAATTAAAATCAAAACGTCAAACATCATAATTACAGAAGTTTAAATAAGCATAATTCTTTTATCGTATTTCTCATCGAACTTTTAATTACTGTCATTTTATTATTCGCAATTTTATATATCGTCATTGTTATTTATTTTACGCATTTTAATTATCGTCATTTATCTTTACGCTTTATTTAAAATTGACAAACCGGTCATTAAACGGTAAAAACCCCCTTTTATAATAATAATACTACCTATATTTATTATAAATATAGTTGTAAAAAATATAGTACGTAATCACCAGCTCCCTGTGGAACGAACCGACTTACTAAAAACTACACTACTCTACGATTAGGTACACTGCCTATAGTGTTGTAGCAAGGTTTAGGTATATCCCATCCGTAAATTAATTAAAACTTGTATCATATTTCGTATTATTTCGTAATAAAAATAATAGTATTTCGTATACCTCCGCTGCACACATCAAGTTTTTGGCGCCGCTGCCCAGGGACCCGGCGAAACGCTATATTTTTTTTATATTTTAGTAAAACTATATTTTTTTTTAAAATAATATATTATATATATATATATATATATATATATATATATATATATATATATATATATATATATATATATATATATACGATTTTATATATAATATTAGCAAGTACTTTTATTTTTAGATTTAAAATATAAGTTTAATTTAATTTATATAAATATTTTGAAAAAAAAATCAAATAAAAAAAATTTAAAATTAAATTTGGGCCGAAACTGGTACCAGCCCGAATCAGTTCTGGAATTCCTGGGCCTTGCGATCGCATGACCCCAACGCTCAAAAATCATGTGGTCGCATGATAAGTCAGACAGGCTGAACCTAGTATCACATTAATTACGATGTAGGTTAAATATAATTATTATTATTTTAGTTAATTAGGGTTTATATATAATAATATTTAGTTTTAGATTTTAAATTTGTATTTTAAGTTTTTGTATTTATTATTTACATATATGGATGATATTTTCATAAAATATAATATAAAAATAATATTTTTATAAAGTTTGTATTTTTATCATTTTAGTTATAATTTGTACTTTTTAATCGTTTAATTCGTAATTTGTATATTTATCGTTCGTAATATTAGTTTCGTAGTTATAGATTTGCCGTAGATTTTTAGCTTTTAAGACTTTGCCGTAAAATCACTTAAGTGCTTTTTCTTTAGAATTAAGATTTAGGCACTTTAGAATTTTGCGACGCCGTTTATATATTTTAGTGCCTTTTAAGTAATTGCCGTTTTGGATATAGAATTCCTTTAAGCTTTAATACCTTTAGATGTAAGTTTTAATTCTTAGTTTTTAGGCTTTAAAGTTTTGACGCTGCATTTTATTATTATTTTTTTTTACTTTTATTTTTCTACATTTTTCGACGCGCTCTTTTTCTTTCTTATTTCTCGACGCTCTAGTTTTTAGGACATAGATTTTTTCTTCAAAATTTCGAAGAAAAATTATTTTAAGCGGTTAAATTGAAAGACATCCAAAATTTTCTGGTTCGTAGTAATAGTTGGATTTGTTAGTGGCGAGTTGTGGGCTAACGATTTAAAGGGTCCTGGCTACTTGCTGCATGTATTGGCTATTCGAAACGTGGGCAAAATCAGAAAAGTCTATTAATTTGATAGCTTATATAATTTTTATCTTTTATAACTAATAGGATATTCAGTGAATGCACCGAGCAAAACGTTCACCACCTTTCATACGTTCACCACCTGTAACTCGATCAAGACATCTAGCTAATATTGCCGCTATTGATTTTTCCTTAGAATTATCATCAAGTCGACCAAGTACTCCGATTCAAATTTTCGATAATCCATTTTTTGAACCCGACCTCACAATTGAGAACCCGGAGGATATTCAAGGACAATTCCAAGATCCTGAACCACTAATCATTCCTCCTGGACCACAAACCGTTAAATCAGAATCTTCTAGTGATTCATATTCAACAATTTCAAATATGGAAATAACGGAACATCTAAGTATGGAAGATCTAATGAGAGCCACACGCACGGGCCAAGGTCACGCCATTATTAAGCCAGAAGTTAATGCGCCAGATTATGAAATCAAAGGACAAATCCTACACATGGTAACTAATCAATGCCAATATAGTGGTACGCCAAAAGAAGATCCAAACGAACATCTTCGAACCTTTAATAGGATCTGTACTCTATTCAAAATCAGAGAAATTGAGGATGAACAGATCTATCTCATGTTGTTTCCCTGGACTTTAAAGGGAGAAGCCAAAGTTTGGTTAGAATCGTTACCAGAAGGAGCGATTGATACATGGGATGTTTTAGTTGAAAAATTTCTTAAAAGATTCTTTCCAGCATCCAAAGCCGTAAGACTTCAGGGAGAAATTGTTACGTTCGCGCAAAAGCCAAATGAAACATTATATGAGGCATGGACAAGATTCGGAAAATTGTTGAGAGGATGTCCTTAACACGGTTTAGATACTTATCAAATAGTACAAATATTCTACCAAGGATGCGACGTTGTTACACGAAAAGACATTGACATAACAGCTGGTGGTTCCAGTATGAAGAAAACCAGAACTGAAGCTTACAAAATTATTGATAACACAGCATCTCACTCGCATGAGTGGCATCAAGAAAAAGATATTTTTCGATCATCTAAATCGGCTAGAGCCGATTCTAGCCAAGACTTTGATTCCGTTTAATCAAAAATAGATGCTTTCGAAAGACGAATGGAAAAGATGAATAAAAATATTCACGCAATACGAATTAGTTTTGAGCAATGCGGTGGACCACACTTAACGAAAGATTGTCACATTGAGCAAACGATGGAACAATGTGAGAATGTTTCCTACATGAACCAAAGGCCGGGAAATAATTATCAAAATAATTATCAACCTCCAAGGCCAAACTTCAATCGAAATCAAAACATTCTTTACAATCCAAATGGACCTACCAATAACTCGTACAACCAACAAGGTCCGAATAACCAACCAACTCAAAACAACACTTTCAATTAATAAAGACCTAGCTTGTATAAACCACCACAACAAACTGAAGAGAAAAAGTCAAATCTAGAAGAAATGATGGCAAAGCTAATGGAATCTCAAACACAATTTATTACATCTCAAACCCAAACAAATGAGAGGTTTGATCAGTCATTAAGAACTCAACAAGCTTCCATTTTGAATCTAGAAAAATACGTAGGTACTCTTGCTAGCATGATAAGTGAGAGGGAACAAGGAAAGCTACCGAGTAATACTGAAGTAAATCCTCGAAATGAGAATGTTAATATGGTATCAACGAATTCTGAAAAACCAGCTCCAGAAGATGGGAAGGTTTTCGATGTAAGTAACAATGAAGAAGTTACAACACCACCACCACCACCCGAGTATGTAAAGCCAGTGGTGGTACCATACAGACCACCCATACCGTTTCCAAGAAAAGGAGTTGAGTATGAGCAAGTGATAGGTAATAAAGTTTGTGATACCTCTGGAAAGAAGAAGAAGAATAAGAAAGTGCAAGAAATAAAAATCGTAAAAATAAACCCGGTGAAGACAGTTCCACCAAAAGTTCCACCCAGGTTGGGTGATCCGGGTGAATTTATTGTTCCTTGTCTACTTAGTGATTGTGTCATGTATGATGCACTATCCGATTTAGGTGCAAGTGTGAGTGTTATGCCTCTTTCATTATATAAAAGATTAAGAGTAGGTGAGTTAAGTCCAACGAAAATGAGTGTTCGACTCTTTGATCAAACCATTAGGCACCCAATTGGAATTGCTGACAACCTACCCGTTCAAGTGGGTAATTTAACCTTTTTAGTCGAATTTATTGTCATTGACATAGAAGAGGACCCAAACATTCCTCTAATTTTAGCTCGACCATTCTTAGCATCTACCGGGGCGTTATTTGATGTAAGAGAGGGTAGAATGACACTTAGTAATGATGAAAAATCGATCACCTTTGTAAGTTGAAAGTCTAAATCTCCACCAACCAAAACCGTTGAACCAACAAAAACGATTGGTAAGAACCATATTGTTTTGCCAACTCCAATGGTAGTGCTTAACAAAAATAAAACGCATAAGTGTATGGAAAATTAAGTAACACCTAATGATGACCTGATAACAAAGAACCCCGTTGTTGATACGAAATTAAATGTAACAACCCGACTTCGTTTTACCAAGAACACGCCCTAAAAAAAATTCTGGGACAGTACATCTGGACGGCGTCCAGCTCTGAAGGACTGGACGGTGTCCAATCCCTTAGGACGGCGTCCAAATGAACTAAAAGTTCCTGATCAGTTTTTCAAATTCACGCGAGCGGAAAACCCGCTTCCTGGCACTTTTAAACGAAACAACTTTCATAACACATCATATTAAGTAAAACTAAGAGATTTCCGCAATGAAAATAAGTTTTACAACACCTGGCCCACAATGACCTGTTTTACAAATAATGTAGCAATTTCGACCCATTTATCTCTTTAGACGGATTAGGACTCTATAACCCAACCCAATACCAAGAGCATAATCCCGGAGACTACCAAATCCCCAATCCGCGTCCATATAACCAAAAGCTACCCCTTCGAGCCCAAGCGCTCCTACGCATCTAGTCTAACAACTAGCTAGCTTCATAACACAATACCTGTAAAAAGGTAAACAACGAGAGGGGTAAGCATAAAGCTTAGTGAATGCAATAATTATACACAAACATATATAATATACCTACTTGCAAACACTTACTCACATACCGCATACATGCTAGCAACACAATTAGCTTATCATCACAAATACAAAGCTATTAACCTCCAATACCACAAGCTAGCACAACAATAGCATATATATAACCCGAACAATATAATATGCTACACTACAACACAATAACCATGGTTAACCAATCGTACAAGGGAATGGCGCTCTCGAAAATGCCATCCGTGTTCATAACATCCGTTAGTGTACTTAACACCTCGTATTACTAAACCCTAGGGTGGCACCTTAACACCTCGGTACTTCACCCTGAGTGGCATCTTAACACCTCGATGCTTCACTCTTTACTTTACGGAGTGGCGTCTTAACACCTCAACACTTCACTCCTAGGTGGCATCTTAACACCTCGATGCTTCACCCCAAGTGGCATCTTAACACCTCGATGCTTCACCCGTCAATTCCTTAGAGTAGCATCTTAACACCTCGATGCTTCACTCCGAGTGGCGTCTTAACACCTCGACACTTCACTCGTCACGTGAAACGTGGTGTCTTAGCACCTCGACACTTCACATTTCACACTACAACGAATAGATACATTATATACCTACGCATATAATTATTCCACTCACCTTGGAATGCCCGCACAAGTCATGTACAACATGATCTCCGTCCTCAAATCCGAGCAAGTAATCACCTATATTACACATAGGCAAAATATACACATAAATAGCCATTCTCTAAAAGAGAACCCGACACAAACATCCCTTAGCCGAGGGATCACACCTTGCTCGCCAAAACCCGCCCATTTAATCACCTAATGGACATAAACTAATTACCACTTCGGGTGGTAATTCATACCCAATCTACAAAGTACAATTTAACTCAAATTATACTTAACACCAATTAGACCAACCTAGGTCCCGACACTAGGTTACTACTTAGGTAGTGACCATTTCAAACGCAAATTACACCAAAAACCCCAACACGTGCAATATTGACCCATATTGCTTTTGACCACGCTTGACTTATGTTAAAATGTCATTTTAACCCAATATTACTACTCGCGAGTAATTACATCCAAAACATAATTTAACACTTAACAAAAGCGTTTAACATCCCTTTAATCCAAATTAGTGTCATTATCAATTTGACCCAATCAAAGTCAACCCATTTTGACATAAGTCCCAAAAATGCCCAAAATCACTAACGACTAGTGATTATATTTCCAAGACACTAACTAACACCTAAATCAAGTATTTACATACTTGATTCGCCAAAACTCGACTCAAAACTTAATTTGACACCGAATCAAGCTTACTTGACCCAAAATACCCATTTGACCCATTTTGACCTAAATTAGGGTTTACACCCAAAAATCAAGTCAACACAAGTGTTCTAAGGTTTAACCGACACATGCAAGGTCCAAACTAAAAATTTCATCAATTGAAACCCTAAGTCACCCATTTAGGCTTACTTACATGAGTCTTACCCAAAATCCCCAAATTTCACAATAAATGGGTTTATAACTCTAACTAACATAAACCCTAACTCAAACAAGAAATCAAACACTACAATTCAGATTAGGGTTTACCTCAAGCACCAAAACGAGCTCTAGTAGCTAGAATCACTAACAAGCACCAAGAACCACTCCAATTTCGGCAAAAATCACCACCTTCATCACTAATCCAAGCTTCCTCTCTCTAGAAACACCTCTCTCTCTCTAGGGTTTGGTTAGGAGTGTTTGTGGGTGAAAATGAGGATAAGGGTGAGTTTAGATCAGTTTTGATGGCCCAAACGACCCTCAAGTGAAAAGACCCAAATACCCTCTTTTAAAAGCTTCAAAATGTCACAGCTGGCCCGTCAGGCCTTTTGGACGGCGTCCAAAAAGCTTGGACGGCGTCCAGATTAACTGACTCAGTTTTCTGAACTTGTTTTGGTCGTAACTTTCAAACCGTAACTCCGTTTTCGATGAATCAAATATCGTTGGAAACATAATGAGATTTCCTTTCTAATGGTAAGGTTTTAGAACATCAAATCTAACTTTATTTGGGATCCAAATATACGCTTACATGCCTCGTATTTCGAATGACGTTCAAAATAATGCGTAACTAAAAAATAGGGTGTTACAACTCTCCCCCACTTAAATTGGATCACGTCCTCGTGATCCGCACCAACACTAGTAGTAAGCACTTCTCCCTCGAACATTTCCGCTTCCAACGCGGAGTCACACGCGTATTAATCACGCCTCCGAATTCTCACTTCGTGCTCTAATGCATCATATTACAACGATAACGGGCAATCAACCTTCGAGTTAAAACAACTGCAACCGTTTGCTCCTACGCCGAGTATCTAAACTCATACCATACACTTCCCAATCGTCTTAAAAGTAGAGAAATTCACCGACAACCATCATCGTCGTTCCTTTCAATCCTGCGAAACACAACCAAGCCCGACATCCATAACATCTTCCGTGAATTCTAAGATCTCACCACACGCTAATAATCACTAGCGTGCACTACCGCAACAAGCGATATCTCACACACTCAACGTCCAGAATTTCCATTTAGGAAAATACAAAAAACACTACATATCCCTTCAAGTTCTCTCCGCCACAAGCTACATCCGTAACCATATCACTCAATCAATCGATCCGCACACGACCATCCGTCACTGGATTAATCCAGGACAACAATAATACATCATGTGCTGAGCAAAACATCAACACTCGACGCAGGGTTCTTCCTCTAAACCCTTCCACACAACCACATAAGACGGCTTCCTAGTACTAGCATGGAGACTAATCGTATACTAGAATCCCGTCAATGGCAAATTATCATCACGAAATTTCCATAATTTGTCACACGACTCACAGAATATTCACCAACGCCGGGTGAACCTTCCCACCTAGACCGTCCGTTAAGGATGGTCTCGACATTTTAATGCAACCTACGGGTCACATCACTAGCACATACTCTCGCAAACAAATAACATCCGCGTGTCTCTACGGGAGACAGTCAGAACCGACACTCTCCGCCTCACAATCGTCCTTAAAGTGGAATGATCCACTGACAATTTCTAAGATTACATTTCCCGAGAGGGAAATTACAGCATTCGCCACGATATTGAACTCGTTCCCATCCACTAATCCTATCCGAGTTTCATGACAACCCAGATTTTTCACTATGAGAGTACCCGCAATGACAGCTTCCTTTTCTCACTTCCGTGGTCTCCAACTGCATACTTGGTCTCATACCACTCTTTGGTACCACACGACCACCTTACGTAAGAAATCTTACACCACACTCGATTCTAACATCCCAATCTCCACACATATCATTCCGGAATCACAACTCATAATTGTAAATGCACTATCTCGAGTCGACATTAGCAACCCGTCACTCTTCCTTGTTAGGAAATTCGAATTCCTGCTGAGGCCTAGTGATGTGTTCTAGAGGGTGTGTATGAAACAGCTATCACTTTTTTATTTATTTATTACAGAAAATCACCTAAATTAAACTAAAACACAAAAGGCAAGTATACCTATCGTGTAATAATATAGCTAAGGTAAAGTCCGGGAGGTCGAACCGTGGACACTATTATTGGGTGTCTTACTAGGTCAAATTAGTTAATTAAGTAGTTAAACTAGATTTAGTAATATATAGTAATTATAGGTAACTTTGGGGGGATTTACCGTTTAATGACCGGTTTGTCAATTTTGAGACTTATATCACAGTTAAAACCTAATGCAAAATATTAAATATAAATATAACTTATTTTAAAGGGTAAAGTAAATGACAACAAATAAAAGTGCAATAATTAAAAAAAATAAAGTGTAAAAATAAAAGTGCGATAATTTAAAGTACGATAAATAAAATGACGATAAATGAAAGTACAATGAGATATAAAATAAAGGAATTATGCTTATTTAAACTTCCGTAATCATGATGTTTGACGTTTTGATTTTAATTTATTACCATGGGTTAATTGTCCTTTGTCCTGGATTATTCGATACGTCTATCTGGTTTTTGTCCATAACAGTCCATCGGCCATAATTATAAAGTGCGAGTATCCTCGCCAAATTACCCTTATACCCGAAGTTAAATATTCCAACTAATTGAGGACTTAAACTGTAACAAGGTTTTAATACTTTGTTAACAATTACACCAATTTTCCTTGTATGTAATCCACCCCTGTTTTAATGAGTCCATTGACTATTAATCTATCCCCGTGTCCGGTCAAATGAACAATAATTCGTATTTATAGATATCCCGCCCCCGATTAAGCGTATGTGGTCATATATAGATACGTCAAATTGTAATCTTTATATTAAATTAACGAGGTATTGTTTAGTTAATATAAAGCCCATTAATAGCCCATAGTCCAATTTTCACAAGTGTCGGTCTTTTGTTCAAACCCCAATTATGGTCCAAAGCCCAATTACCCAATCTTAATATTTAGCCCAACATCACGATTACTTCGGCTTAAATAAGCATAATAATAACTTAGTTACGAGATATTAATTTAAAAAGGAAGAACATAACTTACAATGATTATTTATAGCGTAGCGTTACACGGACAGAGTTTCGATTTAAAACCCGTAAAACATTCTTACAATAACCCAATTATTATTAAACTTAAATTAAAATTATAATTATAAAATATAAATATACATATATCGTATATGATATGAGAAAGGAAAAGAAAAAGGTGTAGTTTCTTCATTACTCCGTGCCTTGCTTTTATAGGCAAATGATTGATACTGTTGTAGGTGGAATGTTAGCTGGCTACCATTCAAAGTTAAATCAATAATATCTCATTGTGAATTATTGATTTGAAATTTTCACTTATGACCCTTTAACTATGCTCAATTAACAACTTTTTATTATTTATTATTATTCTTATTATGAATTATTTAAATATTATATTATATTCTTGTGCATAGTTGACTTGTACTTTCAGCTCCGTTGCGTCGAGCGTTGAAAGTTGGTTCATATCTCGGTTCTGGATTTTCGAACGCCTTTTCGTACTATTTAATATATTGTACTTTGCGTTTTGCGGCTCGTACTCTTGTAATTTTTAGACGTTTCTCATCAGTAAATTGAACCACTTGAATTGTACTTTGTACTTTTTAGCTTTTTGGTCATTTTCGTCTTCAAATCGTCGAATCTGTCTTTTGTCTTCACCTTTTATTATTTAAACGATAATTACTTGAAATTAGAACAATTGCAACTAAAAGCTTGTCTTTCTTGAAGGATAATGCTATGAAATATATGTTCATTTTTAGTATTATCAAATATTCCCACACTTGAGCGTTGCTTGTCCTCAAGCAATATAGAACTTGAATATAACTTTACAAGAATCACTTCTTTATTCTTCACACTTTGTACATCAGTGATTTCAATACAGCGGTATGAACAATGATAGTAACGATGTGGTTTACAGTCCTACATGACTATGAAAATTTAGATCCTTTAAGGAAATTGGATCTTTATGAAAACATATGATCTTTTGAAAATTCAATCTAGCTTTTACCCTAGATAAGTTTTCCAGAATAACCCTTCACCGGTGTTTGCAAATTGTTTTTGTGGGTTTTGTGGGTTTCAGATTTGAAAATTTTAGCTCAAAACTTATGATTTTGTGTCACCCACTTTCTAACCTTGTATTAGGAAAGCAACACGTCCAGTATACTTGCTCCGTATATTACCTTTCGGTAAACTACCATCTGGTTGTAAAGGAAAGCGTTGAACAAGCAACTGTTAAGGCAATGTCCCGTGACATGCTTTTGATTATGCTCTATATCGTGTCGGATACAATTACTATCCTTTGTAGGAGCAATAGTGAAGATCACCCTATAGTTTTTCGGTCTAGCACAAGGTCCTGTCTTCGACCATGCTATGCAACCACTGTTCTTACAGTTGACACCCGATTTGGTTCAGGTGACCTAATGAATTCAAGGTGAATTCCTAGGATTTTACGTTCAGTGGTAATGAACGCATTGAAAATAGGTTTTCAGAAAACAAATCGGTTTGTAATTTGATCAAAATATTTTCTCGTTCAAGTTCGAGTTTAGATATCATCGAATTCTATGAGTTTGTATTTCTCAATCTTTAAAGTCAATCTCAAGGATTGAGTGATATCAGGCTTAAAAGCTAATTTTTAATCTTTAAGGAGATTATCCTTACTGGGGGTCTGATTCATTAGTCTTATCAAGCTAATTTGCACGGCGCCCTCCCCATTTTACGAGACAGATCCTCTCATGGTTAGGATAAGTCTGACCACATGGCGACCCTGTTTGATGCTGAGGTCCATGGATTTCCTGCTGATTTTAGAGATGACTTTTCATGATTTTTCGTCAACCTACAGCTGGTCTGGACGACAACTTCCTTACCTAAATCAAGAAGCGCATTTCTTTTTCGGAAGACTTTACTTCCTTTTAATGATGGAATTGATTCATCGTGTAGATCCATCTTTTCTTTTATCTTTATTATAATATTACGGGTAAAACATTTAATTTAGTCCAAAACAAAAGCACCTGCAATAAACTTTACAGAAACATGTGATAGATAGTTTTATTGAATAACTTGGTACATTCTTCCCACACTTAGTTTTTTTTTTGCCTTTTTATTCTCCTTTATTCTATTTTAAATGAATTCAAGCGTTTTAGGGTGTTTCTCAATTTATGTCCTTTCTGAGGTAACGATAATTTCGGTATGAACACCTAGTTTTCATCGTTCATAAATATGTATAAACATGATTTTGAATTCATTTAGTTGAAAATTTTTCAAATTTTCACAAAATTTGGCAATTAAACCAAGTGTAAACCCGATAGAATTTATAACTCTTCCCCACACTTGAGATCTTGCAATGCCCTCATTTGCAAGAAATCAGTAAAAATTTAAATTTATGAGGGTGATTAGTGTAGAAAAATGATTAAAAATACCGAGTTTGCAAACCTATTGTTTTATATCACATTTGATATTTTACGTCTTGTAGTTAAAATTAGTAGCTTTTGCTGAACATAATGGCAGTTTTTGAAAGTGTGCTATGTTTTGTACATAATATAAACTACAAACAAATATATACATAATATTTTTTATATAAAACCTTTATTTATTAAAACAATTTAAATGAATAATTTTTAACATTTTGTTTCCTTTTACTTTAGGTAGAGGTAGTTTCGGTACGTTTACCTAGTCCGTCCCTCGACAAAATTTTAAAATTTGTCATTTTAAAGTGATTGTTTTAAAAGCAAAGATTTTCGGTTTTTTTTTTAATGTTTTTGGCACACTTTAGATCAATAAGATTAAAAATAATGATAACAAAATTTCTCGTCCCGCCCTTGGATAAAGCAATTTCGTTTCAAAGACCTAGTCTTCAACTTACGATGAATTTTGGCAATCAATTTTTAACTTAATGAAATAAAGTAAATTTTGTTTTTAAATTTTCACCAAACTTAAATTTAAAATGCATAAAATTAAAAATTCATATAAATATAAATATAATTAATATTTTTAATTTTACAAAGTTATATTAAAAATAGTAGTTTAAAATATTTACAAACTTAAATATATTGATTTTAAAATTTTATATTATTAATTTTAAAAACATGGTAAAGATAAAATTAAAAATCTTTTTGGCCTTTTATCCCACTTTAATCAATCAAATATTAACAAAAATATACGCCCCTCTTTTGGGTAAAGTAATTTCGGCTATATTACCTAGTTTTACTCCTGATGAATTTCTGAAATACTTTGGATTGATTAATTAAAGATATTTATACCTTAAGAATAAACGGTAAATTTCGCAGTGATGTAATAAATTTTTGTATGATATCAATAATTTCGGTTACGCATACCTAATTTTATTGAATACCAATTTAATACTTTATAGCGAACGATTCAGCGTTTATTATTAAAATGTTAAAAGCAATAAATAAAAACAAATAAAAACTGTACATACTTGCCTGTGAGAAAGAATTCTCAGAGACCTGCTTTAGCCGACTCATAAGAGAGTCGTGTGATTTGGTTTTCCATAGCTACATAAGCATAACCTCGATTCTTCAATATCTTTTCTTCTAAACATATAAACGGTCCTTCTCTGCATAGAGTAACAAATTCGGTATCATTGATAGTGCTACAAATGAACATATATTTAGTAGCAATATCCTTCCGATATGTAAAGTTTTCAGTTGCAATTGTTTTATTTTCAAGTAATATTCGTTTAAATAAATAAGTGCGAAGACAAAAGGCGAAAACGAAGATTTGAAGAAAAAAACATCCAAAAAGCTCAAAAGTACAAAGTACAATCCAAGAGGTTCAATTTAATGATGAGAAACGTCTGAAAATGACAAGAGTACAAGACGCAAAACGCAAAGTACACGATATAAAATAGTACGAAAGGACGTTCGAAAATCCGAAACCGGGACATGAGTCAACTCTCAACGCGCGACGCAACGGTGCAAAAATTACAAGTCAACTATGCACATAAATAAAATATAATATATAAATAATTCTTAAAAATTATATATATATTATATTATTATTTAATAACGTCGACAAGCAAAGATCCAAAATCATGTGAGCTGGAAAATCAAACTCCGCGACTTGCGAAGTTTGAAGGTCAAATGGGCCGTGACTCGCGGAGCTGTCAGAAATCAAAACGCCTGTAAAAGGCCATGCATTCTGCCGAGTTTAAAAAATATAAAAAAATAATAATAATACTCTGTAATAAATAATAAATAAATATAATATAATATATATATATATATATATATATATATATATATATATATATATATATATATATATATATATATATATATAGTATAGGGTAGTTTTATATTAGTTAGTTTGGGTTATGTAACGGTTATTTACGGGTTTTTAAGCCGGAACTCTGTCCGTGTAACACTACGCGTTAAATAATCAATGTAAGTTATGTTCTCCCTTTTTAAATTAATGTCTCGTAACTAAGTTGTTATTATGCTTATTTGAACCGAAGTAATCATGATGTTGGGCTAAAAATATCTAAAATTGGGTAATTGGGCTTTGTACCATAATTGGGGTTTGGACAAAAGAACGACACTTGTGGAAATTAGACTATGAGCTATTAATGGGCTTTATATTTGTTTAACTAAATGATAGTTTGTTAATTTTTATATAAAGATTTACAATTGGACGTCCCTATAAATAACCATATACACTCGATCGGACACGATGGGCGGGATATTTATATGTACGAATAATCGTTCATTTAACCGGACACGGGAATAGATTAATAGTCTATGGAATTATTAAAACAGGAGTGAAATTATGTACAAGGACACTTGGCGTAATTGTTAACAAAGTATTAAACCTTGGATTACACGCAGTCGATATACTGGTGTAATTATTAAACAAAGTATTAAAACCTTGTTACAGTTTAAGTCCCCAATTAGTTGGAATATTTAACTTCGGATATAAGGATAATTTGATGAGGACACTCGCACTTTATATTTATGACTGATGGACTGTTATGGACAAAAACCAGACGGGCATATTAAATAATCCAGGATAAATGACAATTAACCCATGGGCATAAAACTAAAAATCAACACGTCAAACATCATGATTACGGAAGTTTAAATAAGCATAATATATTTTATTTCATATTTCCTCGTACTTTTATTTATTGTCATTTTAATTATTGTTATTTATTTTATATTGTTAGTTAAATATCGTTATTTACTTTACGCTTCGCTTAAAATATAAAATCGACAAACCGGTCATTAAACGGTAAACCCCCCTTTTATATATTATTATTATATATATATTTATATATTTTTGTACAAATGTAATTATATAAAAATATAGTTTAACCGTCTCCGTGTGGAACGAACCGGACTTACTAAAAACTATACTACTCTACGATTAGGTACACTGCCTATAGTGTTGTAGCAAGGTTTAGGTATATCCATTTTGTAAATAAATAATTAAAACTTGTGTAATATTTCGTCGTATTTCGTATTTAAATTAATACTACTTCATATACACCTCGCATAACATCAAGTATTTTTGGCGCCGCTGCCGGGGAAATCGGCGAAACGCTATATTTTTAATTTATTTTTGTATAAATATATTTATATATATTTTTAGAAAAACAATATAAAGTTTAAAAAAAAACGTTTTTCAATCTCCGCGACT
Source organism: Rutidosis leptorrhynchoides (assembly GCF_046630445.1). Classification (NCBI taxonomy): domain Eukaryota; kingdom Viridiplantae; phylum Streptophyta; class Magnoliopsida; order Asterales; family Asteraceae; genus Rutidosis; species Rutidosis leptorrhynchoides. The sequence continues at coordinate 388,094,128 of NC_092333.1, read as the reverse complement.
CGCGGAGATTTTCTGGAACGGGACATCGCGACTCGCGGAGCCGCCCTGTCAGGCCACAAAGAAACCCTAAAAAGCATTAATTACGGGGTATTATTAATTATTATTATTATTTAACCCTAATTACTTTATTATTATTATTATTTAGTTTAAGTTTTTAAATTAATTAGTTATAATTAATTATATTTAGTTTTAATATATAAAAAATTAATACTTTTATAAAATATAAATATAAAAATAATATTTTTTATAAAAATAAGTAATTTTATCACTTTTTATAATTTGTATCCTTTTATTTAGTGTAATCGTAATATTTTGTATATTTTTCGTTCGCAATTAGTTTTAAAATTAGTTTTTCCGTAGTTATTTTATATGTATAGATTCTTAGGCTTTGCCGTAAAATCCCTTAAGTGCTTTTTCTTTAGATTAAGATTTAGGCGCTTTGGAATTTTGCGACGCCGTTTTTCGCTTTAGTTTTAAATAGATTTTAGTGCCTCTAAGTAATTGCCATTTTCTGAATAAAATTGCATTTACCTTTAGACCTTTAGGCGCAACTTTTTAGATATAATTTTTAGACTTTTAAGTTTCGACGTTTTTCTTTCTTATTTTTATTTTTCGACGTTTTTCGACGCGTATTCTTTTTCTTTCTTATTTCTCGACGATCTAGTTTTTAGGACTTAGAATTTTCTCTATTTCTTCTCTATAATTTCTTTAAAATTTCAACGAAAAATTATTTTAAGCGGTTAAATTGATAGACATCCAAATTTTCTGCTTCGTAGTAATAGTTGGATTTGTTAGTGGCTGAGTTGTGAGCTTCCGATTTAAAGGGTTCTGGCTCCCTGCTGCATCTATTGGCTATTCGAAACGTGGGCAAAAGCAGAAAAGTCTATTAATTTGATAACTTATATAATTTTTTTTTATTTTTTTTTATAACTAATAGGATAATTAGTAAATACACCACATTGTAGCTAAAATTTGGTAATAAACGCATTATGGAAAATCTCGAAAATATCTTAGAAACTCTTTACGACATACGAAATCAATAATCTCAACCGAGTGTTGATGACAATTCGTTCGGTCAATCTTGGATCACGAATGACGAAACAATAACTGGTTGTGAAATCTATGGAGATTTTCACTCAACATGGGAATGTTATTATTACGCTCCTATAGAAAATTACGCACCCACGGAACCCGAATGGAATGATTATGAAGAATACAATTCAAATTGGGATTATTCCCAAGAATATTTCCAAACTCAACAACCAGTAGAAGAGGAAAATTACGTGTCTGAAAATTTATTAGACAATATGAAAATCAAACTCGAAGAACTCAATGCTCAAAATGAACAAATGAGAGAGTTTATAAACCGACAAGCTGAAACTCTATCAGACTACAGACCTGTTGATCTGAGGAGTATTGTGCAAGAAAATCTCATATCATCGAATTTTGATGAATTCGAGAGCTCCGAAATCACCAACTATCCCGATGATACTTTTTATTCAGTTTTACCAGTTTCACAACATATCGACACATTAGCCTCTATGGATGAAGAAGAAGTAAGGGTGACAAATTGGTACTCTTGGGAAAACGATAACGTTGAAAATTTTACCCCCGAGACCAAAGTGGTGGGACCGATAAGTACCGTTAATGAAGAAGAATCTACTCCAATCCCGAAATTCACTATTCCACAACCTTCCAGCCCAATATTCTCAATAGACGAGTCATCTACCGAAGATGAACTACGAGCTGTAATAGATAATGACACCTCGGATTTCACCCAATTGGGTAATAGGGGTGAAAACTTTGATCTCGAGAATAAAAGGAAGGAAACGTTAGAAATTGTCTACCCTATAATATGTATGTCGGTGTATATCGATCCATTTGACCAAGAACCAGAAAAGAGACATATCCATTTACTAAAAGCTACACTTAAAAAAGAATTAAGTAGTGATATTCGGGTGGGTCTAAACTTTAAACCCATTGATATATTTTATACCACCCGAGATGTAAATAACTGCCTCACTATTTTAATTCGTGGAACTTATTCCACCGACTTCACATGTCATCAGCTAAGTGTGGGGAAGTCTAACCCCACTTAACGTTAAATTAGGGGTTCAGGTTAGTGCATAACTCGTTAATAAAAATGCATGATGAGTTAGGGTAAAGACGTATTTTCAAAAATTAGCAAACAGTCCAGAAAAGCAACCGTTTTTGAAGAAAAATATGTGTGATAAAACAAGAAGGAATGAACGATGAGGCGCGCCATCTGAAATGTCCCGTTCATATTGATTATAAACGTTCCATATTAATTGATTTCGTTACGAGGTTTTGACCTCTATATGAGACGTTTTTCAAATACTGCATTCATTTTTAAAACAACCATAACCTTTATTTTATCAATAAAGGTTTCAAAAGCATTACGTAGATTATCAAATAATGATAATCTAAAATATACTATTTACACACGACCATTACATAATGGTTTACAATAGAAATATATTACATCGACATATGTTTCTTGAATGCAGTTTTTACATAATATCATACAAACATGGACTCCAAATCTTGTCCTTATTTTAGTATGCAACAGCGGAAGCTCTTAATATTCACCTGAGAATAAACATGCTTTAAACGTCAACAAAAATGTTGGTAAGTTATAGGTTTAACCTATATATATCAAATCATAACAATAGACCACAAGATTTCATATTTCAATATACATCCCATACATAGAGATAAAAATCATTCATATGGTGAACACCTGGTAACAGACATTAACAAGATGCATATATAAGAATATCCCCATCATTCCGGGACACCCTTCGGATATGATATAAATTTCGAAGTACTAAAGCATCCGGTACTTTGGATGGGGCTTGTTGGGCCCGATAGATCTATCTTTAGGATTCGCGTCAATTAGGGTGTCTGTTCCCTAATTCTTAGATTACCAGACTTAATAAAAAGGGGCATATTCGATTTCGATAATTCAACCATAGATGTAGTTTCACGTACTTGTGTCTATTTTGTAAATCATTTATAAAACCTGCATGTATTCTCATCCCAAAAATATTAGATTTTAAAAGTGGAACTATAACTCACTTTCACATATTTTTACTTCATCGGGAAGTAAGACTTGGCCACTGGTCGATTCACGAACCTATAACAAATATGTACATATATATCAAAGTATGTTCAAAATATATTTACAACACTTTTAATACATTTTGATGTTTTAAGTTTATTAAGTCAGCTGTCCTCGTTAGTAACCTACAACTAGTTGTCCACAGTTAGATGTACAGAAAATAAATCGATATATATTATCTTGAATCAATCCACGACCCAGTGTATACATATCTCAGTATTGATCACAACTCAAACTATATATATTTTGGAATCAACCTCAACCCTGTATAGCTAACTCCAACATTCACATATAGAGTGTCTATGGTTGTTCCGAAATATATATAGATGTGTCGACATGATAGGTCGAAACATTGTATATGTGTCTATGGTATCTCAAGATTACATAATATACAATACAAGTTGATTAAGTTATGGTTGGAATAGATTTGTTACCAATTTTCACGTAGCTAAAATGAGTAGTTTTTACCAATTTTGTTTTGCTCGCCATTTCTTCGTTTCTAATCCGTTTTGAGTGATTTAAGCGGCCACGGTTTCGTATTGAACTTGAATTTATGAAACAAAACAGAAAAGGTATATGTTTATAGTCAGAAATACAAGTTACAAGTCATTTTTGAAAGAGATAGTCATTTCCGTCGAAAGAACGACATCTTGATGACTGTTTTGAAAAACATACTTTCACTTTGAGTTTAACCATGATTTTTGGATATGGTTTCATGTTCATAAGAAAAATAATTTTCCCAGAAGTATAGCTTTTAAATCAAAGTTTTTCATAGTTTTTAATTATCCAAACCAAAACAGCCCCCGGTTGTAACTACGACGGCGTAAATCCGGTTTTATGGTGTTTATTGTGTTTCCGGGTTTTAAATCATTAAGTTAGCATATCATATAGATATAGATCATGTGTATAGTTGATTTTAAAAGTGTAGTTAGAAGGATTAACTTTATTTGCAAACAAGTTTAGAATTAACTAAACTATGTTCTAGTGATTACAAGTTTACCACTTCGAATATGATAGCTTTTTATATATGAATCGAATGATGTTATGAACATCATTACTACCTTAAGTTCCTTGGATAAACCTACTGGAAAAGAGAAAAATGGATCTAGCTTCAACGGATCCTTGGATGGCTCGAAGTTCTTGAAGCAGAATCATGACACGAAAACAAGTTCAAGTAAGATCATCACTTGAAATAAGATTGTTATAGTTATAGAAATTGAACCAAAGTTTGAATATGATTATTACCTTGTATTAGAATGATAACCTACTGTAAGAAACAAAGATTTCTTGAGGTTGGATGATCACCTTACAACATTGGAAGTAAGCTAGCAAACTTAGAAGTATTCTTGATTTTATGTAACTAGAACTTGTAGAATTTATGAAGAACACTTAGAACTTGAAGATAAAACTTGAGAGAGATCAATTAGATGAAGAAAATTGAAGAATGAAAGTATTTGTAGGTGTTTTTGGTCGTTGGTGTATGGATTAGATATAAAGGATATGTAATTTTGTTTTCATGTAAATAAGTCATGAATGATTACTCATATTTTTGTAATTTTATGAGATATTTCATGCTAGTTGCCAAATGATGGTTCCCACATGTGTTAGGTGACTCACATGGGCTGCAAAGAGCTGATCATTGGAGTGTATATACCAATAGTACATACATCTAAAAGCTGTGTATTGTATGAGTACGAATACGGGTGCATACGAGTAGAATTGTTGATGAAACTGAACGAGGATGTAACTGTAAGCATTTTTGTTAAGTAGAAGTATTTTGATAAGTGTCTTGAAGTCTTTCAAAAGTGTATGAATACATATTAAAACACTACATGTATATACATTTTAACTGAGTCGTTAAGTCATCGTTAGTCGTTACATGTAAGTGTTGTTTTGAAACCTTTAGGTTAACGATCTTGTTAAATGTTGTTAACCCATTGTTTATTAAATCAAATGAGATGTTAAATTATTACATTATCATGATATCATGATGTATTAATATATCTTAATATGATATATATATATACATTAAATGTCGTTACAACGATAATCGTTACATATATGTCTCGTTTCAAAATCATTAAGTTAGTAGTCTTGTTTTTACATATGTAGTTCATTGTTAATATACTTAATGATATGTTTACTTATCATAATATCATGTTAACTATATATATATATATATATATATATATATATATATATATATATATATATATATATATATATATATATATATATATATATATATATATATATATATATGTCATCATATAGTTTTTACAAGTTTTAACGTTCGTGAATCACCGGTCAACTTGGGTGGTCAATTGTCTATATGAAACCTATTTCAATTAATCAAGTCTTAACAAGATTGATTGCTTAACATGTTGGAAACACTTAATCATATAAATATCTATTTCATTTAATATGTATATAAACATGGAAAACTTCGGGTCACTACAGTACCTACCCGTTAAATAAATTTCGTCTGGAAATTTTAAGCAGTTGGTGGTGTTGACGTATCTTCTGGAAATAAGTGCGGGTATTTCTTCTTCATCTGATCTTCTCATTTCCAGGTGAATTCAGGTCCTCTACGAGCATTCCATCGAACCTTAACAATTGGTATCTTGTTTTGTTTAAGTCTTTTAACCTCACGATCCATTATTTCGACGGGTTCTTCGATGAATTGAAGTTTTTCATTGATTTGGATTTCGTCTAACAGAATAGTGAGATCTTCTTTAGCAAAACATTTCTTCAAATTCGAGACGTGGAAAGTGTTATGTACAGCCGCGAGTTGTTGAGGTAACTCAAGTCGGTAAGCTACTGGTCCGACACGATCAATAATCTTGAATGGTCCGATATACCTTGGATTTAATTTCCCTCGTTTACCAAATCAAACAACGCCTTTCCAAGGTGCAACTTTAAGCATGACCATCTCTCCAATTTCAAATTCTATATCTTTTCTTTTAATGTCAGCGTAGCTCTTTTGTCGACTTTGGGCAGTTTTTAACCGTTGTTGAATTTGGATGATCTTCTCGGTAGTTTATTGTATTATCTCCGGACCCGTAATCTGTCTATCCCCCACTTCACTCCAACAAATCGGAGACCTGCACTTTCTACCATAAAGTGCTTTAAACGGAGCCATCTCAATGCTGGAATGGTAGCTATTGTTGTAGGAAAATTCTGCTAACGGTAGATGTCGATCCCAACTGTTTCCGAAATTAATAACACATGCTCGTAGCATGTCTTCAAGCGTTTGTATCATCCTTTCGCTCTGCCCATCAGTTTGTAGATGATAGGCAGTACTCATGTCTAGACGAGTTCCTAATGCTTGCTGTAATGTCTGCCAGAATCTTGAAATAAATCTGCCATCCCTATCAGAGATAATAGAGATTGGTATTCCATGTCTGGAGACGACTTCCTTCAAATACAGTCGTGCTAACTTTTCCATCTTGTCATCTTCTCTTATTGGCAGGAAGTGTGCTGATTTGGTGAGACGATCAACTATTACCCAAATAGTATCAAAACCACTTGCAGTCCTTGGCAATTTAGTGATGAAATCCATGGTAATGTTTTCCCATTTCTATTTCGGTATTTCGGGTTGTTGAAGTAGACCTGATGGTTTCTGATGCTCCGCTTTGACCTTAGAACACGTCAAACATTCGCCTACGTATTTAGCAACATCGACTTTCATACCTGGCCACCAAAAATGTTTCTTGAGATCCATGTACATCTTCCCCGTTCCAGGATGTATTGAATATCTAGTTTTATGAGCTTCTCTAAGTACCATTTCTCTCATATCTCCAAATTTTAGTACCCAAATTCTTTCAGCCCTATACCGGGTTCCGTCTTCCCGAATATTAAGATGCTTCTCCGATCCTTTGGGTATTTCCTCCTTTAAATTTTCCTCTTTTAAAACTCCTTGTTGCACCTCCTTTATTTGAGTAGTAAGGTTATTGTGAATCATTATATTCATAGATTTTACTCGAATGGGTTCTCTGTCCTTCCTGCTCAAGGCGTCGGCTACCACATTTGCCTTCCCCGGGTGGTAATGAATCTCAAAATCGTAATCATTCAATAATTCAATCCACCTACGCTGCCTCATATTCAGTTGCTTCTGATTAAATATATGTTGGAGACTTTTGTGGTCGGTATATATAATACTTTTAACCCCATATAAATAATGCCTCCAAGTCTTTAATGCAAAAACAACAGCACTCAATTCCAAATCATGAGTCGTATAATTTTGCTCGTGAATCTTCAATTGTCTACACGCATAAGCAATCACCTTCGTACGTTGCATTAATACACAACCGAGACCTTGCTTTGATGCATCACAATAAATCACAAAATCATCATTCCCTTCAGGCAATGACAATATAGGTGCCGTAGTTAGCTTTTTCTTCAATAACTGAAACGCTTTCTCTTGTTCATCCTTCCATTCAAATTTCTTCCCTTTATGCGTTAATGCAGTCAAGGGTTTTGCTATTCTGGAAAAGTCTTGGATGAACCGTCTGTAGTAACCAGCTAGTCCTAAAAACTGGCGTATGTGTTTCAGAGTTTTCGGGGTTTCACACTTTTCAACAGTTTCTATCTTTGCCGGATCCACCTTAATACCTTCTTTGTTCACTATGTGACAGAGGAATTGAACTTCTTCCAACCAAAATGCACACTTTGAAAACTTAGCATACAATTCTTCCTTCCTCAATACTTCTAACACATTTCTCAAATGTTCACCGTGTTCTTGGTCATTCTTTGAGTAAATAAGTATGTCATCAATGAAAACAATGATAAACTTGTCAAGGTATGGTCCACACACTCGGTTCATAAGGTCTATGAACACAGCTGGTGCATTAGTTAAACTAAATGGCATGACCATAAACTCGTAATGACCGTAACGTATTCTGAAAGCAGTCTTTGGAATATCATCTTCTTTCACCCGCATTTGATGATACCCGGAACGTAAGTCAATCTTTGAATAAACAGACAAGCCTTGTAGTTGATCAAATAAGTCGTCGATTCTCGGTAGTGGGTAGCGTTTCTTGATGGTAAGTTTGTTCAACTCTCGGTAGTTGATACACAACCTGAATGTACCATCTTTCTTCTTGACAAACAAAACAGGAGCTCCACACGGTGATGTGCTTGGTCGAATGAAACCACGCTCTAAAAGTTCTTGTAATTGGCTTTGCAGTTCTTTCATCTCGCTGGGTGCGAGTCTGTAAGGAGCACGAGCTATTGGTGCAGCTCCTGGTACAAGATCTATTTAAAATTCAACGGATCGATGTGGGGGTAATCCCGGTAATTCTTTCGGAAATACATCGGGAAATTCTTTTAGGACGAGAACATCATTGATGCTCTTTTCTTCAGTTTGTACTTTCTCGACGTATGCTAGAACAGCATAACAACCTTTTCTTATTAGTTTTTGTGCCTTCAAATTACTAATAAGATGTAGCTTCGTGTTGCCCTTTTCTCCGTACACCATTAAGGGTTCTCCTTCTTCTCGTACAATGCGAATTGCATTTTTGTAACATACAATCTCTGCTTTCATCTTCTTCAGCCAGTCCATGCCAACTATTACATCAAAACTCCCTAACTCTACTGGTATCAAATCAATCTTAAATATTTCGCTACTCAGTTTAATTTCTCGATTCCGGCATATATTATCTGCTGAAATTAATTTACCGTTTGCTAATTCGAGTAAAAATTTACTATCCAACGGTGTCAATGGACAACTTAATTTAGCACAAAAATCTCTACTCATATAGCTTCTATCCGCACCCGAATCAAATAAAACGTAAGCAGATTTATTGTCAATAAGAAACGTACCCGTAACAAGCTCTGGGTCTTCCTGTGCCTCTGCCGCATTAATATTGAAAACTCTTCCGTGGCCTTGTCCATTCGTGTTCTCCTGGTTCGGGTAATTTCTAATAATGTGGCCCGGTTTTCCACATTTATAACAAACTACATTGGCATAACTTGTTCCGACACTACTTGCTCCGCCATTACTCGTTCTGACACCATTTGTTCCTTTCGTTCTATTAACCCCTGGTCCGTAGACCTCACATTTCACCGCGCAATGACCATTTCATTTACACTTGTTGCAAAATTTGGTGCAGAACCCCGAGTGATACTTTTCACACCTTTGGCATAGCTGCTTCTGATTGTTGTTGTTGTTGCGGTTGTTATTGTTGTTGAGATGATTGTTGTAGTTGATGTTGTTGTTGTTGTTGTTGTTGTTGTTGTTGTTGTTGTTGTATTGGTGATTCTTATCACCGTTTTCCTCCCACTTTCTTTTGACTTGCTTCACATTGGCCTCTTCAGCCGTCTGTTCTTTAATTCTTTCCTCAATCTGGTTCACTAGTTTGTGAGCGATTCTACATGCCTGTTGTATGGAGGCGGGCTCGTGTGAACTTATATCTTCTTGGATTCTTTCAGGTAATCCTTTCACAAACGCGTCGATCTTCTCTTCCTCATCCTCGAACGCTCCCGGACACAATAGGCACAATTCTGTGAATCGTCTTTCATACGTGGTAATATCAAATCCTTGGGTTCGTAACACTCTAAGTTCTGTCTTGAGCTTATTGACCTCGGTTCTGGGACGGTACTTCTCATTCATCAAGTGCTTGAATGTTGCCATGGTAGTGCGTAAGCATCATCTTGTCCCACTTGCTCTAGATAGGTATTCCACCATGTTAACGCAGAACCTGTGAAAGTATGCGTAGCGTACTTCACTTTGTCCTCTTCAGTACACTTACTTATGGGAAACACCGATTCGACCTTCTCGGTCCACCGTTTCAATCCGATCGGTCCTTCGGTTCCATCAAATTTCAAAGGTTTGCAGGCAGTGAATTCTTTGTAGGTGCATCCTACACGATTTCCTGTACTGCTAGATCCAAGGTTATTGTTGGTATGTAGCGCAGCCTGTACTGCGGCTATGTTTGAAGCAAGAAAGGCACAAAATTCCTCTTCGCTCATATTCAAGGTGTGTCGAGTAGTTGGTGCCATTTCCTTCAAAATAGTCAAATGAAACAAGTTAATCATACAGAATATTAAGAGTAGTCAATAGTATCTCGTAGCATAATATGAACTCATTTATAAAAGCTTTTTCTTCATATTAGCGTTTTATAAGTTTAAAGTCGGGTAGTACCTACCTGTTAAGTTCATACTTAGTAGCTAATATACAATTCAACTACTACAATTCTATATGAAAAACTGATTATAATATTATAAGCGTTCAAACTTTTACACAATATTTTTCAAACTTACAATACCGCTTATTTTACATATAGCATGAAATATAGCACACAATAAATTTGATACAAGATGGTTGTGAAGATAATTCTAGCTAGTACACAAGTCGTTCAACAAAGGCAATAAAGACACGTAATTCATACGTCCAGAAACAAGTCATGCATTCTGGTTTTACTAGGACTACTTCCCATCCTTGGTCTTGTAGAACATAACCGTTATGGTCGTTGATAAGACAGCGTGTTGTAACGTCGTCAAAGGGACGAGGGTTACGTAATGTCCAACAGTCCCGTAACAATCTAAAAACCTCATTTCTTACCCCAATTACCGACTCCGTCACTTGTGGGAACGTTTTGTTTAATAGTTGTAGCCCGATGTTCTTCTTCTCACTTTGGTTAGAAGCGAATATTACTAACCCGTAAGCATAAAATGCTTCCTTATGTTGCATGTTAGTCTCTTTTTCTAAATCACGAAGTCCTATATTCGGATATATTGAGTCAAAATAATTTCTTAACCCGTTGCGTAAAATAGCATTTGGGTTCCCCGCAATATATGCGTCAAAGTAAACACATCGTAATTTATGGATTTCCCAATGTGATATCCCTCATCTTTCGAACGAAAGCCTTTTATAAACCAAGGCATTCTTGGAACGTTCTTCGAATGTCTTACAAACTGATCTCACCTTAAATAGTTGTGCCGAGGAATTCTGACCGACTCTAGACAAGATTTCATCAATCATGTCTCCGGGTAGGTCTCTTAAAATATTGGGTTGTCTATCCATTTTGTGTTTTTATACTGTAAAATAGACAAGAGTTAGATTCATAAAAAAATACTTATTAATACAAGCAATTTTTACATATATCATAAAGCATAAGCACACTATATTACATATATTACACCACACGAATACAACTATCTTATTCCGACTCGCTCGTTTCTTCTTCTTCAGTTTTGGTTCGTTTTGCCAAGTTTCTAGGGATATATGATGTTCCCCTAATACGACCCGTCATTTTCCACATTGGTTTAGAAAAACCTGGTGGTTTAGAGGTTCCCGGGTTATTGTCACAACTTAAGAAATACGGGTGTTGACGATACATATAAAGTTCATCAGGTTTGGAATCAAATTTCTCTATTTTTATGCCCTTTCCCTTATTGTTCTCTTTTACCTTATTAAATTGTGTTGGGGTAATTTCTATAACATCATCGGAATCCTTGTCGGGATCCGATTCATCGAAGAATTGGTAATCCTCCCAATACTTTGCTTCCTTGGCGGAAACACCATTGACCATAATTAACTTTGGTCGATTGGTTGAGGATTTTCTTCTACTTAACCGTTTTATTATTTCCCCCACTGGTTCTATTTCTTCTTCCGGTTCCGATTCTTCTTCCGGTTCCGACTCTTCTTCCGGTTCCTCTTCGGGAACTTGTGAATCAGTCCACGAATCATTCCAATTTACATTTGACTCTTCATTATTATTAGGTGAGTCAATGGGACTTGTTCTAGAAGTAGACATCTAACACATAATATCAAACATGTTAAGAGATTAATATATCACATAATATTCACATGTTAAAAATATATAGTTTCCAACAAAATTTGTTAAGCAATCATTTTTCAAGTAAACACGGTCGAAGTCCAGACTCACTAATGCATCCTAACAAACTTGATAAGACACACTAATGCAAAATTCTGGTTCTCTAAGACCAACGCTCTGATACCAACTGAAATGTCCCATTCTTATTGATTAAAAACGTTCCATATTAATTGATTTCGTTGCGAGGTTTTGACCTATATATGAGACGTTTTTCAAAGACTGCATTCATTTTTAAAACAAACCATAACCTTTATTTCATAAATAAAGGTTTAAAAAGCTTTACGTAGATTATCAAATAATGATAATCTAAAATATCCTGTTTACATACGACCATTACATAATGGTTTACAATACAAATATATTACATCGAAATCAGTTTCTGGAATGCAGTTTTTACACAATATCATACAAACATGGACTCCAAATCTTGTCCTTATTTTAGTATGCAACAGCGGAAGCTCTTAGTATTCACCTGAGAATAAACATACTTTAAACATCAACAAAAATGTTGGTGAGTTATAGGTTTAACCTATATATATCAAATCGTAACAATAGACCACAAGATTTCATAATTCAATATACATCCCATACATAGAGATAAAAATCATTCATATGGTGAACACCTGGTAACCGACATTAACAAGATGCATATATAAGAATATCCCCATCATTCCGGGACACCCTTCGGATATGATATAAATTTTGAAGTACTAAAGCATCCGGTACTTTGGATGGGGTTTGTTAGGCCCAATAGATCTATCTTTAGGATTCGCGTCAATTAGGGTGTCTGTTCCCTAATTCTTAGATTACCAGACTTAATAAAAAGGGGCATATTCGATTTCGATAATTCAACCATAGAATGTAGTTTCACGTACTTGTGTCTATTTTGTAAATCATTTATAAAACCTGCATGTATTCTCATCCCAAAAATATTATATTTTAAAAGTGGGACTATAACTCACTTTCACAGATTTTTTACTTCGTCGGGAAGTAAGACTTGAACACTGGTCGATTCACGAACCTATAACAAATATGTACATATATATCAAAGTATGTTCAAAATATATTTACAACACTTTTAATACATTTTGATGTTTTAAGTTTATTAAGTCAGCTGTCCTCGTTAGTAACCTACAACTAGTTGTCCACAGTTAGATGTACAGAAAATAAATCAATATATATTATATTGAATCAATCCACGACCCAGTGTATACATATCTCAGTATTGATCACAACTCAAACTATATATATTTTGGAATCAACCTCAACCCTGTATAGCTAACTCCAACATTCACATATAGAGTGTCTATGGTTGTTCCGAAATATATATAGATGTGTCGACATGATAGGTCGAAACATTGTATACGTGTCTATGGTATCTCAAGATTACATAATATACAATACAAGTTGATTAAGTTATGGTTGGAATAGATTTGTTATCAATTTTCACGTAGCTAAAATGAGTAGTTTTTACCAATTTTGTTTTGCTCGCCATTTCTTCGTTTCTAATGCGTTTTGAGTGATTTAAGCTGCCACGGTTTCGTATTGAACTTGAATTTATGAAACTAAACAGAAAAGGTATAGGTTTATAGTCAGAAATACAAGTTACAAGTCGTTTTGAAAGAGGTAGTCATTTCCGTCGAAAGAACGACATCTTGATGACTGTTTTGAAAAATATACTTTCACTTTGAGTTTAACCATGATTTTTGGATATGGTTTCATGTTCATAAGAAAAATAATTTTCCCAGAAGTATAGCTTTTAAATCAAAGTTTTTCATAGTTTTTAATTATCCAAACCAAAACAGCCCCCAGTTGTAACTACGACGGCGTAAATCCGGTTTTATGGTGTTTATCGTGTTTTCGGGTTTTAAATCATTAAGTTAGCATATCATATAGATATAGATCATGTGTATAGTTGATTTTAAAAGTGTAGTTAGAAGGATTAACTTTATTTGCGAACAAGTTTAGAATTAACTAAACTATGTTCTAGTGATTACAAGTTTACCACTTCGAATATGATAGCTTTTTATGTATGAATCGAATGATATTATGAACATCATTACTACCTTAATTTCCTTGGATAAACCCACTGGAAAAGAAAAAAATGGATCTAGCTTTAACGGATCCTTGGATGGCTCGAAGTTCTTGAAGCAGAATCATGACACGAAAACAAGTTCAAGTAAGATCATCACTTGAAATAAGATTGTTATAGTTATAGAAATTGAAACAAAGTTTGAATATGATTATTACCTTGTATTAGAATGATAACCTACTGTAAGAAACAAAGATTTCTTGAGGTTGGATGATCACCTTACAAGATTGGAAGTAAGCTAGCAAACTTAGAAGTATTCTTGATTTTATGTAACTAGAACTTGTAGAATTTATGAAGAACACTTAGAACTTGAAGATAGAACTTGAGAGAGATCAATTAGATGAAGAAAATTGAAGAATGAAAGTGTTTATAGGTGTTTTTGTTCATTGGTGTATGGATTAGATATAAAGGATATGTAATTTTGTTTTCATGTAAATAAGTCATGAATGATTACTCATATTTTTGTAATTTTATGAGATATTTCATGCTAGTTGCCAAATGACGGTTCCCACATGTGTTAGGTAACTCACATGGGCTGCTAAGAGCTGATAATTGGAGTGTATATACCAACAGTACATACATCTAAAAGCTGTGTATTGTACGAGTACGAATACGGGTGCATACGAGTAGAATTGTTGATGAAACTGAACGAGGATGTAACTGTAAGCATTTTTGTTAAGTAGAAGTATTTTGATAAGTGTCTTGAAGTCTTTCAAAAGTGTATGAATACATATTAAAACACTACATGTATATACATTTTAACTGAGTCGTTAAGTCATCGTTAGTCGTTACATGTAAGTGTTGTTTTGAAACCTTTAGGTTAACGATCTTGTTAAATGTTGTTAACCCATTGTTTATTAAATCAAATGAGATGTTAAATTATTACATTATCATGATATCATGATGTATTAATATATCTTAATATGATATATATACATTAAATGTCGTTATAACGATAATCGTTACATATATGTCTCGTTTCAAAATCATTAAGTTAGTAGTCTTGTTTTTACATATGTAGTTCATTGTTAATATACTTAATGATATGTTTACTTATCATAATATCATGTTAACTATATATATATTCATATATATGTCATCATATAGTTTTTACAAGTTTTAACGTTCGTGAATCACCGGTCAACTTGGGTGGTCATATGTCTATATGAAACCTATTTCAATTAATCAAGTCTTAACAAGATTGATTGCTTAACATGTTGGAAACACTTAATCATATAAATATCAATTTCATTTAATATATATATAAACATGGAAAAGTTCGGGTCACTACACCATCTATCATTCGACGAGCTTTGTAATTACAAACTGGGTATTTTCAATCACTTTTCTACACTAATCACCCTCATGAATTTATAATTAGAGTCTGATTTCATGCAAATGAGGGCATTACATGATCTCAAGTGTGGGATAAGGGTTATAAATTCTCTCGGGTTTGCACTTAGTTTATTTGCCAAATTTTGTGAAAATTTTCAAATAAATGAATTCAAAATCATGTTTATACATATTTATGAACGATGAAAATTAGGTGTTAATACCAAAATTATCGTTACCTCGGAAAGGACATAAATTGAGAAACACCCTAAAACGATTGAATTCATTTAAAATGGAATAAAGGAGAATAAAAAGGCAAAGAAAGAAACTAAGTGTGGGGAGAATGTACCTAGTTATTCAATTAAAAACTATCTAGCACATGTTTCTGTAAAGTTTATTACAGGTGCTTTTGTTTTGGACTAAATTAACTGTTTTACCTGATGAAAGAAAAGAAAAAATGGATCTACACGATGAATCAATTCCATCATTAAAAGGAAGTAAAGTCTTTCGAAAAAGAAACGCGCTTCTTGATTTAGGTCAAGAAGTTGTCGTCCAGACCAGCTGTAGGTTGACGAAAAACCTAGAAAAGTCATCACTAAAATCAGCAGGAAATCCACGGACCTCAGCATCAAACAGTGTCGCCAAGTGGTCAGATTTATCTTAACCATGAGAAGGATTTATCTCGTACAATGGGGGGCACCGTGCAAATTAGCTTGATAAGACTAATGAATTAGATCCCCAGAAAGGATAATCTCCTTAAAGATTAAAAATCAGCTTTTAAGACTGATATTACTCAATCCTTGAGATTGACCTTAAAGATTGAAAATTCAAACTCATGGAATTCAATGATATCTAAACTCGAGCTTGAACGAGAAAATATTTTGATCAAAATTACAAACCGATTTGTTTTCTGAAAACCCATTTTTAATGCGTTCATTACCATTGAACGTAAAATCCTAGGAATTCACCTGGAATTCATTAGGTCACCTGAACCAAATCGGGCGTCAACCGTAAGAACGGTGGTTGCATAGCATGGTCGAAGACAGGACCTTGTGCCAGACCGAAAAATTATAAGGGTGAGCTTTACTATTGCTCCTACAAAGGATAGTAATTGCGTCCGACACGTTATAAACCATAATTAAAAGCATGTCAGGGGACATTGCCTTAACAGTTGCTTGTTCAACGCTTTCCTTTACAACCGGATGGTAGTTTACCGAAAGGTAATATACGGAGCAAGTATACTGGACGTGTTGCTTTCCTAATACAAGGTTAGCAAGTGAGTGACACAAAACCATAAGTTTTGAGCCAAAATTTTCAAATCTGAAACCCACAAAACCCACAAAAACATTTTGCAAACACCGGTGAAGGGTTATTCCGGAAAACTTATCTAGGGTAAAAGCTAGAATAAATTTTCAAAAGATCAAATGTTTTCATAAAAATCCAATTTCCTTAAGGATCTAAATTTTCATAGTCATGTGGGACTGTAAACCACATCGTTACTACCATTGTTCATACCGCCATATCAAAATCACTGATGTACAAAGTGTGAAGAATAAAGAAGTGATTCGTGTGATGTATTATATTATTTCAAGTTATGTATTGCTTGAGGACAAGCAACGTTTAAGTGTGGGGATATTTGATAGTGCTCCAAATGAACATATATTTAGTAGCAATATCCTTCCGATATGTAAAGTTTTCAGTTGCAATTGTTCTATTTTCAAGTAATATTCATTTAAATAAATAAGTGCGAAGACAAAAGGCGAAAACGAAGATTTTAAGACAAAAACATCCAAAAAGCTTAAAAGTACAAAGTACAATCCAAGAGGTTCAATTTAATGATGAGAAACGTCTGAAAATGACAAGAGTACAAGACGCAAAACGCAAAGTACACGATATAAAATAGTACGAAAGGACGTTCGAAAATCCGGAACCGGGACATGAGTCAACTCTCAACGCGCGACGCAACGGTGCAAAAATTACAAGTCAACTATACACATAAATAAAATATAATATATAAATAATTCTTAAAAATTATATATATATTATATTATTATTTAAAAACATCGACAAGCAAAGATCCAAAATCATGTGAGCTGGAAAATCGAACTCCGCGACTCGTGGAGTTTGAAGGCCAAATGGGCCGCGACTCGCGGAGCTGTCAGAAATCAAAACGCCTATAAAAGGCCATGCATTCTGCCGAGTTTAAAAAATATAAAAAAATAATAATAATACTCTGTAATAAATAATAAATAAATATATATATAATATATATATATATATATATATATATACATATAGTATAGGGTAGTTTTATATTAGTTAGTTTGGGTTATGTAACGGTTATTTACGGGTTTTTAAGCCGGAACTCTGTCCGTGTAACACTACGCGTTAAATAATCAATGTAAGTTATGTTCTCCCTTTTTAAATTAATGTCTCGTAACTAAGTTGTTATTATGTTTATTTGAACCGAAGTAATCATGATGTTGGGCTAAAAATATCTAAAATTGGGTAATTGGGCTTTGTACCATAATTGGGGTTTGGACAAAAGAACGACACTTGTGGAAATTAGACTATGGGCTATTAATGGGCTTTATATTTGTTTAACTAAATGATAGTTTGTTAATTTTAATATAAAGATTTACAATTGGACGTCCCTATAAATAACCATATACACTCGATCGGACACGATGGGCGGGATATTTATATGTACGAATAATCGTTCATTTAACCGGATACGGGAATGGATTAATAGTCTATGGAATTATTAAAACAGGAGTGAAATTATGTACAAGGACACTTGGCGTAATTGTTAACAAAGTATTAAACCTTGGATTACACGCAGTCGATATCCTGGTGTAATTATTAAACGAAGTATTAAAACCTTGTTACAGTTTAAGTCCCCAATTAGTTGGAATATTTGACTTCGGATATAAGGATAATTTGACGAGGACACTCGCACTTTATATTTATGACTGATGGACTGTTATGGATAAAAACCAGACGGGCATATTAAATAATCCAGGACAAAGGACAATTAACCCATGGGCATAAAACTAAAAATCAACACGTCAAACATCATGATTACGGAAGTTTAAATAAGCATAATATATTTTATTTCATATTTCCTCGTACTTTTATTTATTGTCATTTTAATTATTGTTATTTATTTTATATTGTTAGTTAAATATCGTCATTTACTTTACGCTTCGCTTAAAATATAAAATCGACAAACCGGTCATTAAACGGTAAACCCCCTTTTTATATATTATTATTATATATATATTTATATATTTTTGTACAAATGTAATTATATAAAAATATAGTGTAACCGTCTCCCTGTGGAACGAACCGGATTTACTAAAAACTATACTACTCTACGATTAGGTACACTGCCTATAGTGTTGTAGCAAGGTTTAGGTATATCCATTTTGTAAATAAATAATTAAAACTTGTGTAATATTTCGTCGTATTTCGTATTTAAATTAATACTATTTCATATACACCTCACATAACATCAATCATTTACCTTCGTGTGACCATTTTCCGCATTTATAACATCTTTCAAGGTGTCGTGCTCTTCTTTTTGTTGCGGATTTTGATTTTCCTTTACCAAAATGTATCTTATGATGATTGTTCCTGAGTTCTTTTCTTACTCCGTCCATTTTGCTTCTTATAAATGATACCAATTCACTCGGAAGGGTGTCATTATTACATTTAGTAATCATAGCGTGTAGTAGTAGACCATGGTTCAGATCAAAGGAATTCTTCATCTCGTAAAACCTAAAAAAAATAAAAATTCAGAATGGAGGGAGAAGACTAGTTCTTTAGGGTCTGCTAGGGAAAGACCATTCGGATTCCATTCTCGAAAACTACACAAAAACAGAATATCTAACTCTAACAGAAATAAATATTATCCTTAAAAGACTTGATTCTCCCCACACTTAGTTAGCTGTGGTGTCGAAATTGTGATTAACTTCGTTGTCAACTTCCATTGGATCATGTATGTAATGTTTAACTCTGTGACCATTAACTTTAAATTCAATCCCATTTGAATTTATTAACTCTATTGTTCTGTACGGGAAAACTGTTTTGACTATGAATGGTCCAGACCATCTTGATTTCAATTTTCCAGGAAATAGTTTGAATCGTGAATTGAAAAGAAGAACTCTGTCTCCTTCTTTAAATTCTTTTGAACTTTTGATTCTTTTATCATGCCATTTCTTCGTTCTTTCTTTATAGATTAATGAATTTTCGTATGCTTCATGTCTTAATTCTTCTAATTCATTTAATTGACTTAACCGTAGACGTCCAGCTTCATGTAAATCAAGATTACATGTCTTCAAAGCCCAAAATGCTTTGTGTTTAATTCTACTGGAAGGTGACATGCATTTCCGTAAACGAGTTTAAAAGGTGTGATTCCAATTGGAGTTTTGTAGGCTGTTCTAAAAGCCCATAGTGCATCCTCCAATTTCATAGACCATTCCTTCGGATTTGATCCTACGGTTTTCTCTAGAATACGTTTTAATGCTCGGTTGGTATTTTCAACTTGTCCACTTATTTGTGGATGATAAGCGGTTGAGATTTTATGAGTTACTCAATATCTTTTGAGAACTTTCTCAAGTTGATTATTACAAAAATGAGTACCCCGATCACTTATTAAAGCTTTTGGTGTTCCGAACCTAGCAAAAAGATGTTTTAAAAACTTGACTACAACTCGTGCATCATTAGTTGGGAGAGCTTGTGCTTCCGCCCACTTAGATACATAGTCAATGGCAACGAGAATGTAGAGATTATTATGATATTTTGGAAATGGACCCATAAAGTCAATACCCCAAATGTCAAATACTTCACATACTTGAATGACATTTTGTGACATTTCATCACGTTGACTTATTTTTCCGGCCCTTTGACAAGCATCACAGGATTTACAAAGAAGGTGTGCGTCTTTGAAAATTGTAGGCCAATAGAATCCAGTGTTGTAAACTTTTCTTGCGATAAGTTGAGGCCCATAATGCCCTCCTGTTGGTCCTGTGTGACAATGATTTAAGATTTGACTAGCTTCCTTCTCGAATACACATCGGCGTATTATTCCATCGGGACAACTTTTAAACAAATGTGGATCTTCCCAAAAATAGTGTTTTATATCACTAAAGAATTTCTTTCGTTTTTGGTACGACAACCCTTTTTCAAGGAATCCACATACTAAGTAGTTTGCATAGTCTGCAAACCTTGGAATTTCATTATAATCTATCTTCAATAAATATTCATCAGGAAAGTTATCTTGTATAGCCGATTCATTTAGAACTTCCAATTCGGGATTTTCAAGACGAGAAAGATGATCAGCGGCGAGATTCTCTACTCCCTTTTTATCTCGGATTTCAATATCGAACTCTTGTAAGAGTAAGATCCAACGGATTAATAGTGGTTTGACATCTTGTTTTGAAAATAGGTATCTAAGAGCATAATGGTCGGTATAGACCACTGTTTTAGCTAGAACGAGATATGAACGAAATTTGTCAAAAGCAAAGACAATAGCAAGGAGTTCTTTTTCAGTAGTTGTGTAATTTGTTTGTACTCCTTGTAATGTCTTACTAGCGTAATAAATAGGTTCAAATCGTTTTTCTATCCTTTATCCTAAAACGGCTCCCATTGCAAAATCACTTGCATCGCACATGAGTTCAAATGGTAGATTCCAATTTGGAGTTATCATGATCGGCGCATTAGTGAGTTTTTCTTTAAGAATATTAAAAGATTTAATGCATTCATCTGAAAAGATGAATGGAGCATCTTTTTCTAGGAGTTTATTCATAGGAGTGGCAATTTTAGAAAAATCTTTTATGAAACGTCGGTAAAAATCGGCATGCCCTAGAAAACTCCTAACTCCTCTAACATTGGTGGGATGTGGAAGTTTAGCAATTACATCTACTTTAGCTCTATCCACTTGAATTCCTTCCTTTGAGATTTTATGACCAAGAACGATGCCTTCTTTAACCAAGAAATGGCATTTCTCCCAATTAAGAACTAGATTTGATTGTTCGCATCTAATAAGCATTCGTCCAAGATTAACTAGACATGTTTCAAAAGTATCACCGAAGACTGAAAAGTCATCCATGAATACTTCCATGCATTCTTCTATCATGTCATGAAAAATCGCCATCATGCACCTTTGAAAGGTTGCAGGGGCGTTGCAAAGTCCAAATGGCATACGTTTGTAAGCAAAAGTACCATAAGGGCACGTGAACGTGGTTTTCTCTTGGTCCTCGGGTGCGATTGGAATTTTAAAATATCCAGAGAAACCGTCAAGAAAACAATAGTAACTGTTTTTGGCTAATCTTTCCAACATTTGATCAATGAAAGGTAAGGGAAAGTGAACTTTTCTGGTGGCGTCATTTAATTTTCTATAATAAATACAAACACGCCATCATGTTACAGTCCTAGTAGGAATAAGCTCATTTTCTTCATTTGTGATGACAGTCATGCCACCCTTCTTAGGTACGCATTGAACTGCGCTTACCCATGGACTATCAGAAATTGAATAAATTAAATCTGCATCTAGCAGTTTAATAATTTCTTTCTTAACAACATCTTGCATATTAGGATTTAGTCTTCGTTGGCATTGCACATATGTTTTATGACCTTCTTCCATAAGGATTTTTCTGTGTGCAATACGAAGGACTTATGCCTTTAATATCATGAATCTTCCATGCAATAGCTGATTTATGAGCTTTTAGCACAGAAATGAGTTGAGATTTTTCATTTTCCGTAAGAGAAGACGATATTATTACAGGTAATTTAGATTCACCATGTAAATAAGCATATTCCAAATGGTTTGGAAGTGGCTTTAACTCTAATGTCGGTGGTTCTTCTATCGATGATTTGTATCGATATCTGTCTTCCTCTTTTAGCATTTGAAGTTCTTCTGTTGTTGGTTCATAATTATTAGCCATGAGTGTAGCTAATATTTCAACTTCATCAATTGGTTCAGTTCCTTCTCCTAAAGAACATTCTCCTGTTCCTTGTAATTCTGGAAATTCTTGAAACAATTCTGCATGTGAATCTATAGTTTGAATATAATAACATGTATCATCTGCAGATTGTGGTTGTTGCATGGCTCTATCGACAGAAAAGGTAACACTCTCGTCCTCTATTCTTAGGGTCAGTTTCTTACCAAACACGTCTATTATTGCTTTAGCCGTGTTTAAGAATGGTCTTCCTAATATGAGAGGAACTCGAGAATCTTCTTCCATGTCCAGAATAACAAAATCTACTGGAAATACTAAAGTACCAACTTTAACTAGCATGTTTTCCATTATCCCTCTAGGATATTTTACTGATCGATCTGCTAGTTGTATGCTTATTCGTGTTGGTTTCAATTCTCCAAGATCTAATTTAGCGTATAGTGAATACGGAATTAAATTTATACTAGCACCTAAGTCTGCCAATGCTTCTATTGAACTAAGACTACCCAGAAAACATGAAATTGTGAAATTTCCTGGATCTGAAAGTTTTTCTGGTAGCTTATTCAACAGCACTGTAGAACAATTAGCATTCATTGTAACAGCCGAAAGTTCTTCCATTTTCTTTCTATTTTTGATTAGATCTTTCAAGAATTTAGCATATCTTGGCATTCCTGAAATCACATCAATGAAAGGAAGATTTACATTTATTTGTTTAAACATATCCAAGAATTTGAATTGCTCAGCTTCAAGTCTTTCTTTTCTCAGTTTACTCGGGTAAGGAAGTGGTGGTTGGTATTGTTTAACATAAGGTTTAGCCTTAACTGTGTTATTTTCATTAACCTTTTCAAATACCGGTTCTGTTTCCTTATCTTGTTCAGGTTGTGGTTCTTGTGGAGTAGGAATAGAGTCATCAGAAATTACAGGTATTTCGGGTAGTTTAAGTGTAATACCACTTCTTGTGGTAATGGCTTTAGCTGTTTCATTCTGGGGGTTAGCATTTATATCGCTAGGCAGACTCCCTGGTTTTCTTTCACCTATCAACCTTGCTAGGTTAGTCACTTCTTGTTCCAGATTTTGGATAGAAGCTTGTTGATTTCTAAATGCTTGAGCATTTTGTTCATTGGTTTGTTTCTGAGATGTGAAAAACTGCGTTTGAGATTCAACTAGCTTCGACATCATATCTTCTAAATTTAGCTTTTTATCATCGGTTTGTGGTAGTTTATTTGGAAAAATAGGTCTTTCTGGTTGTAAGTATTATTAGATACTTGTTGATTGCTAGGACCTTGTTGATTGTTGTATGGAACATTTCAGTTATAATTCTGATTTTGATTGTAGTTTGGTCTTGGTGGTTGATAATTACCTTGATAATTATTTCAAGGCCTTTGGTTCATGTATGAAACATTCTCTCTTTGTTCCATTGTTTATTCAATACTGAGATAATCTTTTGTCAAATGTGGTCCTCCACACTGCTCACAACTAATTCGTATTGAGTGAATATCTTTAGTCATCTTTTCCATTCGTCTCTCAACAGCATCTATCTTTGCAGATAAGGAATCAAAGTCATGGCTAGAATCGACTCTAGCCGCTTTAGATGATCTAACGATATTTTTTTCTTGGTGCCACTAATGTGATTGGGAAGCAGTGTTATCAATAATTTTGTAAGCTTCAGTTGCGATTTTCTTCATAATGGAACCACCAGCTGCTATATCGATGTCTTTTCTTGTAGTGATGTCACATCCTTGGTAGAATATTTGTACTATTTGATAAGTGTCTAAACCATGTTGCGGACATCCTCTCAACAACTTTCCAAAACTTGTCCATGCCTCATACAGAGTTTCATTTGGCTTTTGCGTGAACGTAACTATTTCTCCTTGAAGTCTCATGGCTTTAGATGCCGGAAAGAATTGTTTAAGAAATTTTTCAACTAAAACATCCCATGTATCAATCGCCCCTTCAGGTAACAATTCTAACCAATCTTTGGCTTCTCCCTTTAAAGTCCAGGGAAATAACATGAGATATATCTGTTCATCCTCCACTTCTCTAATTTTAAATAGTGTACAGATCCTATTAAAGGTTCGAAGATGTTCGTTTGGATCTTCCTTCGGCGCACCACTAAATTGACATTGATTAGTTACCATGTGTAGGATTTGTCCTTTGATTTCATAATCTGGCGCATTAATGTCTGGTTGAGTAATTGCGTGACCTCGGCCAGTGCATTTAGCTCTCATTCGGTCTTCCATACTTAGAGGTTCCAGATTTTCCATGATTGAATTTGTTGAATCTGAATCACTAAGGGATTCTGATTTAATGGTTTCTTCCTCGACAATCTCTGGATGAATGATTAGTGGTTCAGGAGGAATGATTAGTGGTTCAGGATCTCTGAATTGTCCCTGAATATCCTCCGGATTCTCAATTGTGAGGTCGGGTTCAAAAAATGTATTATCGGAAATTTGAATTAGAGTACTTGGTCGACTAGATGACGATTCTAAAGAAAAATCAACGGCGACAATATTGGCTAGATGTCTTGATCGAGTTACAGGTGGTGAACGTATGAAAGGTGGTGAACGTTTTGCTCGGTGCATTCACTGAATATCCTATTAGTTATAAAAATAAAAATTATATAAGTTATCAAATTAATAGACTTTTCTGATTTTGCCCACGTTTCGAATAGCCAATAGATGCAGCAGATAGCCAGGACCCTTTAAATCGGAAACCCACAACTCGCCACTAACAAATCCAACTATTACTACGAACCAGAAAATTTTGGATGTCTATCAATTCAACCACTTAAAACAATTTTTCGTCGAAATTTTGAAATAAAAATCTATGTCCTAAAAACTAGAGCGTTTGAAATAAGAAAGAAAAAGAGCGCGTCGAAAAATGTCGAAAAATAAAAGGTCGAAAAATAAGAAAATTGCAGCGCGTCAAAAATTAAAAAGGGATTCTAAACGAAAAACGGGAATTACTTAAAAAGATACTAAAATTTTAACACGGCGTCGCAAAATTTTAAGCCACCTAAATCTTAGTCTAAAGAAAAAGCACTTCAGGGATTTTACGGCAAAGCCTAAAAATCTAAAAGTATATAAAAATAACTATGACAAAACTAAACTTAATACTAAAAGTTGTGACTAGAGTCTAAAAATCTAAAGGTAATAAAACTTAAAAAAAAATTAATTTTATAGACAAAATCTTAAAAATATTTTTTTTAATAAAAATTTTATTTTTATATTTTTAAAAAAAAATTTTAACGATTTTAATATTTTTTTTAAAACAAATTTTTTTTCTTTTTTTTACGAAATTAATAATTTTTTTTATTTTTTTAAATTATTATTTTATTTTATTTTTTTTACGTTTTAATTTTTTTTAATTTTTTTTAAAAATTTTTTTTATTTTATTTTTGTTTTTTAAAAAAAAGAGATTTTTTATTTTTTTTATTATTTTTTTTAAATTTTTTTTGATTTTTCGATTTTATTTTATTTTTTTAATTTTTTTTAACCTAAAAAAAAGTAGAAAAGCAAAAACTATTTAATTGTTTTTTTTAATTCATTTACTATTCATTGAATAGTAAATGAAACGAAATTAATTAATTTACTATTCACATTAAAGCGACATGATAGAAATTATTAATTATAAGTTACATAATATACCCCTGAAGTATTTAATAAATACGACTTTTTAAAACTTTACGATTCAAATTTGATTCAAAATTATTATTATATTATTATATTTTATTTCAATATTATTATATTATTATATTTATTAAATTATTATATTTAAATTAATATATCTTTAATCAGTCAAAAACTAAAAAAAACTTAAATACCTCGTGAAGACACAAAAAGTGTCCCCGGCAGCGGCGCCAAAAACTTGATGTGTTCTAGACGGTGTGTATGAAACGGCTATCAGTTTTATATTTATTTACTACAGGAAATCACATAAATTAAACTAAAACACAAAAGGCAAGTTTACCTATCGTGTAATAATATAGCTAAGGTAAAGTTCGGGAGGTCGATCCGTGGACACTATTATTGAGTGTCTTACTAGGTCAAATTAGTTACGTAATTAAGTAGTTAAACTAGATTTAGTAATATATAGTAATTATAGGTAACTTTGGGGGGATTTACCGTTTAATGACCGGTTTATCGATTTTGAGACTTATATTACAGTTAAAACCTAATGCAAAATATTAAATATAAATATAACTTATTTTAAAGAGTAAAGTAAATGACAACAAATAAAATTGCAATAATAAAAAATATAAATAAAGCGTAAAAATAAAAGTGCGATAATTTAAAGTACGATAAATAAAATGACGATAAATGAAAGTACGATGAGATATAAAATAAAGGAATTATGCTTATTTAAACTTCCGTAATCATGATGTTTGACGTTTTGATTTTAATTTATTACCATAGGTTAATTGGCCTTTGTTCTGGATTATTCGATACGTCTATCTGGTTTTTGTCCATAACAGTCCATCGGCCATAATTATAAAGTGCGAGTATCCTCGTCAAATTACCCTTATACCCGAAGTCAAATATTCCAACTAATTGAGGACTTAAACTGTAACAAGGTTTTAATACTTTGTTAACAATTACACCAATTTTCCTTGTATGTAATCCACCCCTGTTTTAATGAGTCCATTGACCATTAATCCATCTCCGTGTTCGTTCAAATGAACAATAATTTGTATTTATAGATATCCCGCACACCGTACCCGATTAAGCGTATGTGGTCGTATATAGATACGTCAAATTGTAATCTTTATATTAAATTAACGAGGTATCGTTTAGTTAATATAAAGCCCATTAATAGCCCATAGTCCAATTTCCACAAGTGTCGGTCTTTTGTTCAAACCCCAATTATGGTCCAAAGCCCAATTACCCAATCTTAATATTTAGCCCAACATCACGATTACTTCGGCTTAAATAAGCATAATAATAACTTAGTTACGAGATATTAATTTAAAAAGGAAGAACATAACTTACAATGATTATTTATAGCGTAGCGTTACACGGACAGAGTTTCGATTTAAAACTCGTAAAACATTCTTACAATAACCCAATTATTATAAAACTTAAATTAAAATTATAATTATAAAATATAAATATATATATATATATATATATATATATATATATATATATATATATATATATATATATATATATATATATATATATATATATATATATATATATATATATATATCGTATATGATATGAGAAAGGAAAATAAAAAGGTGTAGTTTCTTCATTACTCCGTGCCTTGCTTTTATAGGCAAATGATTGATACTGTTGTAGGTGGAATGTTAGCTGGCTACCATTCAAAGTTGAATCAATAATATCTCGTTGCGAATTATTGATTTGAAATTTTCACTTATGACCCTTTAACTATGCTCAATTAACAACTTTTTATTATTTATTATTATTCTTATTATGAATTATTTAAATATTATATTATATTCTTGTGTATAGTTGACTTGTACTTTCACCTCCGTTGCGTCGAGCGTTGAAAGTTGGTTCATGTCTCGGTTCCGGATTTTCGTACGCCTTTTCGTACTATTTAATATATTGTACTTTGCGTTTTGCGGCTCGTACTCTTGTAATTTTTAGACGTTTCTCATCAATAAATTGAACCACTTGAATTGTACTTTGTACTTTTTAGCTTTTTGGTCATTTGCGTCTTCAAATCGTCGAATCTGTCTTTTGTCTTCACCTTTTATTATTTAAACGATAATTACTTGAAATTAGAACAATTGTAACTAAAAGCTTGTCTTTCTTGAAGGATAATGCTATGAAATATATGTTCGTTTTTAGCATTATCACCTAGCACGATACACCCCGACATTTCACTATACAAACCCCACCGAAGCTTCCTCGGGCGGCAGTAAAAACTCCCCCACTAAGGATTCAGCTCCATATTCTCACCGCCAAGATGATTACATCCCGCGAAATTATCGTTCCACGGAACACATGACCATTCTCATCGTTGGTCACATACTCCACATTACTCCAAATTCACTTCAGGCTCTCCGAGCCGACATCCATATTCGCTTGGAATGTCGTACACGCGATGACATCACACCTTCATACTACAATTCACAGTCAACTGCCTTAATCGTTCGCAAAGCGAACTCCACCAAAGTCCCACATACGCCTCTAAGCCTAGGCATATGCCACTCCGCTTAAACAGTCGTGAATCTCAGTTGAGATCACCCGCCCTTCCACGCAACGAACCTTTATCGACAATTGCTCACTCTCATGGAGAAGAGTGACCAATTCTGATACCCTAATTGTGTCCACCACAATATCAACACTTCATCATACCCTTCGGACTAACCGACCATTAAATCTGTCACCGGCTCACCGGTCATCTTTACCCGTCTATCACTTAAGAGCAACAGGATTCGCTCACTCGTCACTTCATAAGAAGTATTCATCACAATGCTCTTAAACTTCGACTTTCGCAACCGTCGAATTACTATCACCCATCGATCACTATTATAATATCCGATGCTTCTAAGGGTATTTCACGGGCACCCTAAGCACAAAGTGATCACACCATCACCGGAGTTGAACATTACACTAGCAGGTATAAGAAGGCACCTGACGCAGTGTCATACATACTCCCGCCACAACCTACCGAATTTTGAAACTCGATCTTTAGGTTCCATACAACTGATGTCACCTATCTCTCCATAATAATGACCCGAAGTCATACCTACCCGACAAACCTCACGTCTATCGTCTTATCGAAAGTTTCTACTGATCACACGCTACCCGCAATTTCCACAAGGCCAAACGATATAGCCTCACGAAACCTTTCATCTAACACTAAAGAGATGCTTGGAAACGCCAAGTCTTACACTCTTTCGCACAACGACACAACCACATCAACAGGGGTACTCCGTTAGGAATGGCACCCTATAATCCACAACATGCTAACACACTAAAGCAATCATCATCATACGGGTCCCACTCCCATGAGTTTAATGACCCAAAGATTCCTCGGTTTGCAGATTCCAAGGCAACTCACAACTAGAATCCTTACACGATCCTCTAACCACACACTCTACGGAGTGTAACCCAATTCTACAATCATTAGACTTGCTACGTCCCAATACGGGATTCAAGTCCTCGTCGCACACACATACACACTAATCGGTTATCCTAGTTACGATGGGTAACTACAACCAATGACAATCTCAATAATGCACCCACCACGTAGGGTGACTAAGTACGCGCCGAACTCGTGAGTTGGCTCACTCACTTAACTAACCGAATCCACCGTAACAATTTTCAACTCGCAACGAATCTGATGTGACAACAAGCACATCACCCGAGACTACTGTAACCTAGGAACCAATAAAAGATTCCTAACTCGTCCCGTTCTACCCCAACCATGCCACGTTTCCTCCGTTCGGTACTTGTCATGTCATGCTTGGTGCCAAGATACACGGTTGTAATAATGGTGATCGGTCACTATTACAATTGCGTACCTTACCATTTTCGCATGGTCACGCAAAGTACTTTACCCGGACTGACGCAACATACACACAAAATAACACGCGATAACTCCTAGTACCCGAATGACCAAAGTCCTTACCGCGAACTTGATCACTCAAACCGACAAACATGCGAATCTCTCCAATAGATTCATCCCTAGGTTACCGCACAAAAGATACCTGTATATATACACCTATATACAATATGATAATAAATGTACACAAGTACACCGTAACAACAAGTCAACCTACATCCTAGGTGACTATCACTAAAGCGATGTCCAAGCTCGCCTACTTACATTAGGCACTAGCTAGCTAAGGTAATAATTTACACACGAAATAAGGCCCCACATAATCACACTTTGGATAAACACAAGTCCTAGTTAGTCACCTACTCTAAGGCACTAACAAATCTCAATCTGACCCGTATTCCTACAAGTCCCGCAAATAATGAATAACCGCCAATAAGTCTAAGACTAGGCACCTATTCCAAGGTCACCTAATTCCCTTACACTATGCTCTGATACCACTTGTAACAACCCGACTTCGTTTTACCAAGAACACGCCCTAAAAAAAATTATGGGACAGTAGATCTGGACGGCGTCCAGTTATCTGGACGGCGTCCAGTTATCTGGACGGCGTCCAGTTCTGAAGGATTGGATGGCGTCCAAGACCTTAGGACGGCGTCCAAATGAACTAAAAGTTCCTGATCAGTTTTTCAAATTCACGCGAGCGGAAAACCCGCTTCCCGACACTTTTAAACGAAACAACTTTCACAACACATCATATTAAGTAAAACTAAGAGATTTCCACAATGAAAATAATTTTTACAACACCGGGCCCACAATGACCCGTTTTACAAATAATGTAGCAATTTCGACCCATTTATCTCTTTAGACGGATTAGGACTCTATAACCCAACCCAATACCAAGAGCATAATCCCGGAGACTACCAAATCCCCAATCCGCGTCCATATAACCAAAAGCTACCCCTTCGAGCCCAAGCGCTCCTACGCATCTAGTCTAACAACTAGCTAGCTTCATAACACAATACTTGTAAAAAGGTAAACAACGAGAGGGGTAAGCATAAAGCTTAGTGAATGCAATAATTATACACATACATATATAATATACCTACTTGCAAACACTTACTCACATACCGCATACATGCTAGCAACACAATTAGCTTATCATCACAAGTACAAAGCTATTAACCTCCAATACCACAAGCTAGCACAACAATATCATATATATAACCCGAACAATATAATATTCTACACTACAACACAATAACCAAGGTTAACCAATCTTACAAGGGAATGTCGCTCGCGAAAATGCCATCGGTGTTCATAACATCCGTTAGTGTACTTAACACCTCGTATCACTAAACCCTAGGGTGGCACCTTTACACCTCGGTACTTCACCCCGAGTGGCATCTTAACACCTCGATGCTTCACTCTTTACTTTATGGAGTGGCGTCTTAACACCTCGACACTTCACTCCTAGGTGGCATCTTAACACCTCGATGCTTCACCCCGAGTGGCATCTTAACACCTCGATGCTTCACCCGTTAATTCCTTAGAGTGGCATCTTAACACCTCGATGCTTCA
This sequence comes from Rutidosis leptorrhynchoides, assembly GCF_046630445.1. Lineage (NCBI taxonomy): Eukaryota > Viridiplantae > Streptophyta > Magnoliopsida > Asterales > Asteraceae > Rutidosis > Rutidosis leptorrhynchoides. The sequence goes on along the minus strand of NC_092333.1, from coordinate 388,062,646 downwards.
CTCTGAGTGGCTTCTTAACACCTCGATACTTCACTCGTCACGTGAAACGTGGTGTCTTAGCACCTCGAAACTTCACATTTCACGCTACAACAAATAGATACATTATATACCTACGCATATAATTATTCCACTCACCTTGGAATGCCCGCACAAGTCATGTACAACATGATCTCCGTCTTCAAATCCGAGCAACTAATCACCTATATTACACATAGGAAAAATATACACATAAATAGCCATTCTCTAAAAGAGAACCCGACACAAACATCCCTTAGCCGAGGGATCACACCTTGCTCTCCAAAACCCGCCCATTTAATCACCTAATGGACATAAACCAATTACCACTTCGGGTGGTAATTCATATCCAATCTACAAAGTACAATTTAACTCAAATTATACTTAACACCAATTAGACCAACCTAGGTCCCGACACTAGGTTACTACTTAGGTAGTGACCATTTCAAACGCCAATTACACCAAAAACCCCAACACGTGCAATATTGACCCATATTGCTTTTGACCACGCTTGACTTATGTTAAAATGTCATTTTAACCCAATATTACTACTCGCGAGTAATTACATCCAAAAACATAATTTAACACTTAACAAAAGGGTTTAACATCCCTTTAATCCAAATTAGTGTCATTATCAATTTGACCCAATCAAAGTCAACCCATTTTGACATAAGTCCCAAAAATGCCCAAAATCACTAACGACTAGTGATTATATTTCCAAGACACTAACTGTTGGAAAATCGTGTGTACTTTTACCAAATCAGATTAACGCAGCAGATAGTTAAAATAATAATCTTTAATTATTTTATGAACAAAATTTATACAAGATTAAATTTTCACTTATTTAATGAAACATGCACACAATTAATCTTTCCCAGTGATCCAGTTACACCATAATAATTGTCATGAATATAAAATAAAAGAGGAGTTAACGATATACCTTTCTTGGAGAAATTGATGAGACGGAGAGAAACTTACGATCAAAAATATGACCTTCTCTTAGGATAGTCCACACTACACTTCAAACAACGTCAATGGATGCTAGTCCAAACCCAAGTAATAATTAATCAACCTTTGATTAATATTATGAACTCAAAATGATATTCTTACTTACTCTCTTTTTAATTCTCTCGTATCTTCTTATGAAGGCAAAAGAAAGGAATATATATTACACTTTAGAAACACCCGTGAACCTTATATCAATCCGTGAATATTTTACTTTTTGAAAGAATCTTTACTTTTTGAAAGAATCCAATTTAGGATATTGAATTTGATTTACGTAATATCATAAAGTCGTATTTCTCAAATACTTCAGGGGTAGTTTATGAAACTTATAATTAATAATTTCTATCATGTCACTTTCATGTGAATAGTAAATTAATTAATTTCGTTTCATTTACTATTCATATGAATAGTAAATGAATTAATTTCGATTTACTATTTTGTTACTTGAGTAATATATATACATCATATATATATTTATTTGACGTCTCGGTGTATATGTGTGTGACCCCGAAGGCTCAAATGAATTTGGCCATATAGTTATATGTTGTACCTTGCACATTAATCCTTCAGACTCCCACTTGTGCATGGCACAACACCAAGTAACTATACAAACAATGGTAAGCATCTAGCAACACGTCATTGTCCCCAAATTCATGTGAGGGTAGTTTCTCGAAACTGTTTATGGTAAGTGTTAAATGTCATTCGTCCTTTTGTTTCAGATACTTTAGTTAAACTTGAGATATGGATCATCGATCATTCTCATTTGTTTAACGATTTTATTTCTCGATCTTAGAACTGAATTAGATCACCAAATTAATTAAGTATCATCTTAATTACATCTGGGTGCGGCCACACAAATATCTTATTCATTCATCGAGGAGCTCAAAAAGTATCTAACTCCAAACATTTTAGAGGAACAAATCCTATATTGCATACACGTGTCTATCACGAGCTTTACATTATACCCAATGATGGCCTTTATAACAGCCTTATTCAGGACAGCGTTTAACCATATCAAAGTACAATGCTACACTCATCAAGACGGGCGTGCATCTCAAGTCTAAGGACACAAAGACATAATCACTAAAAGATTCACTACTGACTACGATCCATATAGTGACATCTCATGGTTGGGTCATTCCAGTATTCATCATCAATGAATACATATGAATTTTGGTCTCAACAAGGTAACTATTCATCATCAATGAATATAACCAAAATTTCACATTAATCTTAATTCATGTTATTCCCATAAAATGATCGATTATGGAGATTTTGAATAATCAACAATTATTCATGGATTAAACATGCTAATATAGAACACAGTGATATAAATGAAACTGATCATACCAACTATATATCAATTCATTAAGATAAAACTGCTTAATGTTCCAAAAATATCCAAATATTAAATTACAAATTAAAAAGATCAGCAGCATAACGAAGTCCAATACTACTAGCATGATCATCATGCTTGTTGTGTGTCATGGGCTTCGTGAACGGGTCAGCCACATTATCATCTGTATGAACCTTAAGAATACTAATATCATTCCTCTCAAAGACTTCTTTAATGTAGTCAAATTTTCGAAGAATGTGTCTGCTACCTTTACGTACACGTGATTCTTTCGCTAGTATAATAGCACTTGAATTATCACAATACATTTCCATAGGGGATTCAATGCTGGGAACTACTCCAAGTTCAGCAATAAACTTCCTAATCCAGACAGCTTCTTGAGCAGCTTCTGATGCAGCAATGTATTCTGCTTCTGTTGTAGACTGTGCAACTGTGCTCTGCTTTGAGCTTCTCCAATCAACTGCCCCGCCATTCATGACAAAGACATACCCTGACTGGGATCGAGAATCATCTCGATCAGTTTGGAAACTAGCATCTGTATAACATCTAATACTCAACTCTTCTTCCAAACCACCGTAAACCAAAAACATATCTTTAGTCCTTCGCAGATACTTAAGAATGCTCTTAACAGCAATCCAATGTTCTTCACCTGGATTCTGTTGATAACGACTCGTCAAACTTAAGGCTAACGAGACATCAGGTCTAGTACATAACATGGCATACATAATGGATCCTATAGCCGAAACATACGGAACACATTTCATTCGTCTTATCTCATCAGGTGAGATAGGACTTTGAGACTTGCTCAAGGTTATGCCTTTTTGCATGGGCAATGCTCCGCGCTTGGAGTTTTGCATGTTAAATCTTCGTAAGATTTTGTCAATGTATGTACTTTGACTCAAACCAATAAGCCTTTTATATCTATTTCTATAGATCCTGATTCCAAGAATATACTTAGCTTCTCCAAGATCTTTCATGGCAAAACATTTTCCAAGCCAAGATTTGACATCTTGCAAAGTTGGAATGTCATTTCCAATAAGTAGTATGTCATCAACATACAAGATCAAGAAGACAACTTTGCTCCCACTAGCTCTAATGTAAACACAGGGCTCATCTTGGTTTTGAGAAAAACCATATTCTTTGATTTTCTGATCAAACTTAAGATTCCAGCTCCTGGATGCTTGCTTTAACCCATAAATGGATTTTAGAAGCTTGCATACTTTAGTAGGATACTTAGGATTCACAAACCCTTCCGGCTGAACCATATATACGTCCTCGCTTAGGTCGCCATTTAGGAAAGCGGTTTTGACATCCATTTGCCATATTTCATAATCATGAAAAGCAGCTATGGCAATAAGTATCCTAATTGATTTAATGCTTGCAACTGGTGAATAAGTTTCCTCATAATCAATTCCTTGAGTTTGAGTATAACCTTTTGCCACCAATCGAGCCTTAAAAGTGTTTACATTACCGTCCATGTCTGTCTTCTTCTTAAAGACCCATTTACACCCCACTGGTTTACAGTTGGGTGGAAGATCAATCAAGTCCCATACTTGATTATCTTTCATGGACTGCATCTCTGCATTCATAGCATCTCGCCATTTGTCAGATTCTGGATCTGATATGGCCTCACGGTAGCTAGAGGGTTCATCATAATCCCCTAGATGAGGTTCATCTGAATTAATCAGAAGATTCAACTTCTCCGGTCGATGAGGAGTTCTACTAGATCTACGAATTACAGGTGCAACACGTTCTGGCTCATCAACAATGTGTTCAGTTTCAACGCGCGGTTGGCTAGTGCCTTCAGAAGGTATGTTACTTTGTGATTCTTGAATTTCTTCAAGATCTATTTTACTCCCACTGACTTCTTGTAAGAGAAGATCTCTTTCAAAGAATTCAGCAAAACGAGCAGTAAACACTTTGTTTTCAGCTCGGTAGTAAAAGTAGTAACCCATTGTTTCTTTTGGGTATCCCACAAAGTGACATTTGATACCTCTGGGTTCTAACTTGTTTGAAGTGTCACGTTTCACATACGCTTCACAACCCCAGACTTTCAAATAAGACAGCTTAGGACTCTTTCCATGCCATAACTCAAATGGTGTCTTTTCTACCTTCTTGGTTGGAACCATATTGAGTATGCGTGCAGCAGACTCTAATGCATAACCCCAAAAAGACATTGGTAGAGTAGTTAGACTCATCATAGATCGAACCATATCAAGTAAAGTTCGATTCCTCCGTTCAGACACACCATTGTGTTGTGGTGTGTAAGGTGGAGTGAACTGTGAGACAATCCCACGATTCTTCAGGTGGTCCAAAAACTCTTGACTCATATATTCCCCTCCCCGATCAGAGCGAAGGGCTTTAATGGTCTTTCCAAGTTGATTCTCTACCTCATTTTGGAAGATTTTGAATGTATCAAAAACTTCATGTTTATGTTTCAGCAAGTAAACATAACCATATCTACTATAATCATCAGTAAATGTAACGAAGTATGATTCACCATTTCTAGACATAGTTCTAAAAGGGCCACACACATCAGTATGTATTAGTCCTAAAAGATCTTCAGCTCTCTCACCTAAACCGGAGAAAGGAGCCTTTGTCATCTTTCCACATAAACATGACTTGCATACATCAAATGACTCAGAGTCAGTTGATTCCAAAAGCCCATCCGATTGGAGTTTTGAAATGCGTTGTTTATTTATATGACCAAGACGACAATGCCATAGATAGGTCTTGTTCAAGTCTTGCTTGAATCGTTTGGCAGTACAGGTATATACAGAATTATTATTTGAAATCACACCATGCATATCAATTTCAAAAATACCATCACGTGGAATAGCATTAAAATAAAATACATTATTCTTAGAAACTGAAATACCAAAGTGCGTAAATGTAAGTTCAAAACCAACATTTTTCAAAAGAGAAACTGAAATTACATTGCTCGTAATACTTGGAGCATAATGACATTGCTCCAACAAAACAATAAGACCACTAGGTAGAGTAAGCTCATAGGTTCCAATAGCTTCAACAGCAGCTCGAGCCCCATTGCCCACTCTTAAGTCTAGTGTGTCTTTCTTCAGTCTCTTACTTCTTCTCATTCCCTGCATATTGTTACAGATGTGAGTACCACAACCAGTATCAAAAATCCAGGAATCACTAGAAAAAGTATATAACTGTATATGAAATATACCTGACTTGCTGGTCTGACCAGCTTTGCCTTTTCTCAACTCAGATAGGTATGAAGGACAGTTCCACCTCCAGTGGCCAACCTTTCCACAGTGGAAACAGTCGGCGTCTTTAGCTGGGTTTTCTTTCTTGGGGGGTGGTGGAATTTTCTTCTTAGCAATTGACTTGCCTTTTCCTTTTCCCCAAGTTTTCGGCTTATTCTTCTTCACCTTACCATCCCTAATCATTAGGATACCTGGATTGGAAACCTTAGATGGAATATTCTGTTCAGCAGTTTTAAGCATCGAATGCACCTCTGCCAGAGATTTCTCCCAACCTTGCATATTGTAATTCATCACAAATTGGTCATACGATTTTGGTAGTGAATTCAAAACCGTGTTCACAGCCAAGTTTGGCGGCAAGGTAGTTCCAAGTTTTTCCAATCGGTCAATGTAGCTTTTCATTTTCAAGACATGAGAGCTCACTGACTGACCTTCCTCCATTTTGCATGTTTGAAGAAGCTTATAAGTTTCATACAACTCTTGACTAGCTTGTTTCTGAAACATATTTTTCAGCTCAGTCATCATATCATATGCTGTACGATCTTCCATTTCCTTTTGGAGGTCAGGAGTCATACTAGCAAGCATGATTAAAGCTATCTTCTCTTGCTCATCGAACAACTTCCGATAAGCAGTTTGTTGAGCAGCAGTAGCTGTCTCAGGAGGAGCATCGGGTAAGGGTTCTTCAATTTTGTTCAACTTCCCTTCATATTTGAGAACGATTCTCAAGTTGCGCTGCCAGTCTAGGAAGTTTGAACCATTGAGTTTCTCCTTCTCCAACAAAGAACGGAGATTGTTTTGGTTTACGTTTTGATTGTTTGACATCTACATAAGAACAAGATTCAATTTAGTATTTTCGATATAAAACTTTAATAAATTAACTACCCAAGTTTTATATATTTTAAAAACAATTAATTTACGAAAGCCTAAGATCCACATAGAGGTTCCATAACTACATCTGTTGATCAGCTAGTAGTTATAGAGTCTATTGGTAGGTAGCGGTTACCAATTGCATTACAAGTGCAACTCTTAGATCTTTATGGGACTCAGAAATATGTGTAGTTCAACCAACCACTATTATCTACTAGCATGTTTGTCCCATCCTTGCCTCGAACTCAGGTCTCACCGTGAATACGATTAAGTCGTCCAATTTGAAAACAGTGGAAATTCAGCCTAGTCTCACTCGTAACTGAAAATCCACCTCGTGGCTATAATTCGATTAGGTCTCACCGTAATCAAAAAATAACGAGGAGTGTTTGCAAGCTCATTGGATGGCATGACTTAAATTTGACGGGTATTTTGAAAAAGTTTGTGTTAACGAATAATGCATGCACACAAGATTCGCTACACTATTTGTTAAAAATCATTTTAACCAATTTTATATATGTCGATCGTGTTTATGCGTCTAGTTTGTTATTTTATTTTATATATAAAAGTTACAAATACACATTGTGTATCGTTTTAAAACAATTTTAAAAGATGTCGCCCATATATATTATTTGAGTTTCAAAAAAAAAAACATTTAACTTTAAACTCGTTAGAGTTTAACTTTTTAAAATCATCAATTTTAATCTTGAAACTCGTTACCGGTTTTATTTGATGTTTTCATCAAAAACATTTAGCATATATATTCTAATCAACAATTATATATAAATGCAAAAATAAAACACAACCATGCATCACACACACATAGCCTAGCCCAAAAATCCTATGCTTGATCCCATGAGCCGACATGGGATCAAGAGGTCAAACTAAGGGTAATATCGTAGCTCCCACTTAATTCAAGAATTAAGTGAAAACTTAACAAAACGCCATCGTTGTCAATTTGACCTGTTCGCCATCTTCTAAGCCAAAAGCATGTTGTATTGTATCTTCAATCTTCATCTTGTTACATTTATTTAAATTTGAAATTACAACTAAACTAATACTTTTACAAATTGAAATAAACTTAAATACAATACTATGAAAAAGAAAAATAAATATAATACAACTTTGGCTTCAAAATGGCCTTTCTAATAATACAAATAATCAACATGACATAATATTGCCGTAATCAACAATCACAACAAACATACATAGGTCGGGGCAATATGGCTATGTGTGCAATCACAATTCTAATAACTACATTATTAAAACCTACATATGGCTTGTCCATGGTTACAATGCATGTGTACAACCATGGAATATAACAATCAACAATTATAATAAATATTCAAGCCATAACAATTAAATCTACAATTTAAAATAGTGATATTCTTTCAATCATATTTGTGCGTCATGAGGTTAAGTCTAAATCAACCGTGTTGACTTTAAAAACCAAAAAGGTTTCGACTTTTACCAATTCACCACAAAGCTAAATTTAAAGAAAATCACGCGACAATTAAGATGGTGTAAAAGCGGCTCGGATACCACTGTTGGAAAATCGTGTGTACTTTTACCAAATCAGATTAACGCAGCGGATAGTTAAAATAATAATCTTTAATTATTTTATGAACAAAATTTATACAAGATTAAATTTTCACATATTTAATGAAACATGCACACAATTAATCTTTCCCAGTGATCCAGTTACACCATAATAATTGTCATGAATATAAAATAAAAGAGGAGTTAACGATATACCTTTCTTGGAGAAATTGATGAGACGGAGAGAAACTTACGATCAAAAATATGACCGTCTCTTAGGATAGTCCACACTACACTTCAAACAACGTCAATGGATGCTAGTCCAAACCCAAGTAATAATTAATCAACCTTTGATTAATATTATGAACTCAAAATGATATTCTTACTTACTCTCTTTTTAATTCTCTCGTATCTTCTTATGAAGGCAAAAGAAAGGAATATATATTACACTTTAGAAACACCCGTGAACCTTATATCAATCCGTGAATATTTTACTTTTTGAAAGAATCCAATTTAGGATATTGAATTTGATTTACGTAATATCATAAAGTCGTATTTCTCAAATACTTCAGGGGTAGTTTATGAAACTTATAATTAATAATTTCTATCATGTCACTTTCATGTGAATAGTAAATTAATTAATTTCGTTTCATTTACTATTCATATGAATAGTAAATGAATTAATTTCGATTTACTATTTTGTTACTTGAGTAATATATATACATCATATATATATTTATTTGACGTCTCGGTGTATATGTGTGTGACCCCGAAGGCTCAAATGAATTTGGCCATATAGTTATATGTTGTACCTTGCACATTAATCCTTCACTAACTAACACCTAAATCAAGTATTTACATACTTGATTCGCTAAAACTCGACTCAAAACTTAATTTGACACCGAATCAAGCTTACATGACCCAAAATACCCATTTGACCCATTTTGACCTAAATTAGGGTTTACACCCAAAAATCAAGTCAACACAAGTGTTCTAAGGTTTAACTGACACATGCAAGGTCCAAACTACCAATTTCATCAATTGAACCCCTAAGTCACCCATTTAGGCTTACTTACATGAGTCTTACCCAAAAACCCCAAATTTCACAATAAATGGGTTTATAACTCTAACTAACATAAACCCTAACTCAAACAAGAAATCAAACACTACAATTCGGATTAGGGTTTACCTCAAGCACCAAAACGAGCTCTAGTAGCTAGAATCACCAACAAGCACCAAGAACCACTCCAATTTGGGCAAAAATCACCACCTTCATCACTAATCCAAGCTTCCTCTCTCTAGAAACTCCTCTCTCTCTCTAGGGTTTGGTTGGGAGTGTTTGTGGCTGAAAATGAGGATAAGGGTGAGTTTAGATTAGTTTTGATGGCCCAAACGACCCCCAAGTGAAAAGACCCAAATACCCTCTTTTAAAAGCTTCAAAATGTCACAGCTGGCCAATCAGGCCTTTTGGACGGCGTCCAAAAAGCTTGGACGGCGTCCAGATTAACTGACTCAGTTTTATAAACTTGTTTTGGTCGTAACTTTCAAACCGTACCTCCATTTTCGATGAATCAAATATCGTTGAAAACGTAATGAGATTTCCTTTTTAATAGTAAGGTTTTAGAACATCAAATCTAACTTTATTTGGGATCCAAATATACGCTTACATGCCTCGTATTTCGAATGACGTTCGAAATAACGCGTAACTGAAAAACGGGGTGTTACATTAAATGACCCTGTTATTAATAGTTCAATGAAGAAACTTATTAAACGGATTCGCGATGCTAGAACCAAGGGAAACTTTAAGTTATGTAACCGGTTAGTATCCAATATATCGCCTAAAGAAAAGGCAAAACTAGTTGAATTTGTGGATATTACACAGGAATCCGACCAATGGCTTAAAGCAAAAGTCACAGATATGCAAGTTGATTATGGTCCAAGAGAAATTGACGATGAGATTAATCATAATTTCGACACCACAGCTACCTAAGTGTGGGAATATTCAAATGTTCTAAAAAGAAAATACTGTCTAGAGTTAGTTGTTCTGTTCTCGTATAGTTTCCGAGAATGGAATCCGATTGGTCTTTTCCACTAGCAGACACTAAAGAACTAGTTTTCTTCCCCCATTCTGAATTTTTTTTGTTTTGTAGGTTTTGTATGAAATTAATATGCATTTTAAATTTAAGTTTTGTGTGAATTTAAAAACAAAAATTACTTTATTTCATTAAATTTAAAAAATAACTTCTAAAATTCATCGTAAGTTGAAGACTAGGTCATAGAACCGAAATCGCTTTACCCGAGGGCGGGGCGAAAAATTTTGTTATCATTATTTTTAATTTTATTGATCTAAAGTATACCAAAAAAATTAAAAAAACCCAAAAAATGGAGGAAGAAAATGGGGAGGGCGCCGTGCAAATTAGCTTGATAAGACTAATGAATCAGACCCCCAGAAAGGATAATCTCCTTAAAGATTAAAAATCAGCTTTTAAGCCTGATATTACTCAATCCTTGAGATTGACCTTAAAGATTGAGATTTACAAACTCATGAAATTCGATGATATCTAAACTCGATCTTGAACGAGAAAATATTTTGATCAAAATTAAAACCGATTTGTTTTCTGAAAACCTATTTTCAATGCGTTCATTACCATTGAACATAAAATCCTGAGAATTCACCAGAATTTATTAGGTCACCTGAACCAAATCGGGTGTCAACCGTAAGAACGGTGGTTGCATAGCATGGTCGAAGACATGACCTTGTGCCAGATAGAAAAACTATAGGGTGATCTTTACTATTGCTCCTACAAAGGATAGTAATTGCATCTGACACGTTGTGGACCATGAACATCTGCATGTCATTAGACATTGCCTTAACAGTTGCTTGTTCAACGCTTTCCTTTATAACCGGACGGTAGTTTACCGAAAGGTAATATACGGAGCAAGTATACTGGACGTGTTGCTTTCCTAATACAAGGTTAGCAAGTGGATGACACAAAATCGCAAGTTTTGAGATAAAATTTTAAAATCTGAAACCCACACAACCCACAAAAATAATTTGCAAACACCGGTGAAGGGTTATTCCAGAAAACTTATCAAAGGTAAAAGCTAGATTGAATTTTCAAAAGATCAAATGTTTTCATAAAGATCCAATTTCCTTAAAGGATCTAAATTTTCATAGTCATGTGGGACTGTAAACCACATCGTTACTATCATTGTTTATACCGCTGTATCAAAATCAGTGATGTATAAAGTGTGAGAATAAAAAATTGATTCGAGCGAAGTGTGATTTTAATTTCAAGTTCTGTATTGCTTGAGGACAAGCAACGTTCAAGTGTGGGGATATTTGATAGTGCTCCAAATGAACATATATTTAGGCACAATATCCTTCCAATATGTAAAGCTTTTAGTTGTAATCGTTCGATTTTTATGTAATATTCGTTTAAATAAATAAGTGCGAAGACAAAAGAAGAAAACGACGATTTAAAGACGCAAATGACCAAAAAGCTCAAATGAACAAGATATAATTCAAGTGGTTCAATTTATTAATGAGAAACGTCTAAAAATTACAAGAGTACAAGCCGATGAGCGCAAAGTACAAGATATCTCCGCGTACGAAAGGACGTTCGAAAATCCAGAACCAGGACCTGAGCCAACTATCAACGCGCGACGTAATGGACCTAAAATTACAAGTCAACTATGCACAAGAATATAATACAATATATATAATTAATATAAATTATATATATTATATATGTTTAAATAAAACGTCGGCAAAACTAGAAAACAAAGTGATTGAGCTGGATCCAGGGATTGAGCTGGATCCAGCTGGCCATGCGATCGCATGGCCTAGCTGCCTTATTCCCATGCGATCGCATGGCAGGGAAAAGGAGGCCAGGTCCTATAAAAGCCAGCGAATTCGACGAGTTTTTAACATCTTTTTCTTTTCCTTCTCTGTAACGAAAACATATATATATATATATATATATATATATATATATATATATATATATATATATATATATATATATATATATATATATAATATTAAATTTAAATTAAGTTTAATAATAATTAGGTTATTGTAAGAAATGTTTTAAGGTTTTTTAAGTCGGAACTCTGTCCGTGTAACGCTACGCGATTAATCACCATTGTAAGCTATGTTCTTCCTTTTTAAATTAATGTCTCGTAAGTAAGTTATTATTATGCTTATTTGAGCCGAAGTAATCGTGATGTTAGACTAAATATTATGACGGGGTTATTAGATTTTGTACCACAATTAGGGTTTGGACAAAAGACCGACACTTGTGGACATTGGACTATGGACTATTAATAGATGGGGGGTATTGTCTAATAACGAATGACAACTCGTTGGAATCTGTCGAACCTATTTTCAAATTAGTTAATCTAATAATTATTAAATGATTATGAATGTTCTATTTAGTGACATTTATACGACATCTGTTACAATCATTTAATTAATTATTCAGGATGGGTAATTGATTATTCAAACTGATCAAGTGGGTAAATTAATATTCATATCTCATTAAAACAGGGGTGAATTACATTCAAGGGTAATTGGTGTAATTGTTAATGTAACGACCCGTCAAAATCGCTATAGACGCAACACGTTAATCATTGATTCCACAGTGAGGTTTTGACCTCTATATGATATGTTTTGATAAAATATTGCATTCATTAAAATAAGTGACTTTCTAAACATAGAAAGTTATAAACATGTGGGTGAGTGCTTAGGTATAAGCAAATCCCCAAAATACATAAGTTTTTATCATACAGTTTGACATCACAGTCAAATTATTTATTACACAACGCAGTTTTATTTCGAATGTAATAAACTTTATACAAAGCATGAGAGACTCCATGCAGGCAACAAGCACATCACAGCGGAAGCAGCCTAAGGACCTTAGAATAAAAAATGCTAAAAAGTCAACACGAATGTTGGTGAGTTATAGGTTTAATTGCTCTAGTCATAATTATATATAAAGATAGACCACAAGATTTCATCAAAAATTTATCAATAGATTCTACGTAACAGAGCACCCTGGTAACTAAACTTTAACGTTATAATGATAATTACCCCATTCGTTTTAATACACGCAAACCAACATGTCAAAAACTCAAATAACATACGTCCATTAAAAGGCTAGCACTCTAGCTCGGGCGGGGATGTCAAGCCCTATGGATCCATATACAATTATTCGCGCCCACAAGTCCATATCCTATGTACTGGTAGCTACTAGTTACCAAATCTAAGGGATTTTTGGTTTAACTCAGTGTAGAATTTAGTATGTACTTGTGTCTTATTGCGTTTAAAATAAATTGCATGTATTCTCAGCCAAAAGATATTTAAAGTATTTAAAAAGGGAGACTATAAACTCACTGTTCAATATTGATTCAATATTGTAGACAAATTGCGTAGACGTAATGATGGTAGACGACTGTATGATTGGCCTTGGATTCAAGAACAATACCCCGAACAATACTCAATATTTTCTTAGTTTAAAACGGTTTGAAACCCGAATTAAAACACCCCTCGTATATACATTATTATTATTAAACTTAAATTAAAATTATAATTATAATTATAAATTTAAATTTAAATTACAGAATAAGGATAAGAAAGAGTGTGAAAAAATCCGTCGAGCAAACTGGCGTATTTATAGTACTTTTCCATTTTCTGTAGCCCATGCGATCGCATGGGTTTTCAGTATTTTTGCCATGCACTCGCATTGCCGCCTGATCCGCTTTTGTTTGCTAGTTCATCGACATCAAATAGGGGGGGACTGTAGCAAATAGTGTTTACTGTAGCAAATAGTGTTTTACTGTAGCAAAGTCGTTTTCACTGTAGCAAATAGTGTTTACTGTAGCAAATAGTGTTTTACTGTAGCAAATAGTGTTTTACTGTAGCAAAGTCGTTTTTACTTGTAAATCTTATAATATATATATACATACATATAATTGTTCATGAATCGTCGAGAGTAGTCAAAGGTAATTGAATATATGAAACAGTTCTAAAATTTTGAGACTCAATCTAACAGACTTTGTTTAACGAGTCAAAATAATAAATCGTATAGAGAATTGGTTTAAATAAGTCGAAATTTTTCGGGTCATTACAGTTAACAAAGTATTAAAACCTTGGATTATACGCAGTCGATAACCTGGTGTAATCATTAAACAAAGTATTAAAACCTTGTTACAGTTCGAATCCCTAATTAGTTGGAATATTTGACTTCGGGAATAAGGTTAATTTGACGAGCATTTTATAATTATGATCGATGGACTATTATGGACAAAAACTATATAGGTATCAAATAAATCCAGGACAAAGGACAATTAACCCAGAGTAATAAATTAAAATCAAAACGTCAAACATCATGATTACAGAAGTTTAAATAAGCATAATTCTTTTATCGTATTTCTCATCGTACTTTTAATTACTGTCTTTTTATTATTCGTAATTTTATATATCGTCATTGTTATTTATTTTACGCATTTTAATTATCATCATTTATCTTTACGCTTTATTTAAAATCGATAAACCGGTCATTAAATGGTAAAACCCCCCTTTTATAATAATAATATTACTATATATAATTATATATATTTATTATAAATATAGTTGTAAAAAAATATAGTATGTAATCACCAGCTCCCTATGGAACGAACCGGACTTACTAAAAACTACACTACTCTACGATTAGGTACACTGCCTATAGTGTTGTAGCAAGGTTTAGGTATATCCCATCCGTAAATTAATTAAAACTCGTATCATATTTCGTAGTAAAAATAATAGTATTTCGTATACCTCCGCTGCACACATCAGTCATTAATACACAACATTTTTACACCCTAGTTAGTTGATTTATACTCTAAGTCACTAACTATCTCGGTCCGACCAGCATTCATACAAGTCTCACAGTATTACGCACACCTATAGTTTAAGTCACTAACTATCTCGTTCTGACCCACATTCATACAAGTCCCACAATATTACGCACATAATCTAGTCTAAGTATTGGCACAAGTCACCTAGATCCCTTAGACCATGCTATGATATCACTTGAAACGACTCAAATCTATTTCCGAAATTTGAACCATTTATTTTGAAAAAAAGTCACTCACCAGACCCAGTTATACTACGCGGCGCACAAGATTCCTCGGCGTCACGCGGTACAATAGTACATGATGTTCAATTTTGGTTCAAACCCTCGACATTCAAACCTGTTATGGTGTGCGGCGTGCGTCGAATCTACGCGACGCGCCCCGACACATGACTCAAACATCTGCAAAGTTTTCAACTAATCTTGTAAGCTCACTTTATAAGCGCGACATGCAAATAATATGCACGACGCGCGACAACACGGAATTGGACCTGCAGTTTTAAAAATGGTTTAAACTCACTACCCACAACTCTAGGATTGCCCAAGAAATTCCTTCATGTTCATAAACTGTTTAAAAAATCAAGATATCACAAAATACATCAATTTGCCATGTTTACAACATCGTGTACTTCATAACCCATTAGAAGTGTTAAATGTATATTTCGACCAAAAAAGCATTTAATATGACACAAGACATGCATGACCGTCGGGACCATCTACCCATACGCAAGTCTTCAAAATACCAAAACCCACAAGCAAGCAAGCTATTACACGCCCTTACCCTTGTCCTTCAAAATGCTTGAATCTATAAAAGATTAAACAATAAGGTGTAAGCAATATGCTTAGTGAGTGCAATAATTAAATAAACGCATACATAATTCACTTACTTGCATACACTTTCACAACCAAGCATAACAAGATAAACTAACTAGCAATCCAAATAGTATATAGCCACAATTTAACATGCTAAAATAAACAACACATAATATGGTTAACCATAACACAATAATGTTATACATAATATGATATAACATTACTCCCAAAGGTGGTATCATACGCGCGAGCTAAATTGATCGATAAATCGATCACACCCACCTTTCATATGTGGCAGACGAAGAGCAAAACCCTTACGGATAACACTCACCATATATCACAACGTAAATGTGGCAGACGAAGAGTGAAATCCTCACTCCCGTATATCATTCACTACATCTCAACATGTGGCCGACGAAAGTGAATATGGTCGATGAAAAGTATGGATATCACTTACCAGTACACCATATGTGGCCAACGAAAAGTGAATCCTCGCGTATGAATACACTCGTCACTTCACCCGCAAGAAAAAAAATTATATACACCTACATATAATTATCCCACTCACCTTGATTACCGGATGAATGATATCTCAATCCTCTCTTCCATCAATCAACAATGTAAATACCTATTACATTTCATACATATAATCAAGCTAAACTCACACAAACTTAACCAATTTCTCGAAAGTGCAATTTCAATCCATTTTGCACTTGACTCATATTGACTAGGTCAAACTCAACCAAAAACACCCGTAATCACTAGTAGTTAGTGATTATGCTTCTAACTCACAATTTATTCATAATCAAGTATTTTAAGTACTTATTTAGTCATCTAGTAACAATTTATATTTGACCTAATTTTAAAGTAAGATACCAAATTCAATTAACAACTTGTTTAAGCCAACACAATCACTAGCAAACTAAATGTTCCAGTGATCCAAAATAAAAAGACTCAATCCTATCAAAATTCGTCATTCAAACCCTAATCCTCAACATTAGGGTTCATACACTCAAACTTGACCCAAAACCCCCAATTTCTCAAGAAATGGGGTTTTTGACTCATTACCAACCCAAAATCTAATTATAAAGTCAAATTAGACACTAAAATTCGAGTTAGGGTTTTAAATCAAGTAAGAAAACAAGCTAGGAGTTGCTACTCCAAGAGGATGAGCTCCAATTTCGGCTTGAACAATCTTTTTCTTCACTAATTCAAGCCTTCTCCCTCTAAAATCACTTCCTCTAACTATGTGGGTGTTTGCATTGGAGATGGAAATGAGCACAAGAAATTTCAAGACCAGTTTACTAGACCCCGAATCGTTCCCATGAAAAATTGCACAAAAGTCCCGAAATTAATTTATTTACAAACATGTCCCCATTGCCCGTCAGCACAACTGCGCGTCGCGCAAAATACCTGTGTGACGCGCAATATGATGCACATGCGAGGCAGGGACTTACAGCAACACACATGCTACGTCACTACTTAGCATAAATTTGGTTACGCAATATTCACATAAAATTAATCAGTCATAGCATAACACGTATCTTCGAACATCACGGAGAATTTGCGCCTATAAGTAGACCACTTGGGTCATCATTTTACACAAATTAGTAACTTTTTGCAGAGAACACACTTCCTCTCACACACACTACTTTCTTTCTCTAGAATACAAACACTTAGCCGCAGAGCGCTAGACGTACCAACCTATATTTTGGCTCCACGAGATTGATAAGGCCACCCCATGGTATTTTTCCTTGAACTGGGTCTGTAGGGATCTGTCCCGATAGTAAACATCAATCGGAAATTCACCCTACCACGCTGAGTAGTTCTAGTACTGTACTAATACTTGTAAGACGTAAGCCAGAAATAGGTATCAACATATGGCGCCATTCGTTTTAAAAAATCACATCAGCGAGTCAAACGAAGAAAACAAAGGACGAGAGATAAACCACATCGAAAAAAATATGATACATATGTAGGGAGCTGGACAACGCAAGAAGGCGGAAGTTTTAGAAGAATGGAAACAACAATTAATAGCATTTCCTTCAATGTTCAATACCGTATCCCTTAGGTCCACCATTTTCCGGTTACGAACAAGATCACTGTATTGCTGGCCATCTCTGAGTGGCTATGGTGAAACACGTCTGCTTCCTTGGTGATTAGTTATGTTTCTCTTATCCTCAGGCTTCTCTTGATCCTTTCCCACTTTCTTATCTTCCTCCCCAACCTTTGATCTTTCTTTCGCCTTGTACACCATTATCAATGTTCCATCGATTCTAATCTCTCTCAGCCTACCAAGTAGTCTGTCTTCATCTACAACATCACCAAGTCTAACGGACACAAATCATTTCCCATTTTTCAACCTCTTCATATCCACATAGACATCGTTCACCCCGCCGTATTGTTTGAACATTTTCCATAAATTCAACATCTTCAATTTTTCAGGGAAATTGAAGAACATTTTCAGTTGGATTCCGGATTAACGCGAGTTAAATCTTCCATGGTTACCGCTATAGAATTCCATATCCCTAGTCATGCCCCTTGAGTTGTTTTTCCTCACCTCTCTCTAAGTGTTTCTCTCACTAGATTCTCTCACCTACCATTCTCTCTCCCCTCAATTTTTTCTCTGGATTAATTTTGATTATAATACATTATACAAGTATACTATTTATCACGAGACAATTAACATTTACAAGGATATATTCGTAATTTTGCCTTCTATTAATTTCTCTGTTGAAACTCCCTAATTTATACAAAGTAATAACCATGTTTAAATAAAAATATCAATATTTACATATTCCTATAAAACTACTAAAATTCATCACAATTGCTGGGTGTAAACATCATCATCTTCATCATTATTTACAAACCGAATACAAACATATGAAGAACATTTGACCAAACCTACTAAAATATTTACAAATTGAATAAAACTTATGAGGAACATTTACACAAACCTAAGAAAACGTATATATAAATAAATATTAGATTAAAATGATGAGATAATTAATTTAAGAGGTTTTGGATAATAAATAGATAAAAAATGGAAAATGAGGTTAAAAAATTTACGAGACTATAATAATGATTGGTTGTAGATTCAAATTCCACCCTTGCACTGTTAAGTCTAAATTTAGATGCAATTTGTATTTAGTCTTAGGAGTATAAATACCGCCACCTAGCTTAGTGATAAAGCTAACCTTGGTAACCCTCTCATTTTGTACCAATCCCTCACACCATTACCTTCACATACTTAGCAAAACTCTCTCAACCTCACCTTCTAACCAACACTCTCACACTAGTAATCTTGACTATTTTCTATGCTTAATTCTACGTTTATCAATCTATTTTATAGCATCGTTCATACATACACATGTATGCATATAAATACATATTGATACATATACATATACGCATACAAGCATACATACTATCACATTTATATTAGTAGGAAAGCATGAATTGATTAGTTAGCTATTTCAGTTGGTATCAGAGCTTAAGTAGCAAGCTACAACATCAATGCATCCTTCAATTTGCTTAAATTTGCATATTTGTTCTGTATTTGCTGTATACTGCTAGAAAATTTGGTTTATTGATTAAGTGTTTGTTATCGAAATCTGTAATCGTAGCATGTTTCAGCATCATTATGTGATTACTCATTCGTAATTTCAGAGTCTAACTCATTGATTTGATATGATTTTGTGCTAAAATTCTGTTTCAAAAAGTTTTCATCAAAATTGCATTGAAAGTGAAATTTCATGATGTTTCGAAATTAATATTTGATTGCTAAATGTTATTCGCACAACTAGCAAGCTTTAGAGATAAATTTCATGTGTTTACCTGTGATTTTGATGTGATTTTGAGTTCTACCGTGGTTAAACCACCTTGAACCACCAGTAACAGTCTCGCCAGAAACATAACCACCTCAAGAACATAATCGATCGACCCTCTTTGTCTGACAATTAATTCATTCCACCATCGATTGACACTCACCTTCTGTCGATAGATACACTTAACTCCGTCGACCATTTAACTTTCATATCAATTCTTCAAATTGAGTCGTTATGCTGCCAGATTTGTTTTAGAATCAACGTAACTACGATTGATAGAAACCATTCCTTCAGTTTATTGAAGTTTTTTTATCAATTGAACCAATTTCAAGACTTAGGGTTCATCAATTTTTGGGGAAGAAGAATAAGAATCGGAAAGAAAGGTTTTAATTGTGTAATAATCAAAGAAAATGGAATTGGTTGGTGTTACGTTGATTAAAAGAGTGTCGCTAATTAAGGTGTTGATTAATCTTTGTTGTTTGTTGGAAGAAAAAGATATTAAAGTACAGGTTCTGTTGCGTTGTTTGTTATAATGTTGAAGAAGACATCGACTGATTAAGGCTATAAAAATTTAGTGGTTGATTATTTCAGATGAAATCGATTTGTAAAATGGTTGAGCAGTTTGTTACTTAGTAAGTGATTCAAGGGTTCAATTCTTGCTTGTGACTTGAATTATTTTTTAATAACTACAGTTGCAGGCCCAAACCAATCTCTTTGTGACTTGAATTTTTTTTAATAACTATTGTTGCAGGCCCAAACCAATCTTTTAGTTGAAGGAGGCCAAACCAAGTTTAAAAGTCCAACCATAAAGTATTAGTCTTTGGCACAATCCATTTTTTCTTAAAAAAAATTCTACCCATGATTGCATGTTAAAGTTTAATTGTTAGTCTATTTGTTAGTGCCCAATTTAATTGCCAAACGTGTTAAATCTTGTTATTAGCTCATTTTTCTATTGTGATTTTATAATAATTCAAGGTTCAAAAGATGACAACAAAATATTCATTTTCTCTTGGAACAGATATGAGAGATTCAAATTTTCTTTTGTTTACCGAATCTGTAAATCACCAAATCTCAAAAGTCAAAGCCACATACAATAATCTGGGGCTTACTTTTGCATCTTCATACAATCAGAAGCCTGAGTTCAAAGTTCATTTTACACGAGATTGCTTGAACCCGTGAAAAAGGATGAGAATTACTATCGGCACATGATGCTATTAGCCAAACAGAAAGCTTCGACGGAAAATGAGAACATGAATCATCTAACAAACTTCTGTTATATAATCATCAAACAAACTTCTGTTATACTTTCTCCATTGAAAATGAAAAAAATGAGAACTTCTATTTACAAGGATAGATTCGTAATTTTTCCTTCTATTATTTTCTCCGTTGAAACTCATTAATTGATACAGAGTAATAACCATGTTTAGATACAAACATCAATATTTACATATTCATATCAAACTACTAAAATTCATCACAGTTATTTACATCATCATCATCATTATTTACAAACCGAATACAAACATATGAAGAACATTTGACTAAACCTACCAAAATATTTACAAATTGAATTAAACTTACGAGAAACATTTACACAAACCTAACAAAACGTATACATAAATAAATCTTAGATTAAAATGACGACATAATTAATTTGAGAGGTCTTGTATAATAAATAGATAAAACCAATGGAAAATGAGGTTAAACAATTTACGAGGCTACAATAACGATTGGTTGTAGATTCAAATTCCACCCTTGCACTGTTAAGTCTAAATTTAGATGCAATTTATATCTAGTCTTAGGAGTATAAATACCTCCACCTAGCTTAGTGATAAAGCTAACCTTGGTAACCCTCTCATTTTGTACCAATCCCTCATACCTCACCTTCACACACTTAGCAAAACTCTCTCAACCTCACCTTGTGACCAACACTCGCACACTAGTAATTTTGACTATTTTTTATGCTTAATTATGTGTTTATATTCAGTTTTACAGCATGGTTCATACATACACATACCTGCATATAAATACATAATGTTACATTCTTATTGGCACGAAAGCATGAATTGATTAATTAGCTATTTCATGCACAACCATATTGGTCCCTTGATTCACCAACAAGGATCTTTTGATCATAAACAAGCATCGATTTACATTTAGATCGATAAAAATGATGAACATGAAGTGATAAACATTATAAACACGAATAAATCAATATAATATAATACACGTCGAGATTCTAATATTGATTTAATCAGAGAAACATCGGTGTCCAGGGGAGATCGAGCATAATCTCCCCTATGCACCGGATCGCCAAAACGGCTCTCCCAATTAGGGTTACTCTCTTAACCCTAAAACATATATAAAACTTATATATATATATATATATATATATATATATATATATATATATATATATATATATATATATATATATATATATATATATAGTGGTAGGATCAAGAGGGAAGTAACCATTCGGGGGAAGCGGGGGGAAGCAAAAACTTTTTTTTTTCGTTTTTTTGAAAAAACTTTGTTCACGAACATTATAGATGAGATGAAAATATGAACATTTAGTAGAGACACTTTGTGATAAATGTTTTTATTTTGGCGGGAAAACGCTCGAAGAAGTAATATATAACAATTATCGTGTTTTTCGAGCGTATTTTGAGGTTTTAGCTATTGGGGTTTAGATATTAGGGTTTAGATATTAGGGTTTATAGGGTTTAGATATTAGGGTTTAGAAATTTAGGGTTTAGGGTTTAGATTTAGGGTTTAGATTTAGGATTTAACACGAACGATTTAGAGTTTAGGGTTTAGGGTTTAGAGTTTATGGTTTAGGGTTTGGTGTTTTGGGTTTATGGAATAAATCCAAAACACCAAACCCTAAACCCTAAACTCTAAACCGGGCTAAATTTTACTTCACAAAACATGAAGAAGAAAAACGTTCATATTCTTCACGAACAATATTATCTTGAATGTTATTTTTGTCGATCGTTTTCCCGCCTAAATAATAACATTCATCACGAAGTGTCTCTTCTAAATGTTCATATTTTCGTGTGATCTTGATGTCGAAAAAAAAATTTCAAAAAAAACGAAAAAAAAAAAATTTGCTTCCCCCCAATTGGTTACTTCCCCATTGATCCTGCCCATATATATATATATATATATATATATATATATATATATATATATATATATATATATATATATATATATATATATATATATATATAGGCATTGGTTCATCTACAAAAAGTATTATAATACATTAATGTAGGAAGCCATGTAAGATTGACATGTGTCCTTTTAATTGCAAATAAGAATTTTAATATTAAAGGGTAATTTAGTCCACTAAATTCTTATAGGTTTGAAAAGGAGATTGATCGTGTATGCAGTATGTTATATCCTCTCCTGAAAAATAGGCATCCAAGTTTCTATTTCAACTGCAAAACAACTTAGCATTGTTGAATTTAATTAAATTATTTGAAGATCTTTTAATGAAATAATATAATATAAATATAATAATACGGAGTAACAATTTATCATATAAGAATATGGGCAAATTTTATTATGGCTATTATCTCCATCAAGTAAAAGTGACCAAATGATTGTAAAGCATTGTATCAAATTTCTACACCGGCCATATGTATCAAACTTTAATGATATGTGTATAATTTCTTAAAGTTAATGGATAGAGTGTATCAGTTTTTGCGGCTATTTGACGATCTCTGATCGATTCAATAGTTGACGTGTTTTGTTTTTAATTGTATCAACTATCAACAATGGTGCATCAATTGGATCGTATAACTTTTTGCTTAATCTATGCATTTACACTCTTATGCATCACTTAATTGATAATTGATTGTAATATGTGCATCAACACTCTAACCATCCGGTGTTAGCCCGGATGGCCACCTCCCGGGATAGGCCTCGCTTCTGGCGCAGGTTCGATTCTTTGGGGGGGCGAGGTTTTCCCACAAATGCTGACGGGTACCTACGTCATCTTCTGGGTGCGTGGGGCCACAGATAAAATCGATTCTCCTCCGGGGATTCTAGAGTGGGTTTCCTCGTAACGTGTGAGTGTGTCTAACCAACTAATCTGGCCGTTAAAAAAAAAAAAAAAAAAAACACTCTTGTGCGCCATTTAATCGATGGTTGTGTATCATCAATTGATTTATCATGCACCACTTCCACTTTATAATAAATCTCATTTACTTGTATCGATGGATTTGTGTTTGTGCATCAATGTTCTTGAGAAATGTTTTTGGATTTGTTAATCAACTGGGTGACAGATATTTTGCTAATAAAATAAAAAAAAAAGAAAAAAAAAAACAAAAGAAGTAAAGAAGATTTGCGGAACTGATATTTACCCTAACCAAGTTTAAAGTTGTTTAAAGTCGTTTATACCCTTCATAGTAATTAGCACATGCCATCTAAATTGTTAATTATTACAAAAATGTTATGATACAAGTTTTTTATGAGATCTGGTTGTGTACCAATCTAACGGCCTAGAGTCCTTCCTACTTTTTTGTATTTTAAGCTACTTTATAGAATAACCATACCCTATATATACAACAGCCTTTAAGAGCCCGTGCGTTGTACGGCGACTCTTAATCCAAGAAACTGTAAATCTAAAAAGGTTATTCCAGCTTAATATTAAACACAAAATATGGAAATTATCAAACACCATATGAATATTGAAGTAATGAAAAAAAAAAAAGTATAAGTAATAGTTCAAGTTACTCAAGATCCTTTAAGAGCTCGTGCGTTGCACGGCAAGACTAAAAATATATTATTTGCAATGATTTTTGTTGGTACCGATTACGTGTTTAAAACAATTGGAATGACGGAAGCCTTCAATTGTGTAGTATCCGATGTCAAAGCTCTTTCTTAAAAAAAAACTTTATTGTAAACGCTACGAATGAATACAACTACAACGTAACACTCAGTTGATAATAGTTAAAGAACAAATTAACCTATGACATAAGCCAAATTCATTTTACACAAAACTTGCATGTAATTATGCATACAAAGAAAATAGGAAGCACCCATAACTTTAAGTAACCAAAAAAAAAAAACAAAATAAACAAATACATCCCAACTAAAAACTAATTGAAATGTAAGTGACCAATAAATCCCACAGAGAGAACGTAACATACCAAATGTGTCAACACCTGATTTCTTTTTATCTCATCTATCAAACATAATGTATAGAATTAGTTATTTTTTGATTCAATGCTTTCCTGAAAAGCCAATGTTAGGTGTGTGTTTTCAAGATTTTATTTTTTCTCATTTTCTATTTTCTGGGTAGCAAATGTTTCAATAAAGGTAACTGGAGGTGACAAAATGAGTGGATCAAAAAAGGGTATTGGTAGTTCTTAAGATAAACTGTGATAACAAAAATATGTAATTTAGGTGACTTTTAACATGTTTGACCCATTTGAACCATATGTGACCCACTTGAGATGAATAAACAAGTCAAGTCGACCCATTTATTAGTAAACAGGTCACAGTTGCCACCTTTAGCTGTTACATTCATAAAGAAATGAAGATGGTACCTAAATTATTGACCTCCTCTTGATAATTTGTTCTTAGCAGCTCGATATCTGCTTTTGCAGTAGAAAATGTATTATTTATTAATGCCTGTATGACATTGACATGTGTATCAAATTCCCACTTAAACATCATTAGGCTACTTATTAAGAAGGATTATACTACTAAACGACTGTCATGGTGTAAACCAAAATTATCATTGAATCGGTAAATAAAAGAGAAATCGACCAAATTTATCACATGAACATACCTTTGTTCCTTTATATTCTCATCTTATTTGCGCATTTGTTAAAACACTTGAACTTCCAAGAAAACAGACATCTATGGGTGTTCGTTATTTCTTCAATCCACTTTGACCATAATTCTAACACAACTATAGTAACATAATATTAGTGTTCGTTCATCTTGGATCCAATATTACCGACCAAACCTGAACAAAGTTTGAACATCCAAATCTTAACCAAATCAAATAAGTGACAGATACATATATACCCATTAAATATTCTGTTATTATATATAGATACAGAATTTGGGCCAATCGATGCATAGCTCTAAAAGTTTTATATCATCCTGACTACAGAAAACCAAGGGAGAATCGTTGTACATCATTATTATGTATGATACAGACTATTCAAAATTGTGAAAGTGAATAAATAAAACCTGACCTATATTAATTATCTTCATCTTGATCTTGACTATTTGATCTGATGTTCAGAATCTGGGAGACGATAATCTTCGAAAGCTCGCTAATGGCAGCTTGAACTTGATCGGTTTCCCTTGGCACTGACCATATTTCGGGTTGTGAGTTCAAACCACTGTACTCGTTTGCTGCGACCCTCGTCTTTTTGGTTGTAAACTTGTAATAACCACTTTCTCAAGATCTGCTTGTGATAATGGTCTTGGCAACTGCATGAAGACAACAAACCATATCAATATCGGTTTTCTATTGAAGATGAAGAGTTTCAATATCCACAATGCAAATTAATTGTTCCCAAAACATGAATCAAGTACACAACAATGTGGAGGGGCTAAATGGGCAGTTCAAGTAACGGTTCAAATAGGATAAATTTCTTTTAGTTGTTGCAATAGTGGATGAAGTCGGGATTGACATGAAACACTATTTGCCTAAAGTTTTTTTAACCTTAAAACAATAACCGGTAAGATTAATATGATTCAAAAAAATATTGTACCAGATTAATCTTAACTTTTTGAGAAAACATTACTAAACGGGCACTAAGTAACTACCCAAAACGTCTTCAAGCCAAAACAAAACCAATGATTTTTTTCAGTAAAAAAGAGTCAGATTTAGTTGAACACAACCAAGGTTAGTATTTACAACTGTATGGGTAGAAAAATGAATTCGAAAAAATATAAAAAAGAATATTTTTTTTTCAAAAAAATTCTTTTTTCAATCTAAACAATAAATACTAAGCCCTAAACCCTAAATTGGGTTTAATTTTAAAAACAATATTGGGTATCCCCTTAACCCCAAATTATTGCTTTTCCACTGATCTCTCCCATATATATATATATCAAACATGAAACAAAAATATTTCAAACATAGACATACGGCACAAACAAAAAATATTGAAATTTTGACCAACTTCGACTTTGGCCGACTTAGACCCGACTCGACTCGACATTGACCAACTCTTTAGACGTTTTTGGGTAAAACGGTACGGGGTTAGTCTCCAAAACGATGCATCGACCGACTCAACCGACTTTACAACAATGAACACAACTCATCTAAGAAAGGTCCACTTAATAGAAAATTAGTGTGATATAATATAGTAATTTCAAAAAATACTCCAACAATATGATATACAAGTATGAAACATACAATGATCAAGCTTTTGAAAATTAAACCATCCCAAGGTAACCCAGTGGTTGGGGCCCTGACTTTCTTGCAAAAGGTCTCAGGTTCGAATCTTAGGGGGCCAGGGAAATGTTGACAGCCAGGGAGTAATCCTGATGGGTTGGATTACTCGACCTCCCAGATAATCCGAATAGCAAAAACCTTACAACTTTTAAGCTTTTGAAATTTGTAGGGTTGAAAGTTGTGTGAAAAAAAACACAATAAGGGAGACATTCAAGCCATTTGAATAGTTAACTTAACTGTTATTGAATAGATATAAAAGACAGAGAGATACTAACATCTGAAGATTTTCCCTTCTTCTCATCATGGAGTAAATCTCTGACCGGAAAATAGGCTGCCTGTTTGCAAAGCTCCAAAAGATCAGAGCCGGTATAACCTTCACACATGGCAGCTATCGAGTCAAAGTCAATATTGTAGTCTACTCTATCACCCTTTAAAATCACCTTCAAAATTGCAACTCGTTCTTTGAGATCAGGTACCCCAATCTCAAATGCGTGTGAAAGACGTCTAAGTATATCTTCATCAAGCTCTGAAGGAAAATTTGTTGCTACAAGAACCATCACTCGAGCATTATCTACATTAAACCAAATAACCAAGTCAGACTTTCATCAGAAAAGATAAAAGGCTCCAGGGGACACAAATAGAACATGCACAAACGGGTCTGAACCCGAACTAATGTACCTGCTGATCTCATCTTATTTGCACATATAGTAAAAGCTTAAAGAACAAATTATCTCAAAATCATCAATCACTAATTAAATCAGTATATGAACATAATATCCACTTTATTCAATGGATGTAAACAAAAAACAAAGTACATAGATATGCTAAAAAATATATATTGTAAACGAATGTAGTTGTAAAAAGCAAAGCAAACATATAATGAATCAGCAACCGTATACCTTGCAATCGTTCTGTTATGCAAAATGATGTTTTTAGATTAGACCGATTATTCTTCAAAATGATAAGATGACCGGAATTTTCTGCTATTCGCCAACCGAACCCTAAATCGTATACCTTGCAATCGTATTGTTCTGCAAAACGATGTTTCGTGTTTATACAAAATAGATATGGTATTGTGCAGAAAAAATTAATGAATTCAGTGGTGATATTGGCGATTGGAAAAACGGCGGCTACCGGCCATCGTCGCCGGAGCAATTGGTTGTAGTTTTTTTTAAGCAGAAAGAGAAAGTCGCAAGGTGCAGTTGAAAAGGTATGAGAAGACAGGTGTATTTTTGTCAGAGTAAAAGGACAAAATTATTAAAAATATTAAAATTCCACGTGGCATAAAGGCCCTCAATGAAAGGACAGTTTTACAAGTTGGATTTATCTTTTACGCTTTGTAAAAGGTAGAACAAGATATATATATATATATATATATATATATATATATATTTATAAAAGACCTTGGCTTAGGTTGATCTAAGGGGCCTATCGACATGAATAGTCCAACAGTCGGCCAAACAGTCACATATGCTCTTGTGACTGATCAGTTTCACGCGTGTAGTACATCCAGGTGTACAATGTAATAATAAACGTTATACGCCCAACGATGATCATATAAATATGCATGAACAAATTCCCCCTTGGACATTGCTGGCGAATCATTGCAAACACCTCTTGCAATCTTCAGTCAATATTTACAGTAGTACCATAATCTTATGAATCACAAGCTCCATCAAAAGTCTTCCAGAATACATGAAAATCCAAACTTTGAACATCAATGTTTCCGCTCATTGAAGTCGAAATGCTAATCGTCATCCTGTAGTTTCTTCAAACTTCACTCATACGTGTTAATCATAGTACTAATACAACAAGATTCCCCCTGTGACTGAACTTGATCAAATTTTCGATGTTCTAGTCTTCATACAAACCAATAAGCTCGGTATCGTCAACTGTAGAACTTCCTCCTCTTCTAATAGTTGCATCCTAATAAACTTTATAAGGCACATATAGTATTCATGACTCAAACATTATAGGCATATAAAAGAGGCTTCCATTCCACAACTAACGATCCCAAACATATCAGTAAGTACTTCAATTAGTCACCAAGAATGACAAATGTATGATCATGTGATTGCTTAACAATAACCCAAAATAAATTCCCTATGCAAAGCGGAATCAACAAAATGCGAAAGATAAAATATAACGTCGTTGGCCTATAATAGTCGTATGCTCTCGACTACCACCACAATAACATCTCAAAAACAAGTGCTTCTGTACTCACTTACTAAATAAGTCTAATGGACACAGGAGATAGTCCACTAAACTTTATATATCAATACTTCAGTGAACAAAATGATAGAAAGGTTTCAGAAAGGTAAAACATTAATTTCATGAGGGTATGGCGTAAAAAAGTTGAATAATAAACTTTAAGGACCATGAGTAAAAAATCTTTGAAGTTCAGGGACCAAACTTCAAATATCGAAACATTAGGGACCAAACTTGTAAATTTTTGAAGTTCAGGGGCTAAAAATGAATTTTTTAGAAAGTTCGGGGACTAAAACTGAAAAATTCTGAAAAATTGTAAAACATTTGCATTGGTGGTCCTTGAGGTTAATGGTCATTAGGTATTTGACAGTTAAGTGTAACAGCCGTTAAGTGTTAAATGGTGTGGTGAAGGGGTTCATGAACCTAGTATGGTTCAGGGTTCAAAGGTTTGAATAGGTATGGGTTCAAGGCTGGTTGGATCAGGTTTAATAGGTAAGAGGTTCAACAGGGGGTTCAACGGGTTATAAGGGAGCAATGGTTCAAATGGGAGAGGGGATTCACAAGGTGAGAGAGGGTTCAAGTGGTTTAAGGCCTAATACCTTTTTGTCTTCTTGCTGTTGGTCATCTTCCCCAAAATTTAGGATCTCACCCAATGAAAAAAAAAACTCAGCTGATAAAACATTAATTCATCCGATTCAAAAATCAGTTCAACCGATCGGATTAAAATTCATATGATCAACATGTTCCATCAGACTTAAAATTCAGACTTCATTTGATTGTTCGAATTAAGGGGCCTGTTCTTCGTTTATGCAGAATCCGTCAGACAGTAGCGGTGGCCGGCGATGGTGCACGACGACTAACATGGAAAACGGTTCAAACCTTTACCAAATTACACGAAAATTTGCAGATAGAAGCAATAGGACCCGCTAAACATTAACCCACTCTCAGATTTTTCAAAAAAAACCCAAAATACGAATCGATCAAAATCAGTCTCAAAAACTCGAAACAAAAAAATGTTATAACTTGAAAAATAATTTGATTTGAGAGCTGAAACTTTGAGAATTAATCACAACATGATTAACAATCCCTCATTCTTAGTTTTCTTCAACTCGTGCTAAATCTCAATAGCCCAAAAAGTCAAAAAAAGTCAAATCCGAGATCTAAAACACAAATTCATCAATTACCTTTAATTGAAACAACACTTGGATGATCTCCAGCTCTGATACAAATTTGTTGGTCCCTTGATTCACCAACACGAATCTTTTAATTATTAACAAGCATCGATTTACATTTAGATCGAGATAAATGATGAACATGAAGTGATAAACATTATGAACACGAATAAATCAATATAATATAATATACGCCAAGATTACAATTTTGATTTAAACAGAGAAACATCGCTGGTCATGGGAGATCGAGCATGATCTCCCCTATGCACTGGACCGCCAAAACGGTTCTCCTAATTAGGGTTACTCTCTTAACCCTAAAACACATGTAAAACTGATATATATATATATATATATATATATATATATATATATATATATATATATATATATATATATATAGAGAGAGAGAGAGAGAGAGAGAGAGACCTAGGCTTAGGTTTCCATAATGGGCCAATCGACATAAATAGCCCAACCGTCGGCCCAATAGTCACATATGCTCCTGTAACTGATGATTATCACGTGTGTAATACATCTAGGTGTACAATGTAATAATAAACGTTATTCGTCCAGCGACGGCCATACAAATATGCATCAACAAGCCAAAAATCACCGCCGAAAAGACTAACGTTTACCGGAGAAGATGGATGTTCATTAGTGTTCACCGCAGATCTGGAAATCGCAACCCAGAGATCTGGAAATTGAGATATCAAGTATAGAGATCCACGTTCCCATGTTCTTCAAACTCCTCCGTTACACCTTCGATTATGTTTTTCTCAGTTGTTGCTGGTAAGATATTTACAAATAGTCAAGATGAGAGATATTTTCAAATGGTGAAGAAATATATTAGCAACCCATTTTCGTAATTGGGTGTCCCAAATAAGTATATAGTATATAAGATTATTTAAGTAGAGAGATGGATGACTTTCTCTACTTTTGATAGTGTTTTTACTCTGGGTGGAGAAATGATTTGTTTTATATTTTCGGATAGGAGAATGATTGTCTACATCTTGTAGCGACCCGACAAAATCGTCATTGACGGCGCCGCTAACTTAGGTCCCGTTACGTGGTCGTAGTCCCTATATGAGACTCGTTTGACCAAAACTATGTCGCATTCATTTGAAAGGTACAAGACTTGCAAAGTTTAGTTTACCAAACGGATCGACAACAAGTTTAAGTTTACAAAAGTAGTAATGTATAAATGAAATAACTTGCGACATAATTAGTTGAAAATCACAGTTGCTATAAATAGCGTAAGTATGTATGTATGCTTGACTCCAAGCAAGAAATCAGAGTGTATGCATGTATGCTCGACCTCAAGCAAGTATGAAAGTACGTGGAAGCATGTATCAAATAGCCATGTATGAACCTGAGAAACATATAGAAAACTGTCAACGAAAAACGTTGGTGAAATCATAGGTGTATTAATAAAAGTTATATTTTGAACCACGAGATTTAGTATTTCCATAAAATTGATCATCCAAAAGTTGCATTCCAAAAGTTTGTTCGCGAGCACCCAATTATCAATGCTTAACATTCCTTCCATAGAACCCCATCACAATAGTGTTAGAACATACACTGTTTCTCGAAAATATATTTCATTCGTAAACGGTAGCGAACCATTTGAATGAGGGTTTGTCAAACCCATATGGATCCATACAACATAAGTTCTCGCTTACACCCGGCAAGTGTAACTAATGATAATCGAATTGAGGATTTTGTTCTAAACTCGCTGTAGAATGTTTGTTTCATCGGACTTATGTTCAAAACATAAAAGTAAGTAGTACAAGATGTAACAAAGTATATGTTTCTCAGCCCAAGATTTAAAAGTATAAAAATTGTTGGAAAGGTGGGACTATGATCTCACCTCGAGTGCACGAGTATAAAAGTACTTCATAAAGTAAATGTGTACATGATAGTTGCTTAGCCTTGACCTAAACAAATAAGTTGTATCAATTAACCGGTTACGACACAATGTCGGGTGAAATGTGTTCAATTAGTCCTATGGCTCGTTACGACTCGATTATGTAGCATGTGAATCAATTTGTCAAGTTTCATGCAAGATACAAGTATAGAAACAAGTTAGGAAGATTGCACAATCATTTGGTTAAGTTTGACCAAAAAGTCGAACTTCGGTCGGTCAAAGTCAACGAAAAGTCAACACGTTCGGGTCGGGTCCCGAACTATTTTTCTGAGGTTTTTAATCATATATGAGCATGTTAGAACAAGTTACATGTGAATCGGAGGTGCGTAGCATAGCAAACATTATTCGAAAATCGACAAAGTTGGACAGACCAATTTGGCGCGCCGCGCGGGTATATGGCGCGCCGCGCCATTACCTGTGCAGAGAATTCTGGCAGTTTTCACACTCAAGCACGAATCCAACTTCAAATACCCATAAATCCTAAACCGTAAACATCCAAAACAAGTATCTTATATCGTTGGAAAGGTATTTTGACAAGGAATACAACTAATCACTTTTCATCAAGCAAAAACATCATTTACAATAGCCGAAATCTCGTCAAGTGGTCATTAAATGTTCAAAACCATCGTTTCAAGTTTACAAAACGCATTTTAAGATTCGGGAATGCAATTCACACATATGATATGCCGTTTTGAAGGTAATGAAACATACAATACAACTAATCACTAACTAATAACATTTCATGGCATTCAAAGCATCAAAATTTCCTTTTAGAGTTCATCAAACCCTAATCAAGAATCACAAAACCAATAATCATGTTAATGATGTTTTCCAAGTCAACCTACACATCAAATTGATGCTAAAGATGCTAGTAACACTTTTAAAACATAAACTCTAACAATTTAACAACATTAACTCATCCAAAATTAAGGATTAAGCACACCCATTTCAAATGTTCAAACTAGTTACTCAAAACAACGAATCGAGCAAACAAAACATATATTCATGTTATACACGAGCCATAGACACTAACTAACACCATTTCAAGTCAAAAACACGAATTTAGAGAAATCTAGAGTTTTTAGAAACTTTACCCCAAGCTATGAAATTGATACCAAATCGAAGAGGATGAAGAGAGGATCACGAAAATGTAATTTGTTTTGATGTTTGCTTCTCTAATCGGATTTAGATGATGAATTTGTGAGTTGGGTGTTTGAGTTCATGAAAGGGAAGTAGAGAGAAAAGAGGAAGAAGGTGGGAGGTGAAATGAATGGATGGATAAGGTGGGTTGACTAGTTGACCTAGTCAACTAGTTTGCCCACTTGGCAACCTCGGTCCCTCAAGTTTCAAAGCGGGTGCGGGAATTAACCAAACGAATATTTTAAAAACGCTCGAGTAAACGAGTGATGTTATAATTAAATAACGGGAAAATTAAGAACGTTGATCAACGGAAACTACGAATTTAAATAACGAAAGGTATTATTTAAAAAAAAAGATAGTGTTAAAAATAAATTTAACGGAAAAACGCGGGATGTTACATTACCTACACCTTAAAAGAAATTTCGTCCCGAAATTTAGTTAGAAGTAGTAGTCGTTGTTTCTTCCTCGAGATCTTGCGTTGTCGGTTCTACGATTAAGTGAAGGTACTCCCTCGGGTATTTCAACGAACTTCGACAGTCGCGATTTTACGTTGGTTTAAAGTTTGGTTTCACGATTCATAGTTTCATCGATAGGAATAATAAGTTTTTGTTTCGCGAGACACGTCTTTAAGTTTAGCGCATGGAATGTAGGATGAACGGAGACTCAAACGAGTCGGAAAATCTAAATGGCTAGCAACGGGTCCAAAACGCCCCAAGATTTTTAAAAGGATCAAAATATCGCGGATTTAGCTTTCTACGTTTCCTGAAATGAATTACACCTCCTCGAGATGCGACTTTTTACGTTACGCGGTTTTCCACATGGAATTTGAAAAGTTTAAGTTTAACATTTGTATGGCTCTTTTGGCGACTACGGGCCGTCTTGAGCCTTTCTTGGAATTGAAAAATTTTCCGGTTGTTTCATGAATGATTTCGGGTCCGGTAGTTCGCTTGTCACCTACTTCGGTTCAACAATTTAAGAAAACGACAATTACGGCTATACGGGTCCTCGAGAAGTGTGACGTTAAGACTTGAATGATAACCATCGTTGTAAGAGAATTTGACTAAAGGCAAGTACTTTTCTCAAGTAAATTTGAAGTCGATAACACGAACTCGTATTATGGTTTCCAAAGTTTGAATCATATGTTTGCTCGGTCCGTCGAGTTGTGGTTGATGTGTTGTACTCATGTTTAAGCGTGGTCCCGAGGCTTTTTGTAAGGCACTCCGAAATCTAGAAGTGAAATGAGAATCTTGATCCAAAACGAGGTACATTTCTTTAAGGTATATTTGAAAAAGTTTGTTAGGACTTGAAAACGTTAGATAGAACAAGTTTCTCAAGAAATTCGCGCCAGAAGATTTATCGATTTTCGAAAATGTTCGTTAGGACTATTCACCCTCGTGGCGAATGCTTGTATAGTGTGAAGAGTCTCTCTCTCCATTGAGAATTTAGGTAGAAGGTTTCTTTATACAAAAGTACGAGTGTAATGCGGGAGAAGTTTCCGCCTCGATATGAGCATAACAAGCATATCGTAGTTCGTCGATAAAACTGTGCGAAAACGAGATAGTGTACACGTGTAACATATGTTTGAAAATGAAAGATTTTATCATTCCTTCGGAAGCATGGGTATGGTTCGACAATAATCGAAGATGTGTCCCTGGTATGGTTGTTATCAACATTCTCGGAGTTTTTGGATATTCAAACAAGAAAAATGAAGTCATGTACATGGCACATGGTGGTGATTAGGTTGATCGAGTCCAATCACCATCACGAGTCATTAGAACTTTGGTATGGCTTACCGTAATATAACCACGTTGATCGAGTGTCGTTATATTACGCCAACTCATACCTCCATTCCCACATCACTCCATAACATCAAGTTCGTGTAACAGTGAAGATCTAGAATGAACAAAGTGTAACGACGTCTCAAACGTGACTCGTATTAAATCGAAAGAATTTCTGCAACTCTAAAGAAGCGTTCCCCGAGGGAAGTGTATAAATGTTTGTTCACGTCAAAGCGGTTCGAGTCAGACAATAATGTATTCAGGTATGAAAAGAGTAACGAGTCATGATAACGAGTAGCACGCAACCGTAGTGATAAATGTTGATGACGATACTCACCTAGAGTAGTAATGGTAGTAACACCAAAAAGTAGATAGTAAGAAACACCAGTGGAAAACCGATAGTAAGTTGAAACGGTGGCAAATAACAATCCGGGAGACAAAGTTCCCAAACAAGTGTGACTAATGAAGTCGTCGTCATCCATACGTGTATGAATCTTGAATTTACGTGTGTTACCAGAAAGTGGCAGAATACGGATTCGTATGATGAAAGTTGGGTACCATTAAAAAGTTTGCCTAAGAATGATTCAAGTATAATGCACAAGTAGTCAAGTAAGTGCTATCTATAGCAAATGTATGTCAGAATGCAATGGCTAACTATCCGGTTGTAGTCTAGATTCACTAATGAGTCCCAACGACTCTGTCAGACACACTAATGCACATCCTAGTTCCCTGCAACCAACGCTCTGATACCATCTGTAGCGACCCGACAAAATCGTCATTGACGGCGCCGCTAACTTAGGTCCCGTTACGTGGTCGTAGTCCTTATATGAGACTCGTTTGACCAAAACTATGTCGCATTCATTTGAAAGGTACAAGACTTGCAAAGTTTAGTTTACCAAACGGATCGACAGCAAGTTTAAGTTTACAAAAGTAGTAATGTATAAATGAAATAACTTGCGACATAATTAGTTGAAAATCACAGTTGCTATAAATAGCGTAAGTATGTATGTATGCTTGACTCCAAGCAAGAAATCAGAGTGTATGCATGTATGCTCGAACTCAAGCAAGTATGAAAGTACGTGGAAGCATGTATCAAATAGCCATGTATGAACCTGAGAAACATATAGAAAACTGTCAACGAAAAACGTTGGTGAAATCATAGGTGTATTAATAAAAGTTATATTTTGAACCACAAGATTTAGTATTTCCATAAAATTGATCATCCAAAAGTTGCATTCCAAAAGTTTGTTCGCGAGCACCCAATTATCAATGCTTAACATTCCTTCCATAGAACCCCATCACAATAGTGTTAGAACATACACTGTTTCTCGAAAATATATTTCATTCGTAAACGGTAGCGAACCGTTTGAATGAGGGTTTGTCAAACCCATATGGATCCATACAACATAAGTTCTCGCTTACACCCGGCAAGTGTAACTAATGATAATCGAATTGAGGATTTTGTTCTAAACTCGCTGTAGAATGTTTGTTTCATCGGACTTGTGTTCAAAACATAAAAGTAAGTAGTACAAGATGTAACAAAGTATATGTTTCTCAGCCCAAGATTTAAAAGTATAAAAATTGTTGGAAAGGTGGGACTATGATCTCACCTCGAGTGCACGAGTATAAAAGTACTTCATAAAGTAAATGTGTGCATGATAGTTGCTTAGCCTTGACCTAAATAAATAAGTTGTATCAATTAACCGGTTACGACACAAGGTCGGGTGAAATGTGTTCAATTAGTCCTATGGCTCGTTACGACTCGATTATGTAGCATGTGAATCAATTTGTCAAGTTTCATGCAAGATACAAGTATAGAAACAAGTTAGGAAGATTGCACAATCATTTGGTTAAGTTTGACCAAAAAGTCGAACTTCGGTCGGTCAAAGTCAACGAAAAGTCAACACGTTCGGGTCGGGTCCCGAACTATTTTTCTGAGGTTTTTAATCATATATGAGCATGTTAGAACAAGTTACATGTGAATCGGAGGTGCGTAGCATAGCAAACATTATTCGAAAATCGACAAAGTTGGACAGACCACTTTGGCGCGCCGCGCGGGTATATGGCGCGCCACGCCATTACCTGTGCAGAGAATTCTGGCAGTTTTCACACTCAAGCACGAATCCAACTTCAAATACCCATAAATCCTAAACCGTAAACATCCAAAACAAGTATCTTATATCGTTGGAAAGGTATTTTGACAAGGAATACAACTAACCACTTTTCATCAAGCAAAAACATCATTTACAATAGCCGAAATCTCGTCAAGTGGTCATTAAATGTTCAAAACCATCGTTTCAAGTTTACAAAACGCATTTTAAGATTCGGGAATGCAATTCACACATATGATATGCCGTTTTGAAGGTAATGAAACATACAATACAACTAATCACTAACTAATAACATTTCATGGCATTCAAAGCATCAAAATTTCCTTTTAGAGTTCATCAAACCCTAATCAAGAATCACAAAACCAATAATCATGTTAATGATGTTTTCCAAGTCAACCTACACATCAAATTGATGCTAAAGATGCTAGTAACACTTTTAAAACATAAACTCTAACAATTTAACAACATTAACTCATCCAAAATTAAGGATTAAGCACACCCATTTCAAATGTTCAAACTAGTTACTCAAAACAACGAATCGAGCAAACAAAACATATATTCATGTTATACACGAGCCATAGACACTAACTAACACCATTTCAAGTCAAAAACACGAATTTAGAGAAATCTAGAGTTTTTAGAAACTTTACCCCAAGCTATGAAATTGGTACCAAATCGAAGAGGATGAAGAGAGGATCACGAAAATGTAATTTGTTTTGATGTTTGCTTCTCTAATCGGATTTAGATGATGAATTTGTGAGTTGGGTGTTTGAGTTCATGAAAGGGAAGTAGAGAGAAAAGAGGAAGAAGGTGGGAGGTGAAATGAATGGATGGATAAGGTGGGTTGACTAGTTGACCTAGTCAACTAGTTTGCCCACTTGGCAACCTCGGTCCCTCAAGTTTCAAAGCGAGTGCGGGAATTAACCAAACGAATATTTTAAAAACGCTCGAGTAAACGAGTGATGTTATAATTAAATAACGGGAAAATTAAGAACGTTGATCAACGAAAACTACGAATTTAAATAACGAAAGGTATTATTTAAAAAAAAAAGATAGCGTTAAAAATAAATTTAATGGAAAAACGCAGGATGTTACACATCTCACATCCCTCATACACCACTTATGTGGATTGAGTTTTGTTGTTGTTGATTTGTAATTTAATTGTGTTTGTCACACATGTGTTTTATAATAATTATTGTTAAGGGTTTTTTTTTTTTTTTTTTTTTTTTTTTTTTTAATATTATAGATTATATATACACATTATAATTATAAATTATTGATACAATGTTTAAAGTATGAGATTTTATTTTTTTCTCAAATTTTTTTCATTTCTTTTTTTTTCGCTTCTTTTTTTCATTCATTTATTTTGTTTACGGGTAACATTTAATTAACTTATTGTTAACTGTATTTTTAATCGTTTAATTAATCGATTGTTAAACGATCAAAACCACCACAAAACAAAGCGAGAGTTTTTTATCCTCCTTGAATACCACTTGTGATAGACGCTCGTATAAACAAATAATGTTTGGCTGGTAAGTTTAGAGTGTTTAATTAAGTTTGTCACATATTACTTTCTTAAAAATATTCATGTGAGTCTGCCCTATAGTTGTCCTGGTTTACAGGAATCTGTTTAAAATGTATTAATTTGGAAACTTAACTGGTACCTGAGTTTAAATAAATAAATGTGTCACGTTAAACCTCATTTTATTTTTTTACAGGCATATAAAAAATAAAAAATGGGCTGTTTTATGTCTTCTCATGACAATGATTACAGTAAGTATAAGTATAAATATTCTAGTACGTTCAATAAAATTTATAATAAGAGTAATCACATTGCCTAAAATGATAGAAAAAAGTGTACTCGTAATTAGTACGTAGTTTTTGTGATTTAATCGTTTATTTGTTGGTTAAAACTTCATTTATGTTTTAGTTTACACTACAACAAAAATGTTGTTTCGTCACACTTATTTGTTCACGCTTAGCTCAAGCGTGTAATTTATGTTAACATTATTCATGCCTATAAGTGTGAAGAAAACTATCAGCACTCTTGAGTGTATACAAATAAATCTTCATATGTATAAATGTGTACAAATATCTACACGGTCAAAATCGTTCATATTATTTTTAATTTTGTTCACGGTTATAAATGGGATGCTAATATAAACACTTAAATGTGTAATCACGGAATTTTACAAGAATGTATATATGTACACGCTTATAACTATGAAAAAAAATAGAAATGAACTACACGTGGTTAAACGTGAGCTCTGTTTCTGAAAGAAAATGCTGCACACGCTTTTTAGAGTGTGGTTTAAATAATTAATTATTTAATTATTTATATTTATATTTATATTTACTGTATTTATATAACAACAGTAACAATTGTAAATATATAAATGAAATCACTAAATTACTCTCTTAGTCCAACAAACAAATAGATCGGCCTAATATCCGGAAAACAATTTACCAAATTAGGTTACAATCCAAATCGATTTGAAGTAGATATCGTCAACGAATTCGTTCGTGATGGATTTGAAGCGTCTTGCGAAATCGTTACGTTCATAATCAAAAACCGATACGCGCAGGTAGACTCTTCATTTCGTTCTTAAGATCTGTTCACATACTCGATAATGCTTAAGTTCGTTCAATTAATTCATTTAGATAGGGTTTAGATGTTAATTAATGTTGTTATTCACTTGTTTGGATGAGTAATTGGTGCATTTCTTCCGATTACATGCTTATCGACTATTAATTAGGGTTTCAAACTTAATTCTTCCTAATTTGTAAGCGAAATTCGTATTGATGTCTCAAATAGGCTTGAAGTTTTCTTTTTGTTGGTTAGAGAGTTTATTGCTGTTGAATTAATTGTTTGAAGATAACACACTGTTGATGCACTGATGAATGAAAAACTTCGAGCAGTTTGCATTTTAATCTAGATCATTCATGTAAGGATTAGGACATTAAAGGGAACTATAAAGGAGATGCCAGAAGGATAATTGATTTGTGTAGTATGATTGTTTTAATTATTTTTGGTGGCCTAAGTAATATTTTTTTGGTTTCTTTCTCATTTGAAGTCAAAAATAGACTTGAATGTGACGTTATTGACTTTTATACAAATGATGCAAGAAGCTTCCCCGGTTTCATCTACATGTTTTCATTTTCTCCCAGCATTTGAGCATGTTAGCTTCATAGGTTAACAGGCAGAAGGATTCCTCGATGGATGAATTGATTGGTGAAGCTTGGTATGCATGAATATACTATCCTTGAATTGATTCCTTGATTGGCGAAGCTAGGTACGCAAGAATATACTATCCTTGTATAGATTGCTTTATTTTTCTGTAAATACATTCTCACGTGTCAAGGTGGTGGTTAAAATTGATATGTGTTTCTTTACTGGTTTTGGTGAGTATTACAAGTTCTATCTTTAGCTGTCTACTTCTTGATAGCCCTGAAACAGCTATTCTGAACAGATGTTAGATTATCATACATATGGTGTAACGATGAAAATACAAATTTCTGCTACATGAAATAGTGAAGTAATGCAGTTCTGGAAAGGTATACATTCATATGCATACATGATTATATATGTTGGTTATGATTCTCGTTCGGTTATGATGATTATTGTTATTAATGTAATATTTGTGTGAACTCACTTCAGTTTTCAAAGATCCACACTAGCAAGTATTAAGTCTTTTTTGAGATTTTTGTTGAACAAGATACGTGAAGGTATGAAAAGAAGCTACTATGAATCTTAAAGTTTCCTAAGTGTGAATGCTTTAGTTGTTGTGACCATATGTGTTTCCTTGTATATGCATTTGTTAAATGGTCCATGGAGTTTGGTGACAATTTACCATAGTATATGTTTTGTTTTCAAGTTTATGTTAGTTTAGTGATACAAAAGCCATCCTATATGTGACCTGGATATAGTATGTGATGATATTGGTTTTGTTGTAGAATTAAAACTATACAAGTCTGCATTGGCTTGTACAACTATTGACCTGTTTGTGTTTATGATTAAAATTCTACCTAAATCGATTGATTTGTAAGTAAATGAGACATCAAAACCACCTCTGATTACATGTACATGATCTCCATATCATAGTCCCTGATCATTATTCTTTTTCCACTATTGTTACAACTGCTACTTATGCCTTTTAATTACTTGCCAGGTTGAACAGAGCAATGTAAGGAGTAGAATGAGGGAAGAGGCAACTACGAAAAAGCTGCTGCAACTCAAAAAGAATGCTATACAAATGCATTAACTGTTGCTTAAGAAGTGGAAGCTATAACAGAGGCAGAAGCCATAGTGAAGCCAAAGCTGAAGTTGACAGTTGCCTAACACAACTGGTCAACTCATTTTGTCTATCAGTAAAGTAAATGTTAATAATCTTGTAACATGTACTTTAACTTACATTGTAATATTATTTTTTTTAATTTATGACTGTGACTCATGTTCTTGCTTTAAAATAATATAATG
Organism: Rutidosis leptorrhynchoides; assembly: GCF_046630445.1. NCBI lineage: Eukaryota > Viridiplantae > Streptophyta > Magnoliopsida > Asterales > Asteraceae > Rutidosis > Rutidosis leptorrhynchoides. The sequence goes on along the minus strand of NC_092333.1, from coordinate 388,020,861 downwards.
TATTGGCTAGCTGTAACTAAATGAACTACAGTATAATATTAGATATATATATATATATATATATATATATATATATATATATATATATATATATATATATATATATATATATAGGGGCAGGATCAATGGGGAAGTAACCAAGCGGGGGAAGCAAATTTTTTTTTTTATTTTTGAAAATTTTTTTGAATTTTTTTTTTTCCGGCATCAAGATCACACGAAAATATGAACATTTAGAAGAGACACTTCGTGATGAATGTTATTATTTAGGCGGAAAAACGATCGACAAAAATAACATTCAAGATAATATTGTTCGTGAAGAATATGAACGTTTTTTTTTCATGTTTTGTGAAGTAAAATTTAGCCTGATTTAGGGTTTAGCCTGATTTAAAATCTAAACCCTAAATCTAAACCCTAAACCCTAAATTTCTAAACCCTAATATCTAAACCCTATAAACCCTAATATCTAAACCCTAATATTTAAACCCCAATAGCTAAAACCTCAAAATACGCTCGAAAAATACGATAATTGTTATATATTACTTCTTCGAGCGTTTTCCCGTCAAAATAAAAACATTTATCACAAAGTGTCTCTACTAAATGTTCATATTTTCATCTCATCTATAATATTCGTGAACAAAGTTTTTTCAAAAAACGAAAAAAAAAAAAGTTTTTGCTTCCCCCGCTTCTCCCCGAATGGTTACTTCCCTCTTGATCCTACCAATATATATATATATATATATATATATATATATATATATATATATATAATAATCTAAATTAGAACTACACCTTTGAAGTGCGAGAATTGAAATAATTGCTCACGCTTGTTAGCATGAATAATAAATACAAGAAAATTTATACTAGAACTACACGCCTTGAAATGTGGGGATTGAAATAACTGGCCCACATTTGTAACCGTGAACTTTTAAGTATGTGTCTTCACACTTCTTGACGTGAAGAGCTGGACAAATGCATCACACTAGTAACTGTGAGTAATTGCAAAAATTTTGTTACGGTCATATTCTACACGGATCATACTGTGAACAACAAATAGGGACACACCTTTAGGTGTGAGTAAAAGACTAAAAAAGCGTGTGTATTTGCTTACTTTGTTATAGTGTTACTTGTAGAAACGGAAATTCCTACCAACAGATACGAAACAAGGACCACAACCTTAGAAAGTGAAGACAACATTGTTAAAAAACCGACGCCGGGGGATATGGTGGTGGTCCGTTATCTCGACGTGAGCTTCAAGAGATGCGTAACGAGTTTTGGCATCATGTCGTGCGAGTTGGTGGTCGTCCAGGTACTTCGTAACCAAATTTACTAACCAAAAGGTTATCAACATTCAGTTGTTATTTTATCTAACATCCTAATATGTTGAAGATATGTACAGTGTACACAACCCTTTTTATTATGTACACAATCAATCATGATTTGTCGTGTTGTACTATATAATACTATAAAGCATTATTAATTGATTGTGTACATATCACTCTCCTAAAACTAAGATTGTAGATTATTTTGTTTCAATGATTATTAATTAGAGATTTGGAGAGCACTAAGGGCGGCCACTGAGAGCAACTTATATGAAGCACAAAGAATTATAGATGATAATAGAATTCGACTTGGGAATTCAGATATGTCAGTTTGCTACGATGAAGATGGTATTTATGTTAACCTCTTTGTATAATTTTAGGCATGGTTTGGTTAATGGAGCTAATAGGAATTTGATGGAATTGAAATTCATTTTTATTTGATGAAGTTTAATTCACTAGCCTAGCAACTTCTAGTGAACCAAACACTTCATCTTAATCTGTGTAATCATTCTTAATCATTTATGCTTTATTTTTTATGACAGCTACAAGATACAACTTACCATTGTTCTTTCTAAGCGAGCCAACGAATATGAATTATCGCGTTCTTAGTGTGAGATAACGTCAATGGTGATATTATAGTTTTAGAAAGATATTTTAGTACATACACATTTTGTTATTTTGTTTATGAACAGTGGCTTCACAATTCTTGATGAAAATGAAATGAATCGAAGTAGCTAATTTGTGTTACTCTCGTGTTTTGGTCACATGATGATTACATACATGGTCACATGATTTTGTGGTTTCCATGGTAAAATTACTGTACTTTTAATGAGTTAATATGAAAATAGAATTATTCATTTTTGTTTATTAGGATAACCCTTTTTTCTTTTATGAAAATTATGTATTATGTATGTTTGATCTACGTAAAATCAAGTCTGTAAATTCTTTTAGTAATATCTGTGTTAAGCTTTTCAACATAAAAATTCTTACGTTGCGATGTGGGATAGCAGAATGATAAGCAACGAGATAAAATTGGATTCTCAATTTGTAACGACCCAACCCGTTATCCAACCGAATATGCGAAATAATTTTTTTTTTTAAAAGGCAGAAGGGTGCGCGGCGCGCTCCACTGCTTGTGCGCGGCGCGCACAAGCCTGGTCAGCTTCTGTCCGGATTTTTTCATTTTTCGTTTAATGATCTACCACTTCACGACACTTTTAGACGAAACGGTTTTCACAACACATTATAATAAGTAAAACTCACACGTTTCAATAATAAGACAAGTTTTACGACACCGGGCTCACATCGGCCGTTTTACGACTTTCGTACAAAATATGAGTTTTCGACCACATGATCTTAACACAAAATAAAGACCGAGCATGGTGATTGGGGATATGCTACCCAATCCTAATCAATCCAAAAGCACGTCTTCTAAGCAACTACGCGAGTCTACTAGTTCCCACACTTACCCGAGCCACCGCATCCATGCAAATCTATAAAAAATGTAAAAAACGAGAGGGTGAGCTAACGCTTAGTGAGTGAGAATATACTACATACATATATATGCATAAAATGGATACGCCACACCAAATAATCAAATAACTCATACCGGAGCATCCAAGCATAAAGCAAACTAACTAAGCATACCGTACGAGCGCTATACATCAAGCTACGAAGTCAACAAAGTAAGTTCACCAACAACGATATGAACAACACCAACAAGCTACACCCGGAGGGTTAGCCACATTACAAATAATATGACGATATATAAACACAACAATAAAGCGTAAAACGCCCAAGGTTAACCCCTTAACCCAATACCAAAAGTCAATTACCACAATGAAGATTGGCCGAACTACACGAGCCTTAGTAAATCCGCAACCACACGAGACTACTATCATCAATATCACAACAACATCGAGGTTGGCCGAACTACACGAGCCTTAGTAAATCTGCAACCACACGAGATCACTACCTCAATAAGATGACCGAACTACACGAGTCATCGTGAATCCGCATCCACACGTGATCCACTTCTATAAGATGACCGAACTACACGCGTCATCGTGAATCCGCATCCATACGTGATCCACTTCTCCAATCACAACTCAATACCAACCCTTCGCCATTGGGGTTGTACAATCCACATCACAAGCATATGTGATAACGTACACACAAGTGTGCACCTCGCCAAAGGTGGTCAACCAAAACGCACAACCGTGCCAATTGGACCTATTACACAAGTCCATCAAATCCACCTATATGTGAAGTGAGCTCTATAACCGAGAACCACTTCACCCGACCCGCACCCATCCTACACATACATATAGGGGTGTTCAAAATATCCGAATCCGAATTATCCGAATCCGAAAATATCCGAAAAATCGGATATCCGAAAATTCGGATATCCGAAAATCGGATATCCGATTTTTCGGATTCGGATATCGGATGGAGTTTTTAAAATTTTCGGATATTCGGATATCCGAAAAATTTTAAAAAATCCGAAAAATATCTGAAATATCCGAAAAATATCCGAAAAATATCCGAAATATCCGAAAATTATCCGAATATCCGGAAAATTATCCGAATATCCGGAAAATTATCCGAAAATATTCGAAGTTCTTCAAAAATATCGGATATTCGGATAATCCGATATCCGAATCCGAAATTTCGGATATCCGAAAATCGGATATCCGAAATTTCGGATTCGGATTTCGGATGGGGTTTTTCACTATCCGAATTTTCGGATATCCGAATTTCGGATATCCGAAAATGAACACCCCTACATACATATGCACATAGGATATTAACACTCACCTTGTCGTCTTGATGAATGCTACCGAATAATCCGCAACTCGCCGATGAAATGTACCTATTCCAATATCACAATACAAGTAACACACTTAGAGTAGATTTACAAACCAACTCAAAATGACACTTAGTGCAATTTCGACCAATTGCACTTTCAAGCACAAAACGCGCCCAAACTAACCAATAATCACTAACACAAGTAAAAATGGTCCTAATACGCCAATTAAACCCAAACACAAGTGTTAAACACTTATCATCCTAAAAATCGCCCATAAACCCTAATTTTGACTCAATTCAAAATTAGTCTTTCAAATACACTAAAATGGGTTCCAACACTTCCATAATCACTAAACCTAGTGATTAAACCCAATTACAAGTCCTAAATCATGGCCAAGTCGGTTTCCAACCCAAAACCCACCAACAACAACAATAAACCCGATTACTAGTATCAATGAACTCACTTCAAGAGTTTAAATGGGTTTCTCTACAAATCAAGTTCAAACCCTAACTTTGAATATCAAATCAAACAATGAAATTCGGAGTTAGAACTTACCACAACAACCAAAACGTAGCTAGGAACGAGGTGAACAACTTTAACACTCTAGCTTTTGATCAATTCGAGCTTCTTCTTCTCCAAAACCCCAATTCTCTCTCTAGAACTCTCTCTCTCTCTAAGAATGGATGAGAGTATTGAATGGATGTGAAAGTGATCCAAAATTGGATCCAAACCAGCTGGTAAGCTCTCAGATCCGTCCTCAAGTGAAAAGACTAAAAAGCCCCTCATTAAACTCTAATTAAAACGAAACAGGAAAACTGTCCCAGATGGGGTGCGCGGCGCGCACCCTTGACCTTGCGCGGCGCGCAAAGAGGTCAGAACAGCCTGCCAGTTTAATAATTCGTTCCACGATTCACCCACTTAAGTACACCACAAATACTCTATGTACAATCAATATTAGGGTCTTACAACTCTCCCCCACTTAGAATTGATCACGTCCTCGTGATCCTCGTCACTTAACCAATCGGACCCACACTCCATGGTCCTCAAACATACGTTCCAAACCGACTCCTACCACAATTATCATAAACTCGAAGATTATTCCATTTACCAATTACACACGTGCACGCATTTCGAGACATGCGATGTACAAATCATCCGAAAGCAACTACAACCGCTTAGCATACATGGAAACCATCGCACGTTCTTCCTACTCCTTTAGGCAATTCTTCCCAACGAATCACCTTTTATACAAAATCGTCATCCGCGATTTATCAAATTCGCAAATCCGAGCACTAAAACTTACTCAATCCCTCACATCGGGAAAAACTCAACCAATCTCTTACCGAGATATCAACCCTTAGCGTACCCTCGCTAAGTACAATGCTAAAAGCAACCAAGTCCCAACATACGGTCAATAACCAAAATGACGAAGACCGAACAAAAGCGAATCCTTACGGATAACACTTATCACTAAACATCCCTTGTAGTGCGCAGTACGACCAATACGCAACTATCGTAATATCATAAGCAAACGGCTAAAACCGATAGCGCCCAAAAGGACTATGGTAACGCAAATCCCAAGGTGTACAAAATCGATCATTGTCACACCCGTAACAACATGTGAGCGAAATACGGCTATCGCATCACTAATCACCCAACATGGTCCTCACGACCCCACCATTGGTGTATGAAACAACCAATAGTTCTCAACACAAACCACATGATGGCTGGCCGAAACTACACACGCCTTAGTGAATCCGCACCACACGCGACTCACTACCTCTACCGCAACAACAATAGGGATTGGCCGAACTACACGCGCCTCAGTGAATCCGAACTACACGAGAGTCACTATCCTAATAGAATGACCGCATCCACACAAGTCATTGTGAATCCGAACTACACGAGACTCACTTCCTCAATATAATGAACGCATCCACACGTGTCATTGTGAATCCGAACTACACGCGACTCACTTCCACAATAAGATGACCGAACTACACGCGTCACCGTGAATCCGCAACCACACATGATTCACCTCCCAAATCTCAACACAGGAATGGTACTCCCATTCCGATAACGTTATACCATACCGATATAACACTACTCCCATGGTGAAGTTAGCAGACTGAGTCAACGGCCATAACCCACCAATCACATACGCTCTTTTGGCCTCAATCAACGAGTAGTGTAACATCACACACTGCTACACCATTGTGAATCCTAACGGAATACACTAACCATCCATCCCAAACAACAAGTATATACACATACTTAGAAACATTCCACTCGCATCGAAAATCTTTGCACACGTATCACACGTACGTGTACACAACGCCACCACAATCGAGCAAGAAACACCTATATCGCACATAGGCACAAAACAATAATTCTCTATAAGAGAATCCGCCACACACATCCCTTAACTGAGGGATCTCACCTTGCTCGTTAAACACGTCCATTATCTCTAATTGAGATTCGCCACATTGCCACCTCGGTGATTGTCATAACCCGTCCTTAACCGTAAGAACGTGTTAGATAACGTATGATTACATTGCGAGGTATTGACCTCTATATGCGACATTTTTAAAAGAAAAACTGCATATATTATACATTACAAACCATGATTCTTATTTTTGATACAAGCTTTGGACAAAATAAAGATGATTATCGTTTAGCGATAATCTTCGACTTACAAACTTTACAAATGATGATAACAACACGATTTCTAGCATATTTTACAACACAAGTTCTTGGATATGCAGTCTTATTTTTGACACAAATATGCTTACGCAAGATCCTGCTCAAATTCAACATAATGCAGCGGAAACTTCTAATTATCACCTGAGAATAAACATGTTTAAAACGTCAACATAAAGTTGGTGAGATATAGGTTTAGTGCCGGCAGCAATATATATATAGACCACAAGATTTCATATATAAACAGTTTAATAAAAATATTCTAAGTGGTTGAGCACTTGGTAACCATACTTAACATTTAATCACTCGCATATTCCCTTTATTATGAAATCTTACTACACCGTACCAAGTGTAGTCACGAAACGAAGTACTGTGCAACCGTTGAATACTGGTCGTCCAGTCCGGTTGGGGTTGTCAGGCCCGATAGATCTATCAACAGGATTCGCGTTTACAATACCGCTGTAAATATTAGTTACCAAGCTACAGGGAAGTATGCCAGTGGTACAACTCAACGTAGAATATATTTTTCAGTTACTTGTGTCCATAACGTAAAACATAAAATACATGTATTCTCATCCCGAAATATTTAGAGTTTAAAAGTGGGACTATATACTCACTTTCGTCTTGAAGATATGTAATTTCGACTTGGTCTCCGATTGATATCACGAACCTATCCATATATAGTTTATCAATATATTTCTATTTTAAACAATCGTCACATATATATACTTTTTATACTTTTAATAGTTTTAATAATTTCTTAGTTCGTAGTTAGCAGTCCGATGTTAGTAATTCAATTTTAATGGTTCATTTTTAGGTGTTTAATAAACCCCCAATGAAATAAATAAAAACCCCCATCGTATATGTATTGGTCGAGATTAATCTTGACCCATGGTACCGGTGTTGTCAAATGACGTGTTGCGTACATAAAGTACCGGTGTTGTCAAATGACGTGTTGCGTACAATCATGGGATCTTATGATTAATCTTCTCGTATTGTTTACGGGTGATCCTGAACCATATAAAATTAAATTATGCGTACATATATATAAAATATCATGTTATTTTAAAAAGATGTGATTTATTTAATTTTCTCCAATTATTTTCGTAGCCAAACTAGTCTTAGATATCCGATCTCGTTTTGGTCATAGTTTCTTCGTTACAACTCCGTTTTCGTTGATTCAACTTGCCACTTCCTTGGATCGAGTCCCTCTTTAAGACTATGAACTGTAAATACCTTAGTTTGTATTCGAAATCACAGGTCATAGGTCAAACTTTAGTGAAACTTATGAAGTTAATCATTTTCCATCATGTAAACAACCTTAAATGATTATTTTTCTAAAAATACTTATACTTTGAGTTAAATCATGAAATTTTTATGTGTTATCATATTCATAGTAAAAATCATTTTTCCAGAAAATAAACCTCCAATTCAAAGTTTAAGATGGTTTTTAATTATCCAACCCAAAACAGCCCCCGGTTGCACTCCGACGTCGTAAAAACAGTTTTTAAGGTGTTCTTTGAAAAACCAAGTTATACCTTGTTAAATTAGCATATTTTTAAGTTATATTACAGGTCTTGAAGTATTTTAAAAGTTAAGTTATAAGAATCTATTTAGTTTGCAAACAACTTTGAAAACATTCAAACTATGTTCTTGTTGTTAAAATTTTATACCACAAAATAAGATAGCTATATATATATGAATCGAATAAGGTTATGAACATAGTTACTACCTCAAGTTCCTTGGACAAGGTTGCTGTAAAAGAGGAGTAAAAAGCTAGAACCAAAAGGGTGATGGAATTGAATGAAAGATTGGAAGTAAGTTTGTGTTCTTGGAAGGATTTCTTGAAGTGTTTTTGTAAGGTTTTCTTATGAGGTTTAAGTGTTGTTTTTGAAGCTAAATGATGGGGAAAATGCTTAGAGATGATCAAGTATGAAGTTAAGAGTATTTTGAGAGAGAAATGGAAGTGTAAGTATGAGAAAATGGGGTGAAGAAATGGTGTGCATGCATAAAAACGTTTTTAGGTTATAAAGGAAAAAAAAATACCTAACTTTGTTTTCTTGCTAAATAATTCATGCTACTTGACAAATGGTTGGTTCCACATGTTTCTTAATCATTTAAGGCTGCTAAGGAGCAGATTTTTATTGGTATATACCAATAGTAAATACATCTAGAAGCTGCGTATGATACGGGTACATATACCCTAGGTATACGTATAGAAATCTTTGAGAAAACGGAACGAGGATTCAAATATAGCTATCTTTTGTAAATATACTTATATTGTTTTATGTATTTAAGTCTTTAAAAGTGATTAAATACATTACTTATACGATATATGTATAAACATTATAGGTCATAAGTATTTAAGTCAAATAACGTTACGTATGGTTATCGTTTTGAAAACTTAAGTTAGTAGTTTCAAAATATACTTATAACTTATTGTTATTAATACAAAATGAGATATTAAAACATTCTTAGATCATGTTAAATATGTATATATACATATATATACACAAACGTATAATTATCATATATCGTATAGTTCGTGATATCATCGGTCAAACTAGACGGTCAAACGTTGTGTAAAACTCTTTTCGAAAACATAAGTCTCAACAATTTGGATTGCTTATCATGTTGGTAAGGTTTAATTTATATAAATATTAATCTTATAAGTATAGAACGATCGAAAAAGTGTGGGTCATTACAGTACCTACCCGTTAAATAAATTTCGTCCCGAAATTTTAAAATTGTACCTATTTTGCGTCATCGGAAAACAAGTGTGGATATTTTTGTTTCATTTGATCCTCTCGTTCCCAAGTAAACTCGGGACCCCTTCGAGCATTCCAACGAACCTTAACGATCGGTATGTTGCTCTGCTTGAGCCGTTTAACTTCACGATCCATGATTTCGATTGGTTCTTCGATGAATTGTAGTTTCTCGTCGACATGGATTTCTTCAAGAGGAATGGTGAGGTCTTCTTTTGCAAGACACTTCTTAAGGTTTGAGACGTGAAAGGTATTATGTACTCCGGCGAGTTGTTGTGGTAACTCGAGTCGATAAGCTACCGGTCCAATGCGTTCGATAATCTTGAACGGGCCTACATATCTTGGGTTCAGTTTACCCCTTTTTCCGAAGCGTATTACACCTTTCCACGGTGACACCTTTAACATAACCATGTCACCGATCTGAAACTCTAATGGTTTCCTTCGAACATCGGCGTAGCTCTTTTGGCGACTACGGGCTGTTTTCAATCTCTCCTTGATTTGTACTATCTTCTCAGTCATTTCGTGTATGATCTCGGGACCAGTTAATTGTCGATCTCCTACTTCATTCCAACAAATAGGAGATCTACACTTCCTTCCGTACAATGCTTCGAATGGCGCAGCTTTAATGCTCGCATGATAACTATTATTATACGAGAATTCTGCTAATGGTAGATATTTATCCCATCCGTTTCCAAAATTGATCACACATGCCCTGAGCATGTCTTCAAGAGTCTGAATCGTTCTTTCACTCTTCCCGTCGGTTTGCGGATGATACGCGGTACTCATATCCAAACGAGTTCCTAGGGCCTCCTGTAGTGATTGCCAGAACTTTGATGTAAATCTACTATCACGATCGGATATAATGGAAATAGGTATTCCATGCCTTGAAACAACTTCCTTTATATACAATCGTAATAGTTTCTCCATTCTATCTGTTTCCTTTATAGGCAAGAAGTGTGCAGACTTGGTGAGACGATCAACAATCACCCAAATGGTGTCGTATCCCCAGGCAGTCTTTGGTAACTTCGTGATGAAATCCATGGTAATACCATCCCATTTCCATTCTGGGATTTCTGGTTGTTGAAGTAACCCTGACGGCTTCTGGTGTTCAGCTTTGACTTTGGAACAAGTTAAACATTCCCCAACATATGTTGCAACGTCTGTCTTTAAATTAGGCCACCAATAATGTGTCTTAAGATCTTGGTACATCTTTCCAACTCCAGGATGTATCGAGTATCTTGTCTTATGTGCCTCATTTAATATCAACTTCCTTAATCCACCCAACTTCGGTACCCAAATACGATTTGCAAAATATCGAATTCCATCTTCCCGCATAACGAGTTGCTTCTCATACTTCTTCATTATTTAATTTCCTATATTTTCTTTAGTAAGTGCTTCTCGTTGAACTTCTTTGATTTGTGGGTTGAGATTCATGCGAATTTTTATGTTCATCGCTCGTACTCGAATTGGTTCTCGTTCCTTTCTGCTTAGAGCGTCGGCCACCACGTTCGCTTTTCCGGGATGATAACGAATTTCACAATCATAGTCATTTATTAACTCAACCCACCTACGTTGCCTCATGTTCAGCTGTTTTTGATCGAAAATATGTTGAAGGCTTTTATGATCAGTAAACACAGTGCATTTAACCCCATACAAGTAGTGTCTCCATATCTTCAATGCAAACACGACTGCTCCCAGTTCTAGATCATGCGTCGTATAATTCCGCTCGTGAATCTTCAATTGTCGGGATGCGTATGCAATAACTTTCTTTCGTTGCATAAGAACGCAACCAAAACCTTGTCGCGAAGCGTCACAATATATTTCAAAATCATCGTTCCCTTCTGGTAACGATAAAATAGGCGCCGTAGTCAACTTCTTTTTCAGTAACTGAAATGCACTCTCCTGCTCAGAAGTCCATTCATATTTCTTCCCTTTTTGCGTTAACGCTGTCAACGGCTTAACTATTCGGGAAAAATCTTGAATAAACCTTCTATAATAACCGGCTAAACCCAAAAATTGGCGTATCTGCATTGGTGTCTTAGGAGTCTCCCATTTTTTAATGGCTTCAATTTTTGCTGGATCAACCTGAATTCCTTTGCTACTAACAACGTGGCCAAGAAATTGCACTTCTTTCAACCAGAAAGCACATTTAGAAAATTTAGCATATAGCTGTTCTTTTCTCAACAACTCTAATATCAACCTTAAATGCTGCTCATGCTCTTGCTCACTCTTGGAATAGATAAGAATATCATCAATGAAAACGATAACAAACTTATCTAAATATGGACTACAAACTCGATTCATGAGGTCCATGAATACAGCTGGCGCATTTGTCAACCCAAACGGCATGACCAAAAATTCGTAATGACCATAACGTGTCCGAAAAGCAGTTTTCGGAATGTCCTCTTCTTTGACACGTAATTGATGATAGCCAGACCTTAAGTCAATTTTTGAGTACACACATGATCCTTGGAGTTGATCAAATAAGTCGTCAATTCTCGGTAGTGGATACCGATTCTTGATAGTTAACTTATTTAATTCACGATAATCTATACACATCCTAAAAGATCCATCTTTCTTTTTAACAAATAGAATCGGAGCTCCCCACGGTGAAGTACTTGGTCGTATGAATCCATGATCCAGTAATTCTTTTAACTGACTCTGAAGTTCTTTTAACTCGGACGGTGCAAGTCTATATGGAGCACGAGCCACTGGTGCAGCTCCTGGTACTAAATCTATTTGAAATTCTACAGATCTAAATGGAGGTAATCCCGGCAACTTTTCCGGAAAGACTTCAGGAAAATCTCTTGCCACAGGCACGTCATTGATGCTCTTCACTTTTTCCTTCTTTTCGACTTTATTAACATGTGCTAAGATAGCATAGCACCCTTTCTTCAAGCACTTTTGAGCTTTCAAATAACTAATGAGTTTTAGCTTTGAGTTACCCTTCTCTCCATAAATCATCACCGGCATTCTATCCTTACAAGGAATGCGAATTGCCTTCTTGGCACACACAACTTCAGCTCCTACTTTGGACATCCAGTCCATGCTGACTATTACATCAAAACTTCCTAATTCTACGGGTATTAAGTCAATTTTAAATGTTTCTCCGGCTAAATTTATTTTACAATCACGGCAAATTTTATCGGCTTTAATTAGTTTACCATTAGCTAACTCAATCATGTACTTAGCATCTAGAGGTAATGATGAACAATTCAATTTAGCGTAAAAGCCTGTACTCACGTAACTTCTATCGGCACCAGTATCAAATATAATAGATGCGGATAAGTTATTAATGGTAAACGTACCCGTAACAAGCTCCGGGTCTTCACACGCCTCTCTAGCATTAATAACAAATGCTCTTCCACGTGCAGATCCATTATTCTTCTCTGGATTCGGACACTGGCTCTTATAGTGACCTTGTTTTCCACACCCATAACAAGTAATGGTAGCCAAAGCAGTTCTATTTGCATTGGTGGCAGGAGTCTTGGTACCATTTGTATTTGTAACGAGAGCCCTACAATCTTCAGCAAGATGACCTTTTCGATTACATTTGTTGCATACCACATTACAGTAACCAGAGTGATGTTTGTGGCATCGGTTGCATAAAGGATTTTGTCCTTTATAACCAAAGCTTAAACCACTACCCGTACCTTGCGTGTTTTCTTGTTTCTTAAAAGATTGTTGTTGGTTACCTCGATCATAATTTCCATTCCACTTTCTTTTGTTACCTGATACCTTCACATCAGTATTGGATACTTTCTTATCCATGATGACCTGATCCATTAGCTCGTTTGCCATGGTTATAGCTTCATGAATTGTCTTAGGTTTCGATGCTGTAACATTTGCCTTGACCTTTTTGGGCAAACCATCTTTGTACATTTCAATCTTCCGTTCTTCGGTTGGAACCAATTCAGGACATAGCAAAACTAATTCCATGAATAGCTGATTGTAGTTGGTGATTTCAGTACCAATAACCTTCAGACTTCGTAACTCATCTTCCAACTTCCTAACCTCATTCCTTGGACAATATTCGTTGATTAACATTGTTTGGAATTCTTCCCACGGAGTATCATAAGCTACATCTCCTCCTACAGCCTTCACATAATTTTTCCACCACGTGAGTGCACTATCTTGTAAAGTGCACGATGCGTATTTGGTCATGTCCTTTTCAACACAACCACTGATTTTGAACACAGTTTCCATCTTTTCTATCCACCGGGTTAAACCGATCGGTCCTTCTGTTCCACTGAATGATGAGGGCTTGCAAGCTTGAAAAGTTTTGTAAGTGCACCCCACACGAGGATTTGGGTTAACTGCAGCACCTCTTGCAGCCTCGACCCATAACATTCTGTCGTTCACTCGCTGATTGATGAGTTCCTGGATTTCTTGTTCCGTCATTCGGTTCAATCGCGCCATATTCTTCTTTAAGAATGAAAAGAAAATAATTATTCACATGGAATATTATAGATGTAGTGTATATTTACAGTACATTATAGCTTATTAATAATATGAACCAGGTATTATTATAAAAGCCTTTTCTTCTTATTAGCGTTTTATAATTATATCTAGGGTAGTACCTACCCGTTAATGTCCATACTTAATAGCTTAGTACAGAATCAATTACTACCATCTAAATAATACTTAACCATGGAAAATTATTGCATTTCACACTTCACTATTTTACATATGCTTATCTTACATCGAACATTAAGCAAACCACACTAATAATATTATACAAAACATTATATGATCCCATGGTTTAATACGGCAGCGCATCGTTTGGTCTATTTTCTAGGACGTTTAGGTTCAAAGAATCGCTTAACGCTTATCCTGGCTGTCTGCCTATATTTTGGCTGTGGGGCTGAAGAACTGGATGCCGGGATAGAACGAATAGGAATAGCGGGAATAGGGGTGGTAGTGTCTAGTGGAGTTGGTGCCACATCATCCTTATTAAACTCAGGATTTGAATTTTCTAATTCATTAGCCTTTCGTTTCTTTCCTAGTTCGAACTCTTCTTTTGTAATTTCCTGTATTTCTTCCTCGGGTTCACTTTCCTCCTCGGGTTCACTTTCCTCCTCGGGTTCACTTTCCTCCTCGGGTTCACTTTCCTCCTCGGGTTCACTTTCCGGGTTCTCTATATTCGGTTCATCCGGAATTTTTGAGTCTTCCCCAAAGATATTATTTTCGTCATTGGATAGGTTAATGACTGGAACACCATCTGAAGATTCTGGTTCGGAGTCGCTGAATGTGATAACAAGTTTTGAGCCCGACATCTATCAAACAACAACTAACCCATTAGTACTACATAATATTTACATACAAATTTTAACCAACAATGATAAGCAATGGTTTTTAAATCAGACCCGGTCAAAGTCCAGACTTACTAATGTATCCTAACGACTTATCAGTTAGACACACTAATGCAAACCTGGTTCGCTAAGACCACCGCTCTGATACCACATGTCATAACCCGTCCTTAACCGTAAGAACGTGTTAGATAACGTATGATTACATTGCGAGGTATTGACCTCTATATGCGACATTTTTAAAAGAAAAACTGCATATATTATACATTACAAACCATGATTCTTATTTTTGATACAAGCTTTGGACAAAATAAAGATGATTATCGTTTAGCGATAATCTTCGACTTACAAACTTTACAAATGATGATAACAACACGATTTCTAGCATATTTTACAACACAAGTTCTTGGATATGCAGTCTTATTTTTGACACAAATATGCGTACGCAAGATCCTGCTCAAATTCAACATAATGCAGCGGAAACTTCTAATTATCACCTGAGAATAAACTTGTTTAAAACGTCAACATAAAGTTGGTGAGATATAGGTTTAGTGCCGGCAGCAATATATATATAGACCACAAGATTTCATATATAAACAGTTTAATAAAAATATTCTAAGTGGTTGAGCACTTGGTAACCATACTTAACATTTAATCACGTCGCATATTCCCTTTATTATGAAATCTTACTACACCGTACCAAGTGTAGTCACGAAACGAAGTACTGTGCAACCGTTGAATACTGGTCGTCCAGTCCGGTTGGGGTTGTCAGGCCCGATAGATCTATCAACAGGATTCGCGTTTACAATACCGCTGTAAATATTAGTTACCAAGCTACAGGGAAGTATGCCAGTGGTACAACTCAACGTAGAATATATTTTTCAGTTACTTGTGTCCATAACGTAAAACATAAAATACATGTATTCTCATCCCGAAATATTTAGAGTTTAAAAGTGGGACTATATACTCACTTTCGTCTTGAAGATATGTAATTTCGACTTGGTCTCCGATTGATATCATGAACCTATCCATATATAGTTTATCAATATATTTCTATTTTAAACAATCGTCACATATATATACTTTTTATACTTTTAATAGTTTTAATAATTTCTTAGTCCGTAGTTAGCAGTCCGATGTTAGTAATTCAATTTTAATGGTTCATTTTTAGGTGTTTAATAAACCCCCAATGAAATAAATAAAAACCCCCATCGTATATGTATTGGTCGAGATTAATCTTGACCCATGGTACCGGTGTTGTCAAATGACGTGTTGCGTACATAAAGTACCGGTGTTGTCAAATGACGTGTTGCGTACAATCATGGGATCTTATGATTAATCTTCTCGTATTGTTTACGGGTGATCCTGAACCATATAAAATTAAATTATGCGTACATATATATAAAATATCATGTTATTTTAAAAAGATGTGATTTATTTAATTTTCTCCAATTATTTTCGTAGCCAAACTAGTCTTAGATATCCGATCTCGTTTTGGTCATAGTTTCTTCGTTACAACTCCGTTTTCGTTGATTCAACTTGCCACTTCCTTGGATCGAGTCCCTCTTTAAGACTATGAACTGTAAATACCTTAGTTTGTATTCGAAATCACAGGTCATAGGTCAAACTTTAGTGAAACTTATGAAGTTAATCATTTTCCATCATGTAAACAACCTTAAATGATTATTTTTCTAAAAATACTTATACTTTGAGTTAAATCATGAAATTTTTATGTGTTATCATATTCATAGTAAAAATCATTTTTCCAGAAAATAAACCTCCAATTCAAAGTTTAAGATGGTTTTTAATTATCCAACCCAAAACAGCCCCCGGTTGCACTCCGACGTCGTAAAAACAGTTTTTAAGGTGTTCTTTGAAAAACCAAGTTATACCTTGTTAAATTAGCATATTTTTAAGTTATATTACAGGTCTTGAAGTATTTTAAAAGTTAAGTTATAAGAATCTATTTAGTTTGCAAACAACTTTGAAAACATTCAAACTATGTTCTTGTTGTTAAAATTTTATACCACAAAATAAGATAGCTATATATATATGAATCGAATAAGGTTATGAACATAGTTACTACCTCAAGTTCCTTGGACAAGGTTGCTGTAAAAGAGGAGTAAAAAGCTAGAACCAAAAGGGTGATGGAATTGAATGAAAGATTGGAAGTAAGTTTGTGTTCTTGGAAGGATTTCTTGAAGTGTTTTTGTAAGGTTTTCTTATGAGGTTTAAGTGTTGTTTTTGAAGCTAAATGATGGGGAAAATGCTTAGAGATGATCAAGTATGAAGTTAAGAGTATTTTAAGAGAGAAATGGAAGTGTAAGTATGAGAAAATGGGGTGAAGAAATGGTGTGCATGCATAAAAACGTTTTTAGGTTATAAAGGAAAAAAAATACCTAACTTTGTTTTCTTGCTAAATAATTCATGCTACTTGACAAATGGTTGGTTCCACATGTTTCTTAATCATTTAAGGCTGCTAAGGAGCAGATTTTTATTGGTATATACCAATAGTAAATACATCTAGAAGCTGCGTATGATACGGGTACATATACCCTAGGTATACGTATAGAAATCTTTGAGAAAACGGAACGAGGATTCAAATATAGCTATCTTTTGTAAATATACTTATATTGTTTTATGTATTTAAGTCTTTAAAAGTGATTAAATACATTACTTATACGATATATGTATAAACATTATAGGTCATAAGTATTTAAGTCAAATAACGTTACGTATGGTTATCGTTTTGAAAACTTAAGTTAGTAGTTTCAAAATATACTTATAACTTATTGTTATTAATACAAAATGAGATATTAAAACATTCTTAGATCATGTTAAATATGTATATATACATATATATACACAAACGTATAATTATCATATATCGTATAGTTCGTGATATCATCGGTCAAACTAGACGGTCAAACGTTGTGTAAAACTCTTTTCGAAAACATAAGTCTCAACAATTTGGATTGCTTATCATGTTGGTAAGGTTTAATTTATATAAATATTAATCTTATAAGTATAGAACGATCGAAAAAGTGTGGGTCATTACAGTGATAATTTAAATCCAAAACCATAAGTACAATTTATTCCAAATCGTACTTTTACCACAATCGACCAACGTAGGTTTCAACGCTAGCTCCGAATCCATACAAGCATCGTCCCATATCAATACACTAGAACATCTTCGTGCGAGAGTTCAAACTCCCCCACTTAGAACTCCGTCCCATAACCACATCACAATACCTTGCTCCAACCTTGAGCAAACGAAGAATTTTAACCTATCCTTAAACACTTCGAACGAAGAGTTTGCCACAATTACACAAACTTAAATCTTGCAATCTTTCGATTGCTCTAGCTTGTCAAATTTTCACCTAGTCACTCATGTACCTAAGGGTTTCTCTCCGGTACCCTAAGTACAATGTGACTGCAACACCATCGGAGTCGAATACCACTCTAGTAGGTATGAAAGAGGCACCTAACACTGTGTCACGTAGACTCCATTATCAACACACATCGAGATCAAACACTCGATTTTTAGAGTTTTAAACCACCCGTCGAACCTCATGGTTCACCAACATCAGAACGAAAGCAAACACACGCTTAACAACCGATCACCAAAGCCCATACCCATGGCTTGGTAGAAACATTACCCAACACTAAGGAATGCTTGGTTGCACCAAGTCTTACGCCCTTCGCCCATTAATCAAAACGTCACCGTAGGGTAATTCCATCAGGAATGTCACCCGTAACAATAACATGCACCACACAATGCATTCAACAAACTGAGCTCATAGGCACATGATAAATAATCAAAGGACATATTTATTAAAACGAAAGGTACCTTAACGTCTCCTTGCCGCACCCGTCCCTGCTAACTCGGGACACTCCGACTTACGATGTCCTTCTTCTTGGCAATTGAAGCACACCTTGCCATCACCCTTTGGCATCGAACATTCCCAAGATTTATGACCCCTCAAGCCACAATTGTAAAACCTAGACGCACTAGAGTCCGATATACCCGTCAGTGTACCACCCGTGCTCACACTCGGACCCTTAGTCCTCTTACTTGGAGCACCATATGAAACAACCCTTCTCTCACTTGAAGGTTCGCCAATCTTCGATCGCGAATACGAATCAAAACCCCTAGCCATGTTGAATAACTCTGCAAAGGAGTTCACTTAACCAACACTAATCTTGCCCTGTAAGTCATCATTCAATGTTCGATAGAAATCTTCCATCAACATACGATCATTCCCAATATACTCCGGGCAAAAACGAGCCTTCGCCATAAAGGTCGTCTTGAGAGTATTCAAGTCCATAGATCCTTGTTGTAAATTTCGCAACTCATTAAGCATTTTCGACAAATCGGCTGAAGTCCGGAACTCCTTGAAGAATTCCTTCTTAAAATTGTCCCACGATAACCCCATAAACGCTTCTCCACCGACAAGATCAATTTTACCATCCAACCAATCCTTCGCCCTACCTCGAAACAAGCTAGTAGCGAGTCTTGTCATCTTCTCGGGAGGGCATTCAATAGTGCGAAAACACCCTTCGACATCCGAGATCCGTGTTGTGCTTACCAAAGGATCCGGTTTCCCTTCATACATCGGGGGTTTAGTCCTCATGAAGCTCTTAAGACAACGCTCCATTTCACTAGTCCTCCGAAATTCGGAATACTTCCTATCCATTTCTTCTCGAAACGCACCCATTTGCTCCGCAACGGTGGCCGCAACTCTAGCATTAAACTCCTCATCATTCGTCTCGATCTCGTTTTGCGTCGTCATTCTAAAGAATGCAAAAACGATTAGTCCACGAACGTATAAAACCACACGTACAACACTGCCCCATCTTGCTCAACACTCATCGTACATCACTTGTTAGACACGATTTGCACCCGTAATAATGTTTGCAAGTCCTTATTACGCACATACGCCGTATCAACTTGTTAGTACAACGACCGTCTATAAGATGACCACTTCTTATAGACGAGATATCGTGAATCCGCATCCACACGTAATCCACTTCTATAAGACGACCGAACTACACGCGTCATCGTGAATCCGCATTCACACGTGATCCACTTCTCCAATCACAACTTAATACCAACCCTTCGCCATTGGGGTTCTACAATCCACATCATAAGCATATGTAATAACGTACACACAAGTGTGCACCTCGCCAAAGGTGGTCAACCAAAATGCACAACCGTGCCAATTGGACCTATTACACAAGTCCATCAAATCCACCTATATGTGAAGTGAGCTCTATAACCGAGAACCACTTCACTCGACCCGCACCCATCCTACACATACATATGCACATAGGATATTAACACTCACCTTGTCGTCTTGATGAATGCTACCGAATAATCTGCAACTCGTCGATGGAATGTACCTATTCCAATATCACAATACAAGTAACACTTAGAGTGGATTTACAAACCAACTCAAAACGACACTTAGTGCAATTTCGACCAATTGCACTTCCAAGCACAAAACGCGCCCAAACTAACTAATAATCACTAACACAAGTGAAAATGGTCCCAATACGCCAATTAAACACAAACACAAGTGTTAAACACTTATCATCCTCAAAATCACCCATAAACCCTAATTTTGACTCAATTCAAAATTAGTCTTTCAACTACACTAAAATGGGTTCCAACACTTCCATAATCACTAAACCTAGTGATTAAACCCAATTACAAGTCTTAAATCATGGCCAAGTCGATTTCCAACCCAAAACCCACCAACAACAACAACAATAAACCCGATTACTAGCATCAATGAACTCACTTCAAGAGTTTAAATGGGTTTCTGTACAAATCAAGTTCAAACCCTAACTTTGAATATCAAATCAAATAATGAAATTCGGAGTTAGAACTTACCACAACAACCAAAACTTAGCTAGGAATGAGGTGAACAACTTTAACACTCTAGCTTTTGATCAATTCGAGCTTCTTTTTCTCCAAAACCCCAATTCTCTCTCTATAATTCTCTCTCTCTCTAAGAATGGATGTGAGTGTTGAATGGATGTGAAAGTGATCCAAAATTGGATCCAAACTAGCTGATAAGCTCTCAGATCTGTCCTCAAGGGAAAAGACCAAAAAGCCCCTCATTAAACTCTAATTAAAATGAAACAGGAAAACTGTCCCAGATGGGGTGCGTGGTGCGCACCCTTGACCTTGCGCGGTGCGCACAGAGGTCAGAACAGCCTGCCAGTTTAATAATTCGTTCCACGCTTCACCCATTTAAGTACACCACAAATACTCTATGTACAATCAATATTAGGGTCTTACACAATTGCATTATGTGTACTAATACAGTATTGAACTGATACCGAACTGCATAGTATCTGTTGGAAATATGTTCTCGGGTTGGCTAATAGTTTGACTGTGGTACATATGTTCCAAATTTATGCCCATGACATTAAATAATATAAAGTCCATTTATCCTATTCGATCACACGCAAAGGCCAATCGTAAATTGTTTGATCTACCTTCTAATCGAGATTTAATTTATTGAACATTTGATAATGGTTTAATAAATTATATAAGTTTGAGATTTATTTAATTAATTAGTTAAAAATTGTTTAATTAGTAAATAATTAAATAAATTGTAAGTAAACTAGATACATTGTATCTAATCACATTGGTTTAACCAATCTTACACTCCACCTCACATTGGAAAGAGAAAAAGCATGCTTATTTTTTATTTAACCCATACATGCAACTAGTAGAGTGCGCATTACATCAAATCTCATAACTTACTCTCTCATCTTTTATCTCATCTTCAAGTAACCAAAATACTTAAGATCCAAGGAAGAAGAAAAGATCCGTTAAGTGAAGGTGTAGATCGAGCAAGGTTGGAACTTTGGGTGCCTACCGTTTAGAGGAACTCTTCTTTGGGTTCTCAACTCTGATCTTTAAAATGCTACAATGGTTGTAATCTCATCCTTCTCTTGTTATATTTATATTTTGTTTGCTAAAAGTTTTGTTCATGGGTCATTGGAAGAGTATGATTTTGTAATGTTTTGTATTTGCTTCCTGTTGAAATGACAATCTTACCCTTGTAAGTTCCTTGGTGTCTAATGTTAGTCTAAGTTTTTGTGCAGTGGCCAAAGTTGAATAATAAAAAGTTTGGTGTTGCTGATGGAAATAATTGGAGGACCAGATGTGTCAACCCTACTTTCTTTAGGCTATATATATGTGCCCTTTTGGTGTTACAGTCATCATACACTCATCTGTTTTAGGGTTTGAGTCCTTTCTTATACTTTGGCCGATTGTTCCAGAGATTAATCATCATCTTGTTCATCTTGATCTTTTGTGTTCATTTATGTTTCCTGTTACTTAATCTTGTACCTCATTATCAAGTTCTGTAATATTCAAGTGTGTATGTGTTTTTGGTTCTGGTTTCGTGATTGAAGATTGACTGTATTTTTGATATTTTGGTTGAATCAATCAAATCTGGAATTTGTGTTACTATTTTCTTCATAGTATCAGAGCGTAGCAACGATCTCTGAATCTAATCGTCGATGTTCTTGCTCTAATTTGGGAATTAGGGTTTCTGTTTGGGTTTTTTCGATTGGTGATATGAATGGGCTGGCCATCATCTGGCTCGTTGGTTCAAATTGGTTATTCTTCTGCTGCTGTGTTAATTTCTTTATTGCTATACTAAATCACTGTGAGTGTATCTCTTCTCTTTCTCTTTGAATTTTCATTACTTTATTGTATATACTTGAGATCTCCTCTGCCCAACTCTTGATCTGAATGCCTTGAGATTCATGAATACCTGATCAAGCATTGGTTGATCTTTGGGGTATACTACATTTGTCTTTATTTTTTATTTCTTATCTTTGTTACCTTCATTTGACTTTGGTTTATCTGTTCTTGTGTTTATTTGTCTTGTTTGGTGGTATTCTGTTTATCTGTGTGCTTATCTGCTGCTATGTCTGAACTTGAAGGGGGGGAAACTTGGGTCACCCAAGTGAGTAACCTTAATTTTGGAGACCCTCTTTATTTGCACCCAAGTGACACCAGTACCACTGCCCTCATTTCTTTAAAATTAAAGGGTACTGAAAATTATAATGTCTGGAGTAGAGCTATGTTATTAGCCCTACAAACTAAAAATAAGCTTGGCTTCATTGATGGTTCTGTTGCAAAATCTGAAACTGATAATGTGCTTGCTATGCAATGGGATAGGTGTAACTCTGTTGTGCTCTCTTGGATTCTTACTTCAATATCTGAGGATTTGTTTTCAGGACAAGTTTTTTCTCAACTTGCTAAAACTGTTTGGGATGAATTAAAAAAACCTATGACAAAATTGATGGTTCTATTACCTTTAATCTTTATCAAAGTGTTAACACGGTGTCTCAAAATGGCAGTCCTATTTCTGATTATTATCACAAAATGGAAACAGTTTGATGCTTTGGTCAAATTACCTTCTTGCACCTTCACTGCTAATGCTGAGTTTAAAAAGTATAATGATTTGATCAAACTAATGCAATTTTTAATGGGGTTATATGATTACTATGTGAACATTAGGAGTAATATCTTAATGCAAGATCCTCTCCCTAATGTTCAAACTGCTTTTTCAATTGTTTCAAGAGAAGAATCACATAAAAACTTTTCAAAAGTCAGTTCTGTCAGTAAAACCCCAAAATCATCTTTTCTGGTGTCTAAATCTTTTGATAACACAAAAAGATTTGGTAGAGGACCTAACCCTAATCTTAAATGCACTAAGTGCAATAAAACTGACCATACCATTGAAAGGTGTTATGAGATTGTAGGATTCCCACCTGGTTGGGTTAAAAGGGCTGGAAATAGTCAAAACTTTAATAAATCTGCTATGAGCAATGGTACTTTTGTTGAAAATAAACCTGGAAATTTAAAGTCTGAAAATATGGGATTAAGCAATGAGCAAATGATGAAGTTGATTAAGTTAATTAATGATAAGTCTGGGTCTGGAAATGTGCAAGCTAATGCAGCAGGTACATTATTCTATTTTAGTCATAAATTTAATGAAAATTTCAAAAACTTCTTTAAAAGTAATGTTTCTGAATGTGATCTTAATAATGATCCCGGGTGGATCATTGACTCTGGAGCATCTCAACACATGACTGGATCCCTAAAATCCTTAAAAAATGTTTTTGCTGTGTCAAAACTTGGCATGATAGTTGGACACCCAAATGGTACTGTTGCCCAAATTACTAAAGTGGGTGATCTACAATTAACTAATAACATTACTTTAAACAATGTGTTGGTTGTTCCAGGATACTGTGTGAATCTTAATTTCTGTGCATAGGCTGTCAAAAAATAAAAATCAGTTTGTTGGTTTTAATGATGAAAAGGGTTACATTCAGGATTTGTTGATACAGAAGATTGTAGGGATTGGTAGTATGGTTAATGGTCTTTACATTTTTGATTCAGAGTCAGGTAATGACTCAAACTGTGTGAATAAGTGTTATGTATCTCATTCTCTATAGCATAGTAGACTTGGACACCCTGCTTCTCAAGTTTTGAATATGTTAAAGGAAAAACTTAGGTGTCGTTTGTTTTTTGTACTGAAGACCTTATTATGTCTTATGTCTGCGGGTGGGCAGGTGTAGTGACCCGGGAATTTCCGACCAAATTTAAACTTAATCTTTATATGATCTCGAAACGATAAACAAAGTCTGTAATATTGAATCTCAAATATTTTGAAGTGATTTTTACCCTTTGACTGTTTCCGACGATTCACGATTCACGAACCATTATTTTTTTTTTAACTAAATACATATATGTATATAAATGTAAATATATATAATAATTAGAATTAATAAAATGTAATCTTTGGAATTTAAAATGTAAAATAATAACTAGGTTACTATATATATATATATATATATATATATATATATATATATATAAATTCCATACATAACTAATATTGTATATAAGTTATAAATATAAAACGTGCAGGATATTATATATATATATATATATATATATATATATATATATATATATATTAAAAATGACATATGTAAAAATTAAAATATTAAATAAATTTACAAACTATAATATATCTCTTATGAATACTGCTGCTACCTGTATTATTAATATTATTAATATAATACATAATATAAAAATATGAAATTTGATAAACATAATTTATTGTAGCAACATTATTTGTATTACTCTCATTACTAGTATTAATATTATTATCAGTATTAATATTTGTATTATTATGGTATATATATTATAAAGATATAAATATTATCTTTAAGTACTATCAATAAAAATCATAATTTTCATTATCATCGTTAATAATATGATCATTACCACTTTTTTATAGTTATTATTTTAATTGCCATTATTTATTATCATTAATATTAGTATTAGTGATATTATTATCATTATTATTATTATTAGTATTATTTGATTAGTAATATTATTATTAATTTCTATTATCAGTATTTTTTTTATTGTTCCAATGAAACTAATACTATTATTAGTAATAAATTTATTTACATTTACAAATTCTTAATATTAATATTTAAAATAAATAAAATTATATAAGATCACCTTTTTGTTGAAAGTCTCAATTGAGACTGTATGTAATTGATTCTCCAATATTCTATCTTGTACGAACCAGGATATAGACAGCAATTAAATCCAAAAATCCGTTAGCCATGGTTATCACCATATATATATATATATATTTTTATTTTTTTAATTTGTCTGTACAATTAATAAAACTGTCGATTTCTATTTTTGCTATAAAATAGCCAATTAACTCGTGTTTTTGAGAGAGGTCAATATGTGTCCTAATTATCATTATCACATAACAATTAACACTCTGTGTATCGATTAAATTTCAAACAGAAAGAAGCAAGAACACAGCCTTACCCTGTTTCATATTTGTTTTTACAATAGATCAAATTCGCGTTAAAATTTAAATTGTGTTAATGCCAAGTTGTTAGGAACCCTTCATTCAAACTATCTGTAAGTTTCTAAATTCCAATTTCGTTTATTGAATTCAAATTTAAGAGTCAAATTTTATTTTTAAAAAGTCAACAATTGAGTTCATCGTGAAATTTGAATTCCGTAAGTTGTTTCCTGTTAAATTGAGAATTCATATAGTTTATAGGAGTCTTTTGAAATCTATTTCATATATAAAGTTTCTTTAAAAATGGTCTTAAAATCAAAATCAAACATTGAGTTCATGAACTCAAGAACACGACGGTTTTAATTAAAGTATATTTTTTGTTGTTGTTTGCTGGTATATAATTCAAGTTAAAGGAAATCCCAGACGTTTTGTTTAATTTGAGAATCTTAAAATCGATTGAATTGATTGTTGTTATATTAAATGGGTGTCTGATCGAATTTCAAGTTAAAGATGAAGAACAATTATATCGGGTTAAATACATTTTAAATAAGGATAAATTCAGAAAGACAGAGATGGAAGGATGGTCGTGAGGGTGTTTGTTATAACAGAAGGTCGTGGGTTCGAGTCCCATATGGGACATTTCTTTTTACAAACAAACTTCAAGGGTATATTTTTATTTATTTTATTCTTAATTATTATTATTATTATTATTATTGTTATTAGATTATTATTAGAATTGTTATTATGATGATTGTTATCAATATTATTACACTTAGTATTATTGTTATTATTATTATCATGAAGTATTAGAATCATTATGATTATTAGTATTATTATTGTTGTTATTTGTTATGATTATTATTAATAATTATAATTGTTATTAAATACACTAGGATTAATACTAAAATTATTATTATTATAAGTATTAATCTTAAGTAGTATTATTATTAATAGTATCATTTTTAATAAGAATCCTATTATTATTAGTATAAGTGTTATTATTGCTATCATTAAGAATTATTATTATTATTATGGAATATATTACAAGTTATCATTTTTCTCATTAATATTAGTACTAGTATCACTTTTGTAACAATTAGTATTATTATTATTATTATTATTATTATTATTATTATTATTATTATTATTATTATTATTATTATTATTAAACAAAGGTATCATTATTAATAATATCTTTATTAATATTATCATTTTTAATAAAGTAATTATTATTATTATTATAAGTAAATCATTAATATCATATCTACCAAAAACAATAAAATTTATATTGTTACAAGTACCATTATTAAAATCATTGTTATTATCATTATTTATTTTCCACTAATATTAACTTAGTATATTAGAACTACTGTTTTGATAGACAAATTAAATACATACAAAAATATAACAAAACTTAATATCATTATATATATATATATATATATATATATATATATATATATACATACAAAATGAACATATAAAACATATATATATTATCAACATAAAAATGATATAACTAATACTTTTATATATTTACATATATATGTGTTCAATTACAAATATGAATATTAATAATTATACAAATGTTTTAGGTTCGTGAATTCGAGGCCAACCCTGCATTGTTCTGTTGTTCAAAGTCGTCATATGTATTTTTACTACAAAATACAGTATTGTGAGTTCATTTGCTCCCTTTTTACTCATTACATTTTTGGGCTGAGAATACATGCAAATGCTTTATTAACTGTTTTACAATATTTATATGCGTGAGTTTCATTAATCCCTTTTTAAATGCTTTTGCAATATATATTTTTGGGACTGAGAATACATGCACTGTTTTTATAACTGTTTTACGAAATAAACACAAGTAATAGAAACTACATTATATGGTTGAATGATCGAAATTGAATATGCCCCTTTTTATTAAGTCTGGTAATCTAAGAATTAGGGAACAGACACCCTAATTGACGCGAACTCTAAAGATAGATCTATCGGGCCCAACAAGCCCCATCCAAAGTACCGGATGCTTTAGTACTTCGAAATTTATATCATGTCCGAAGGAGGATCCCGGAATTATAGGGGATATTCTTATATGCATCTTGTTAATGTCGGTTACCAGGTGTTCAATCCATATGAATGATATTTTTTTTGTCTCTATGTATGGGACGTTATTATGAGAAATGGAAATATGAAATCTTGTGGTCTATTAAAATGATGGAAATGATTATTTATGTCAAACTAATGAACTCACCAACCTTTTGGTTGACACTTTAAAGCATGTTTATTCTCAGGTATGAAAGAAATCTTCCGCTGTGCATTTGCTCATCTTAGAGATATTACTTGGAGTCATTC
Organism: Rutidosis leptorrhynchoides; assembly: GCF_046630445.1. NCBI lineage: Eukaryota > Viridiplantae > Streptophyta > Magnoliopsida > Asterales > Asteraceae > Rutidosis > Rutidosis leptorrhynchoides. The sequence goes on along the minus strand of NC_092333.1, from coordinate 387,992,730 downwards.
ATGACATATTTCAAAAGACGTTGCATTCGAGTCGTTGTGTTCATCAAGATTATTATTAGGTCAATTATAGTTAGATATATTATGATATAGTATGCCTGCTGTCAACTTTCGATGTAATGAAAGATTGTCTTTTCAAAAACAAATGCAATGTTTGTAAAATGTATTATATAGAGGTCAAGTACCTCGCGATGTAATCAACTGTTGTGAATTGTTTATAATCGATATGGACTTCGTCCGGATGGATTAGGACGGGTCCTTTCAGTTGGTATCAGAGCGGTGGTCTTAGAGAACCAGGTCTTGCATTAGTATGTCTAACTGATAGTTGTTTAGATACATTAGTGAGTCTGGACTTCGACCGTGTCTGCATGTCAAAAGTTTTGCTTATCATTTCTAATCGAAAATCATCTGCTTATCATCCTTAGGAGATTACCTGCTTATCATTCTTAGTCTAGACATGTCTTACTGCCTCTATTGCATAGACAATGTATAGATAAATTCATATCTTAGCGTATCTGTTATTGTTACCTTTGCCTGATAGTTTTCGTAGATTCCTCCGTAACTTATGAGATTTTAGTATTATATATGCATATGTAAATTATGTATTTCATGGTACTAATCTACATCCTATAATCTATTTCTTATCGAACATCCTTCATCTGATCGTACGAAATGAATCCCTCAACCAGTTCGAGTCCCTCAGATTTCGATAACTATTCCGATAGTTATTCCGACGGCTATTCCGACATGGATGTTCACCTAAGCTCCAAAACGATGTCACCAGAATGAATCAACCAATTCATCTGATGGGTTCGTAGTCGACTTAATCAATGGAGATGCAAAGAAGGCGATCCCTTCCATCAACCGAATTCACCTCTTGGTGAAGAACCCGAAGCACTTACCAGCGAATCTATCTGAAACACCATTTTCTCTCTCATTTCCAGAGTATATCTTCATGATTATATACTATACCAAATTCTAGATCATATTTATCCGCTCATCCGAACCGACAATTACCCCGGTGTAATAGAAGAAGTCAACGAGCTTCGTGCTCGGGTAGTGGCATTGGAGAATATGGTGCAAAGCTTTCAAACACCAGCAACAGCAGCACCATCAGCATAACCAGTACCACCACCATTAACGCCAACAGTACCATTACCACCACCAACAACAACCGCATCGCAAACCTCAACTTCACAATCCGTCACACGAACATCAACGTCATACGCACCATAGATACCAAGGAGTACCAACAACAATGGACGATGAAGTATTAATTCATAACTTCATTGAAGAAATATTCTGTGAAGAATATGTGGTTTCTAAAAGTTTTAGAGATTATTTATTCTAGCTCAAACCGAAAATCAAATGAGTTTAATATCATATTAACTCATTAAATCCATGATTACATCTGAAGAAAATATATATGTAAGTATATTTTCACAAAGATTGTAATTAAAAATTCTTTCGTACAAACTGTTAATGGTGAAAATATTTTAACGGGTAGGTAATACCCGAGGAATATTTAGATTTCACATTAATAAGTTACACTGTACATTTGTCAAAGCTGATTCAACAGTCATTTACTATCCTATTTGCACTCACCTATATACGTGTCTGTTCACCGCATAATAACCATTCATTCAATTTCATATTTGGATTTTGACTTACCAGAATCTAACAAGTGGCATAATGAAGAAAACATTGGACAAAATAAAATATGTTAGAAACAAACGAATTAACTAATTGAAATTTTGTTCAGAATCCACGCTAACAGTTCCTAGCTAACTGTTCCTAGCTGAAATGTCCCGTTCTTATTGATTAAAAACGTTCCATATTAATTGATTTCGTTGCGAGGTTTTGACCTCTATATGAGACGTTTTTCAAAGACTGCATTCATTTTTAAAACAAACCATAACCTTTATTTCATAAATAAAGGTTTAAAAAGCTTTACGTAGATTATCAAATAATGATAATCTAAAATTTCCTGTTTACACACGACCATTACATAATGGTTTACAATACAAATATGTTACATCGAAATCAGTTTCTGGAATGCAGTTTTTACACAATATCATACAAACATGGACTCCAAATCTTGTCCTTATTTTAGTATGCAACAGCGGAATCTCTTAGTATTCACCTGAGAATAAACATGCTTTAAACATCAACAAAAATGTTGGTGAGTTATAGGTTTAACCTATATATATCAAATCGTAACAATAGACCACAAGATTTCAAATTTCAATATACATCCCATACATAGAGATAAAAATCATTCATATGGTGAACACCTGGTAACCGACATTAACAAGATGCATATATAAGAATATCCCCATCATTCCGGGACACCCTTCGGATATGATATAAATTTTGAAGTACTAAAGCATCCGGTACTTTGGATGGGGTTTGTTAGGCCCAATAGATCTATCTTTAGGATTCGCGTCAATTAGGGTGTCTGTTCCCTAATTCTTAGATTACCAGACTTAATAAAAAGGGGCATATTCGATTTCGATAATTCAACCATAGAATGTAGTTTCACGTACTTGTGTCTATTTTGTAAATCATTTATAAAACCTGCATGTATTCTCATCCCAAAAATATTAGATTTTAAAAGTGGGACTATAACTCACTTTCACAGATTTTTTACTTCGTCAGGAAGTAAGACTTGGCCACTGGTCGATTCACGAACCTATAACAAATATGTACATATATATCAAAGTATGTTCAAAATATATTTACAACACTTTTAATACATTTTGATGTTTTAAGTTTATTAAGTCAGCTGTCCTCGTTAGTAACCTACAACTAGTTGTCTACAGTTAGATGTACAGAAAATAAATCGATATATATTATCTTGAATCAATCCACGACCCAGTGTATACATATCTCAGTATTGATCACAACTCAAACTATATATATTTTGGAATCAACCTCAACCATGTATAGCTAACTCCAACATTCACATATAGAGTGTCTATGCTTGTTCCGAAATATATATAGATGTGTCGACATGATAGGTCGAAACATTGTATACGTGTATATGGTATCTCAAGATTACATAATATACAATACAAGTTGATTAAGTTATGGTTGGAATAGATTTGTTACCAATTTTCACGTAGCTAAAATGAGTAGTTTTTACCAATTTTGTTTTGCTCGCCATTTCTTCATTTCTAATCCGTTTTGAGTGATTTAAGCGGCCACGGTTTCGTATTGAACTTGACTTTATGAAACTAAACAAAAAAGGTATAGGTTTATAGTCGGAAATACAAGTTACAAGTCGTTTTTGAAAGAGGTAGTCATTTCTGTCGAAAGAACGACATCTTGATGACTGTTTTGAAAAACACACTTTCACTTTGAGTTTAACCATGATTTTTGGATATGGTTTCATGTTCATAATAAAAATCATTTTCCCAGAAGTATAGCTTTTAAATTAAAGTTTTTCATAGTTTTTAATTATCCAAACCAAAACAGCCCCCGGTTGTAACTACGACGGCTTAAATCCGGTTTTATGGTGTTTATCGTGTTTCCGGGTTTTAAATCATTAAGTTAGCATATCATATAGATATATATCATGTATATAGTTGATTTTAAAGTGTAGTTAGAAGGATTAACTTTATTTGCGAACAAGTTTAGAATTAACTAAACTATGTTCTAGTGATTACAAGTTTACCACTTCGAATATGATAGCTTTTTATGTATGAATCGAATGATGTTATGAACATCATTACTACCTTAAGTTCCTTGGATAAACCTACTGGAAAAGAAAAAAATGGATCTAGCTTCAACGGATTCTTGGATGGCTCGAAGTTCTTGAAGCAGAATCATGACACGAAAACAAGTTCAAGTAAGATCATCACTTGAAATAAGATTGTTATAGTTATAGAAATTGAACCAAAGTTTGAATATGATTATTACCTTGTATTAGAATGATATTCTACTGTAAGAAACAAAGATTTCTTGAGGTTGGATGATCACCTTACAAGATTGGAAGTAAACTAGCAAACTTAGAAGTATTCTTGATTTTATGTAACTAGAACTTGTAGAATTTATGAAGAACACTTAGAACTTGAAGATAGAACTTGATAGAGATCAATTAGATGAATAAAATTGAAGAATAAAAGTGTTTGTAGGTGTTTTTGGTCGTTGGTGTATGGATTAGATATAAAGGATATGTAATTTTGTTTTCATGTAAATAAGTCATGAATGATTACTCATATTTTTGTAATTTTATGAGATATTTCATGCTAGTTGCCAAATGATGGTTCCCACATATATTAGGTGACTCAAATGGGCTGCTAAAGCTGATCATTGGAGTGTATATACCAATAGTACATACATCTAAAAGCTGTGTATTGTACGAGTACGAATACGAGTGCATACGAGTAGAATTGTTGATGAAACTGAACGAGGATGTAACTGTAAGCATTTTTGTTTAGTAGAAGTATTTTGATAAGTGTCTTGAAGTCTTTCAAAAGTGTATGAATACATATTAAAACACTACATGTATATACATTTTAACTGAGTCGTTAAGTCATCGTTAGTCGTTACATGTAAGTGTTGTTTTGAAACCTTTAGGTTAACAATCTTGTTAAATGTTGTTAACCCATTGTTTATTAAATCAAATGAGATGTTAAATTATTACATTATCATTATATCATGATGTATTAATATATCTTAATATGATATATATACATTAAATGTCGTTACAACGATAATCGTTACATATATGTCTCGTTTCAAAATCATTAAGTTAGTAGTCTTGTTTTTACATATGTAGTTCATTGTTAATATACTTAATGATATGTTTACTTATCATAATATCATGTTAACTATATATATATCCATATATATGTCATCATATAGTTTTTACAAGTTTTAACGTTCGTGAATCACCGGTCAACTTGGGTGGTCAATTGTCTATATGAAACCTATTTCAATTAATCAAGTCTTAACAAGTTTGATTGCTTAACATGTTGGAAACACTTAATCATAACAATTTCATTTAATATATATATAAACATGGAAAAGTTCGGGTCACTACAGTACCTACCCGTTAAATAAATTTCGTCCCGAAATTTTAAGCAGTTGGAGGTGTTGACGTATCTTCTGGAAATAAATGCGGGTATTTCTTCTTCATCTAATCTTCACGCTCCCAGGTGAACTCAGGTCCTCTACGAGCATTCCATCGAACCTTAACAATCGGTATCTTGTTTTGTTTAAGTCTCTTAACCTCACGATCCATTATTTCGACGGGTTCTTCAATGAATTGAAGTTTTTCATTGATTTGGATTTCGTCCAACGGAATAGTGAGATATTCTTTAGCAAAACATTTCTTCAAAATTGAGACGTGGAAAGTGTTATGTACAGTCACGAGTTGTTGAGGTAGCTCCAGTTGGTAAGCTACTGGTCCGACACGATCTATAATCTTGAATGGTCCAATGTACCTTGGATTTAGTTTCCCCCGTTTACCAAATCGAACAACGCCTTTCCAAGGTGAAACCTTAAGCATGACCATTTCTCCAATTTCAAACTCTATATCTTTTCTTTTACTGTCCGCGTAGCTCTTTTGTCGACTCTGGGCGGTTTTCAATCTTTGTTGAATTTGGATGATTTTCTCGGTAGTTTCTTGTATTATCTCCAGACCCGTAATCTGTCTATCCCCCACTTCACTCCAACTAATTGGAGACCTGCACTTTCTACCATAAAGTGCTTCAAACGGCGCCATCTCAATGCTTGAATGGTAGCTGTTGTTGTAGGAAAATTCTGCTAACGGTAGATGTCGATCCCAACTATTTCCGAAATCAATAACACATGCCCGTAGCATGTCTTCAAGCAACTATTTCCGAAATCAATAACACATGCCCGTAGCATGTCTTCAAGCGTTTGTATTTTCCTTTCGCTCTGCCCATCAGTTTGTGGATGATAGGCAGTACTCATATCTAGACGAGTTCCTAATGCTTGCTGTAATGTCTGCCAGAATCTTGAAATAAATCTGCCATCCCTATCAGAGATAATAGAGATTGGTATTCCATGTCTGGAGATGACTTCCTTCAAATACAGTCGTGCTAACTTCTCCATCTTGTCATCTTCTCTTATTGGCAGGAAGTGTGCTGACTTGGTGAGATGATCAACTATTACCCAAATAGTATCATAACCACTTGCAGTCCTTGGCAATTTAGTAATGAAATCCATGGTAATGTTTTTCCATTTCCATTCCGGGATTTCAGGTTGTTGTAGTAGACCTGATGGTTTCTGATGTTCAGCTTTGACCTTAGAACACGTCAAACATTTTCCTACATATTTATCAATATCGGCTTTCATACCTGGCCACCAAAAATATTTCTTAAGATCCTTGTACATTTTCCCTGTTCCAGGATGTATTGAGTATCTGGTTTTATGAGCTTCTCTAAGTACCATTCCTCTCATATCTCCAAATTTTGGTACCCAAATTCTTTCAGCCCTATACCGGGTTCCGTCTTCCCGAATATTAAGATGCTTCTCCGATCCTTTGGGTATTTCATCCTTTAAATTTCCCTCTTTTAAAACTCCTTGTTGCGCCTCCTTTATTTGAGTAGTAAGGTTAGTGTGAATCATTATATTCATAGATTTTACTCAAATGGGCTCTCTGTCCTTTCTGCTCAAGGCGTCGGCTACCACATTTGCCTTCCCCGGGTGGTAACGAATCTCAAAGTCATAATCATTCAACAATTCAATCCACCTACGCTGCCTCATATTCAGTTGTTTCTGATTAAATATGTGTTGAAGACTTTTGTGGTCGGTATATATAATACTTTTGACCCCATATAAGTAGTGCCTCCAAGTCTTTAATGCAAAAACAACCGCGCCTAATTCCAAATCATGCGTCGTATAATTTTGCTCGTGAATCTTCAATTGTCTAGACGCATAAGCAATCACCTTCGTCCGTTGCATTAATACACAACCGAGACCTTGCTTTGATGCATCACAATAAATCACAAAATCATCATTCCCTTCAGGCAATGACAATATAGGTGCCGTAGTTAGCTTTTTCTTCAATAATTGAAACGCCTTCTCTTGTTCATCCTTCCATTCAAATTTCTTCCCTTTATGCGTTAATGCAGTCAAGGGTTTTGCTATTTTGGAGAAATCTTGGATGAATCTTCTGTAGTAACCAGCCAATCTTAAAAATTGACGTATATGCTTCAGAGTTTTTGGGGTTTCCCACTTTTCAACGGTTTCGATCTTTGCCGGGTCCACCTGGATACCTTCTTTGTTCACTATGTGACCGAGGAATTGAACTTCTTCCAACCAAAATGCACACTTTGAAAACTTAGCGTACAGTTTTTCTTTCCTCAATACTTCTAGCACTTTTCTCAAATGTTCTTCGTGCTCTTGATCATTCTTTGAGTAAATAAGTATGTCATTGATGAAAACAATGACAAACTTGTCAAGATATAGCCCACATACTCGGTTCATAAGGTCCATGAACACAGCTGGTGCGTTAGTCAATCCAAACGGCATAACCATAAACTCGTAGTGACCATAACGCGTCCTAAAAGCAGTTTTTGGAATATCATCCTCCTTTACTCGCATTTGATGATATCCAGAACGTAAATCGATCTTCGAATAAACCGACGAGCCTTGTAGTTGATCAAATAAGTCGTCAATTCTCGGCAGTGGATAACGGTTTTTGATGGTAAGTTTGTTCAACTCTCTGTAGTCAATACACAACCTAAATGTACCATCCTTCTTCTTGACAAACAAAACAGGAGCTCCCCATGGTGATGTGCTTGGTCGAATGAAACCACGTTCTAATAGTTCTTGCAGTTGGCTTTGTAGTTCTTTCATCTCGCTGGGTGCGAGTCTATAAGAAGCACGAGCTATTGGTGCAGCTCCTGGTACAAGATCTATTTGAAATTTAACAGATCGATGTGGAGGTAGTCCCGGTAATTCTTTCGGAAATACATCGGGAAATTCTTTTGCGATGGGAACATCATTGATGCTCTTTTCTTCAGTTTGTACTTTCTCGACGTGTGCTAGAACAGCATAGCAACCTTTTCTTATTAGTTTTTGTGCCTTCAAATTACTAATAAGATGTAGCTTCATGTTGCCCTTTTCTCCGTACACCATTAAGGGTTCTCCTTCTTCTCGTACAATACGAATTGCATTTTTATAACATACGATCTCTGCTTTCACCTTCTTCAGCCAGTCCATGCCAACTATTACATCAAAACTCCCTAACTCTACTGGTATCAAATCAATCTTAAATATTTCGCTACCCAGTTTAATTTCTCGATTCCGGCATATATTATCTGCTGAAATTAATTTACCGTTTGCTAATTCGAGTAAAAATTTACTATCCAATGGCGTCAATGGACAACTTAATTTAGCACAAAAATCTCTACTCATATAGCTTCTATCTGCACCCGAATCAAATAAAACGTAAGCAGATTTATTGTCAATAAGAAATGTACCCGTAACAAGCTCCGGGTCTTCTTGTGCCTCTGCCGCATTAATATTGAAAACTCTTCCGCGGCCTTATCCATTCGTGTTCTCCTGGTTCGGGCAATTTCTAATAATGTGGCCCGGTTTTCCACATTTATAACAAACTACATTGGCATAACTTGCTCCGACACTACTTGCTCCGCCATTACTCGTTCCGACACCATTTGTTCCTTTCGTTCTGTTAACCCCTGGTCCGTAGACCTCACAATTCGCCGCGCTATGACCATTTCTTTTACACTTGTTGCAAAATTTGGTGCAGAACCCCGAGTGATACTTTTCACACCTTTGGCATAGCTGCTTCTAATTGTTGTTGTTGTTGTTGCGGTTGTTATTGTTATTGGGATGATTGTTGTAGTTGCTGTTGTTGTTGTTGTTGTTGTTGTTGTTGTTATTGTTGGGTCGTTTGTTGTAGTTGCGATTGATGTTGCGATTGTTGGGATAGTTGTTGCGATTATTGTTGTAATTGCTGTTGTTGTTGTATTGGTGATTCTTATCACCGTTTTCCTCCCACTTTCTTTTGACTTGCTTCACATTGGCCTCTTCAGCCGTCTGTTCTTTAATTCTTTCCTCAATCTGGTTCACTAGTTTGTGAGCCATTCTACATGCCTGTTGTATGGAGGTGGGCTCGTGTGAACTTATATCTTTTTGGATTCTTTCCGGTAATCCTTTCACAAACGCTTCGATCTTCTCTTCCTCATCCTCGAACGCTCCCGGACACAATAGGCACAATTCTGTGAATCGTCTTTCATACGTGGTAATATCAAATCCTTGGGTTCGTAACCCTCTAAGTTCTGTCTTGAGCTTATTGACCTCAGTTCTGGGACGGTACTTCTCGTTCATCAAGTGCTTGAATGCTGACCACGGTAGTGCGTAAGCATCATCTTGTCCCACTTGCTCTAGATAAGTATTCCACCATGTTAACGCAGTACCTGTGAAGGTATGCGTAGCGTACTTCACTTTGTCCTCTTCAGTACACTTACTTATGGCAAACACCGATTCGACCTTCTCGGTCCACCGTTTCAATCCGATCGGTCCTTCGGTTCCATCAAATTCCAAAGGTTTGCAGGCAGTGAATTCTTTATAGGTGCATCCTACACGATTTCCTGTACTGCTAGATCCAAGGTTATTGTTGGTATGTAGCGCAGCCTGTACTGCGGCTATGTTTGAAGCAAGAAAGGCACGAAATTCCTCTTAGCTCATATTCAAGGTGTGTCGAGTAGTTGGTGCCATTTCCTTCAAAATAGTCAAATGAAACAAGTGAATCATACAGAATATTAAGAGTAGTCAATAGTATCTCGTAGCATAATATGAACTCATTTATAAAAGCTTTTTCTTCATATTAGCATTTATAAGTTTAAAGTCGGGTAGTACCTACCCGTTAAGTTCATACTTAGTAGCTAATATACAATTCAACTACTACAATTCTATATGAAAAACTGATTATAATAATATTTCGCGTTCAAACTTTTACACAATATTTTTTCAAACTTACAATACCGCTTATTTTACATGTAGCATGAAATATAGCACACAATAAATTTGATACAAGATGGTTGTGAAGATAATTCTAGCTAGTACACAAGTCGTTCAACAAAGGCAATAAAGACACGTAATTCATACGTCCAGAAACAAGTCATGCATTCTGGTCTTACTAGGACTACTTCCCATCCTTGGTCTTGTGGAACATAACCGTTATGGCCGTTGATAAGACAGCGTGTTGTAACGTCGTCAAAGGGACGAGCGTTACGTAATGACCAACAGTCTTGTAATAACCTAAAAACCTCATTTCTTACCCCAATTACCGACTTCGTCACTTGTGGGAACGTTTTGTTTAATAGTTGTAGCCCGATGTTCTTTTTCTTACTTTGGTGAGAAGCGAACATTACTAACCCGTAAGCATAGCATGCTTCTTTATGTTGCATGTTAGCCGCTTTTTCTAAATCATGAAGTCCTATATTCGGATACATTGAGTCAAAATAATTTCTTAACCCGTTACGTAAAATAGCATTTGGGTTCCCCGCAATATATGCGTCAAAGTAAACACATCGTAACTTATGGGTTTCCCAATGTGATATCCCCCATCTTTCAAACGAAAGTCTCTTATAAACCAAGACATTCTTGGAACGTTCTTCGAATGTTTTACAAACTGATCTCGCCTTAAATAGTTGTGCCGAGGAATTCTGACCGACTCTAGACAAGATTTTATCAATCTTGTCTCCGGATAGGTCTCTTAAAATATTGGGTTGTCTATCCATTTTGTGTTTTTATACTGTAAAATAGACAAGAGTTAGATTTATAAAAAAAAAATACTTATTAATACAAGCAATTTTTACATATATCATAAAGCATAAGCACACTATATTACATATATTACACCACACGAATACAACTATCTTATTCTGACTCGCTCGTTTCTTCTTCATCGGTTTTGGTTCATTTTGCCAAGTTTCTAGGGATATATGATGTTCCCCTAATACGACCCGTCGTTTTCCACATTGGTTTAGAAAAACCTGGTGGTTTAGAGGTTCCCGGGTTATTGTTACAACTTAAGAAATACGGGTGTTGATGATACATATAAAGTTCATCGGGTTTGGAATCAAATTTCTCTATTTTTATGCCCTTTCCCTTATTGTTCTCTTTTGCCTTATTAAATTGTGTTGGGGTAATTTCTATAACATCATCGGAATCCTTGTCGGGATCCGATTCATCGGAGAATTGATAATCCTCCCAATACTTTGCTTCCTTGGCGGAAACACCATTGACCATAATTAACTTTGGTCGGTTGGTTGAGGATTTTCTTCTACTTAACCGTTTTATTATTTCTCCCACTGGTTCTATTTCTTCTTCCGGTTCCGATTCTTCTTCCGGTTCCGACTCTTCTTCCGGTTCCTCTTCGGGAACTTGTGAATCAGTCCACGAATCATTCCAATTTACATTTAACTCTTCATTATTATTAGGTGAGTCAATGGGACTTGTTCTAGAAGTAGACATCTATCACATAATATCAAACATGTTAAGAGATTAATATATCACATAATATTAACATATTAAAAATATATAGTTTCCAACAAAATTTGTTAAGCAATCATTTTTCAAGTAAACACGGTCGAAGTCCAGACTCACTAATGCATCCTAACAAACTCGATAAGACACACTAATGCAAAATTCTGGTTCTCTAAGACCAACGCTCTGATACCAACTGAAATGTCCCGTTCTTATTGATTAAAAACGTTCCATATTAATTGATTTCGTTGCGAGGTTTTGACCTCTATATGAGACGTTTTTCAAAGACTGCATTCATTTTTAAAACAAACCATAACCTTTATTTCATAAATAAAGGTTTAAAAAGCTTTACGTAGATTATCAAATAATGATGATCTAAAATATCCTGTTTACACACGACCATTACATAATGGTTTACAATACAAATATGTTACATCGAAATCAGTTTCTGGAATGCAGTTTTTACACAATATCATACAAACATGGACTCCAAATCTTGTCCTTATTTTAGTATGCAACAGCGGAAGCTCTTAGTATTCACCTGAGAATAAACATGCTTTAAACATCAACACAAATGTTGGTGAGTTATAGGTTTAACCTATATATATCAAATCGTAACAATAGACCACAAGATTTCATATTTCAATATACATCCAATACATAGAAATAAAAATCATTCATATGGTGAACACCTGGTAACCGACATTAACAAGATGCATATATAAGAATATCCCCATCATTCCGGGACACCCTTCGGATATGATATAAATTTCGAAGTACTAAAGCATCCGGTACTTTGGATGGGGTTTGTTAGGCCCAATAGATCTATCTTTAGGATTCGCGTCAATTAGGGTGTCTGTTCAATAATTCTTAGATTACCAGACTTAATAAAAAGGGGCATATTCGATTTCGATAATTCAACCATAGAATGTAGTTTCACGTACTTGTGTCTATTTTGTAAATCATTTATAAAACCTGCATGTATTCTCATCCCAAAAATATTAGATTTTAAAAGTAGGACTATAACTCACTTTCACATATTTTTTACTTCGTTGGGAAGTAAGACTTGGCCACTGGTCGATTCACGAACCTATAACAAATATGTACATATATATCAAAGTATGTTCAAAATATATTTACAACACTTTTAATACATTTTGATGTTTTAAGTTTATTAAGTCAGTTGTCCTCGTTAGTAACCTACAACTAGTTGTCTACAGTTAGATGTACAGAAAATAAATCGATATATATTATCTTGAATCAATCCATGACCCAGTGTATACATATCTCAGTATTGATCACAACTCAAACTATATATATTTTGGAATCAACCTCAACCCTGTATAGCTAACTCCAACATTCACATATAGAGTGTCTATGGTTGTTCCGAAATATATATAGATGTGTCGACATGATAGGTCGAAACATTGTATACGTGTCTATGGTATCTCAAGATTACATAATATACAATACAAGTTGATTAAGTTATGGTTGGAATAGATTTGTTACCAATTTTCACGTAGCTAAAATGAGTAGTTTTTACCAATTTTGTTTTGCTCGCCATTTCTTCGTTTCTAATCCGTTTTGAGTGATTTAAGCAACCACGGTTTCGTATTGAACTTGAATTTATGAAACTAAACAGAAAAGGCATAGGTTTATAGTCGAAAATACAAGTTACAAGTCGTTTTTGAAAGAGGTAGTCATTTCCGTCGAAAGAACGACATCTTGATGACTGTTTTGAAAAACATACTTTCACTTTGAGTTTAACCATGATTTTTGGATATGGTTTCATGTTCATAAGAAAAATAATTTTCCCAGAAGTATAGATTTTAAATCAAAGTTTTTCATAGTTTTAAATTATCCAAACCAAAACAGCCCCCGGTTGTAACTACGACGGCGTAAATCCGGTTTTATGGTGTTTAACGTGTTTCCGGGTTTTAAATCATTAAGTTAGCTTTTTATGTATGAATCGAATGATGTTATGAACATTATTACTACTTTAAGTTCCTTAGATAAACCTAATGGAAAAGAGAAAAATGGATCTAGCTTAAACGGATCCTTGGATGGCTCGAAGTTCTTGAAGCAGAATCATGACACGAAAACAAGTTCAAGTAAGATCATCACTTGAAATAAGATTGTTATAGTTATAGAAATTGAACCAAAGTTTGAATATGATTATTACCTTGTATTAGAATGATATTATACTGTAAGAAACAAAGATTTCTTGAGGTTGGATGATCACCTTACAAGATTGGAAGTAAGCTAGCAAACTTAGAAGTATTCTTGATTTTATGTAACTAGAACTTGTAGAATTTATGAAGAACACTTAGAACTTGAAGATAGAACTTGAGAGAGATCAATTAGATGAAAAAAGTTGAAGAATGAAAGTGTTTGTAGGTGTTTTTGGTCGTTGGTGTATGGATTAGATATAAAGGATATGTAATTTTGTTTTCATGTAAATAAGTCATGAATGATTACTCATATTTTTGTAATTTTATGAGATATTTCATGCTAGTTGCCAAATGATGGTTCCCACATGTGTTAGGTGACTCACATGGGCTGCTAAGAGCTGATCATTGGAGTGTATATACCAATAGTACATACATCTAAAAGCTGTGTATTGTACGAGTACGAATACGAGTGCATACGAGTAGAATTGTTGATGAAACTGAACGAGGATGTAACTGTAAGCATTTTTGTTAAGTAGAAGTATTTTGATAAGTGTCTTGAAGTCTTTCAAAAGTGTATGAATACATATTAAAACACTACATGTATATACATTTTAACTGAGTCGTTAAGTCATCGTTAGTCGTTACATGTAAGTGTTGTTTTGAAACCTTTAGGTTAACAATCTTGTTAAATGTTGTTAACCCATTGTTTATTAAATCAAATGAGATTTTAAACTATTATATTATCATGATATCATGATGTATGAATATATCTTAATATGATATATATACATTAAATGTCGTTACAACAATAATCGTTACATATATGTCTCGTTTCAAAATTATTAAGTTAGTAGTCTTGTTTTTACATATGTAGTTCATTGTTAATATACTTAATGATATGTTTACTTATCATAATATCATGTTAACTATATATATATATCCATATATATGTCATCATATAGTTTTTACAAGTTTTAACGTTCGTGAATCACCGATCAACTTGGGTGGTCAATTGTCTATATGAAACCTATTTCAATTAATCAAGTCTTAACAAGTTTGATTGCTTAACATGTTGGAAACACTTAATCATAACAATTTTATTTAATATATATATAAACATGGAAAAGTTCGGGTCACTACACTAGCTAACTGATTACATTTTATTTATCGTAATTTAATTATCGCAATTTTATTTATCGTCATTTAATTTATGTTATTTATTTTACGCACTTTAAAATATCGGGACATGTATACAAGGTTTTGACATATCATATCGACCCATCTATATATATTATTTAGAATAACCATAGACACTCTATATGCAGTAATGCGGGAGTTAGCTATACATGGTTGAGGTTGATTCTATAATAATATATATACTTTGAGTTGTGATCGAGTCTGAGATGTATACGGGTCACGATACGTATTAATTAATTCGAGTATTATATATTAAATTATATATGAATTATTGGACTATCAACTGTGGATTATCGACTGTGGACTAATAACATTGGACAATTAAAATGAATTAAAATATTGATTATAACATATGAAACTAAACATTTCTTCAAGTTTGCCACTTGATTCCATTTTAAACTTCATTTGTATCTTGGCGATTACAATCTGCGTTCAAACCTTTCATGATTCTTGAAAACACTTCAATCGAGAGTATGAACCAACCGCACTTCATCTACGGAAGAAGAGATTGATGCATATAGTTATGCACCTGAAAACACTCGGAACCTGAGTAAAACGTTTAACCCGTATCTGTGTTAGCTCCTTTAGCATTATTATTACCCAAAATAACTTGGTAATCCCTTTCAAAGTAGCAAATTTTATCACAGCTCCAGCAAGTCAACTTTGACTTTTCGTTCGAAACAACCTTATTATAATCTTGATATATATATGCGTGCTCTTTTATTATTACCAGGGAACTTTTTATATTCCATCATATTACCAGCAGACGTACCAGCAACCTCGTTGCTCCTTGGCTTAAATCTCTCCGACAAATCACTATGTTTATCTATTGAAGTCTCATCATGTACTCATCCGCATCTTGTAACAAGAATTGCCATACCAATTACCGAGAATCAGCAAATCTGTATTGTGAGTCTCGCGACGTTTCCACATCAACAGTTATATGTATCCATATAGCATTTATCTCTTAGAACTATGATCTTCCATTCTGAAATTTTGAACAGCACCCAGTTTACAAATCAGTTCTCTGAATGTTAGGAGGTACTGATGAAACAACTAAAACTGTAAACGACTTTAAAAATCGAAAGTTTGATGATGAAGGATGGAGTGTTGGAAACACTCAATGGAAAATATGTAATCGAAAATAGATTGAGCAAACCATGAAGGAGACTGTGGACAAATCACATAGAATAAAACCTGCCTTCAAAGAATCCTGATGATTCTGTTTCTGATGAAATCTTTAGCGAATACCTTGCTTTTGACTCCAAACTCTTGCGGACAAATTTTCTTCACCATCCTTCGATATTAGAAATTCCAAGATATCATCGTATCTTTCATTATAAATATCCTCCATATTTCTAAAGATATTCTCATAACTATTCTTATCTGAAATCATTAATCTCTTCGTGCTATCAGTGTTACATCATATAGAAACTGTTAGTTTCTATATTCTGTAAACTTTCGAGCTTAAAATATGAATGTTATTGAAGTAATGTTGGGAACTGATGCATGAGTTAGTATAATATAATGACACTTGATCAACGTGATTATATTAAGTAAGTCATGCTGAGTTTCTAAATGGAACATGATGATTCACAGATTATAACGTCATCATGTGTCATGTTACATGACTCTTTCATTCTGATTAACTTCTGAACATATCAAGAAAATATATTCTTGATAGTTCTATTATCAGTGATTCTGGTAATTTGACAAATCAAATCGTGCTAATATGTTCTTTCTTGTTTAGAAATTAAGCTCATTCGAAACTCCACACCTATGAATTCTGGACCGTTACTTGCAAAAAGAAAACAAAAGCATGAAGCTCCGAGATAGAAAGGGGGTATAAATCGCAGCAAATAAGAGAGAGCATTAACTGTGAATGACAATGGTTATAGAAGACGGAAACAGGTATTCCAAAATATAAGAGAAAATATAAAACCCAATAACAACACGAAGGTTTCAAACCGGGGATATTAATACGAATAGTAATATAAAGACACGGTAGAATTAAGAATAATATCCCCCCAAGGTAAAAGTAGAAGTAAACAGATTCGTCCGGTGGAAGTTGGAAAAAGGAGAATGATTGTTACGATAGTAAGGGTGAGGACAAGGATTTGAACTGGATTAAGCATTTGTTCAATCTTTTGAATTTTGGAGTTAAGTATAGGAATGGTAAAAGTAATGGAACGGGAGAAGTTAATTTATAGTAAAATGTCTGATAGAGGAAGCAAGAAAGATCTCCGCATTTAATTAGAGAGATCCTAATTTCCTTATTCGTCGAAGAATCAAATCTTTTAGATTTCGAAGATTTTCTTTAAATCCCTTGAATTTCGTAATTCAAGCAAAACAACGTCAAAAGCTAAGAAGCATCTTATTTTCTAAATTCAACCATGACTACGTCAAAAATTAAGACGCACATTATGTTCTAAATTCAACCCTGGTTACGTCAAAAGCTAAGACGAATCTCTATTTCTTCATTTCATTCTTTCGTGATAGCTTCACTCGTACATTTTGAATAATCGAATTATTTTATCCAGGTTACACCCTGTGATAAAATTCTATTTATCAACTCATAATTGCCATGAAAACATTTTAATTGTTAGCCATGACAACCTCACTCAAATTTCGGGACGAAATTTCTTTAACGGGTAGGTACTGTAGTGACCCGTGAATTTCCGACCAAATTTAAACTTAATCTTTATATGATCTCGAAACGATAAGCAAAGTCTGTAATATTGAATCTCAAATATTTTGAAGTGATTTTTACCCTTTGACTGTTTCTGACGATTCACGATTCACGAACCATTATTTTTTTTAACTAAATACATATATGTATATAAATGTAAATATATATAATAATTAGAATTAATAAAATGTAATCTTTGGAATTTAAAATGTAAAATAATAACTAGGTTACTATTTATATATATATATATATATATATATATATATATATATATATATATATATAAATATAAATTCCATACATAACTAATATTGTATATAAGTTATAAATATAAAACGTGCAGGATATATTATTATATATATATATATATACATACATATATATATATATATATATATATATATATATATATATATATATATATATTAAAAATGACATATGTAAAAATTAAAATATTAAATAAATTTACAAACTATAATATATCTCTTATGAATACTGCTGCTACCTGTATTATTAATATTATTAATATAATACATAATATAAAAATATGAAATTTGATAAACATAATTTATTGTAGCAACATTATTTGTATTACTCTCATTACTAGTATTAATATTATTATCAGTATTAATATTTGTATTATTATGGTATATAAATTAGAAAGATATAAATATTATCTTTAAGTACTATCAATAAAAATCATAATTTTCATTATTATCGTTAATAATATGATCATTACCACTTTTTTATAGTTATTATTTTAATTGCCATTATTAATTATCATTAATATTAGTATTAGTGATATTATTATCATTATTATTATTATTAGTATTATTTGATTAGTAATATTATTATTAATTTCTATTATCAGTATTTTTTTTATTATTCCAATGAAACTAATAATATTATTAGTAATAAATTTATTTACATTTACAAATTCTTAATATTAATATTTAAAATAAATAAAATTATATAAGATCACCTTTTTGTTGAAAGTCTTAATTGAGACCGTATGTAATTGATTCTCCAATATTCTATCTTGTACGAACCAGGATATAGACAGCAATTAAATCCAAAAATCCGTTAGCCATGGTTATCACCTTTTATATATATTTTTTTATTTTTTTTAATTTGTCTGTACAATTAATAAAACTGTCGATTTCTATTTTTGCTATAAAATAGCCAATTAACTCGTGTTTTTGAGAGAGGTCAATATGTGTCCTAATTATCATTATCACATAACAATTAACACTCTGTGTATCGATTAAATTTCAAACAGAAAGAAGCAAGAACACAGCCTTACCCTGTTTCATATTCGTTTTTACAATAGATCAAATTCGAGTTAAAATTTAAATTATGTTAATGCCAAGTTGTTAGGAACCCTTCATTCAAACTATCTGTAAGTTTCTAAATTCCAATTTCGTTTATTGAATTCAAATTTAAGAGTCAAATTTTATTTTTAAAAAGTCAACAATTGAGTTCATCGTGAAATTTGAATTCTGTAAGTTGTTTCCTGTTAAATTGAGAATTCATATAGTTTATAGGAGTCTTTTGAAATCTATTTCATATATAAAGTTTCTTTTAAAATGGTCTTAAAATCAAAATCAAACATTGAGTTCATGAACTCAAGAACACGACGCTTTTAATTAAAGTATATTTTTTTTTTGTTGTTGTTTGCTGGTATATAATTCAAGTTAAAGGAAATCCCAGACGTTCTGTTTAGTTTGAGAATCTTAAAATCGATTGAATTGATTGTTGTTACATTAAATGGGTGTCTGATCGAATTTCAAGTTGAAGATGAAGAACAATTATATCGGGTTAAATACATTTTAAATAAGGATAAATTCAGAAAGACAGAGATGGAAGGATGGTCGTGAGGGTGTTTGTTATAACAGAAGGTCGCGGGTTCGAGTCCCATATGGGACATTTCTTTTTACAAACAAACTTCAAGGGTATATTTTTATTTCTTTTATTATTAATTATTATTATTATTATTATTATTATTATTATTATTATTATTATTATTATTATTATTATTATTATTATTATTATTATTATTATTATTGTTATTAGATTATTATTAGAATTGTTATTATGATGATTGTTATCAATATTATTACACTTAGTATTATTGTTATTATTATTATCATGAAGTATTAGAATCATTATGATTATTAGTATTATTATTGTTGTTATTTGTTATGATTATTATTAATAATTATAATTGTTATTAAATACACTAGGATTAATACTAAAATTATTATTATTATAAGTATTAATCTTAAGTAGTATAATTATTAATAGTATCATTTTTAATAAGAATCCTATTATTATTAGTATAAGTGTTATTATTGCTATCATTAAGGATTATTATTATTATTATTATGGAATATATTACAAGTTATAATTTTTCTCATTAATATTAGTACTAGTATCACTTTTGTAACAATTAGTATTATTATTATTATTATTATTATTATTATTATTATTATTATTATTATTATTATTATTATTATTATTATTATTATTATTATTATTATTATTATTATTATTATTATTAAACAAAGGTATCATTATTAACAATATCTTTATTAATATTATCATTTTTAATAAAGTAATTATTATTATTATTATTATAAGTAAATCATTAATATCATATCTACCAAAAATAATAAAATTTATATTGTTACAAGTACCATTATTAAAATCATTGTTATTATCATTATTTATTTTCCACTAATATTAACTTAGTATATTAGAACTACTGTTTTGATAGACAAATTAAATACATACATAAAAATATATATATATATATATATATATATATATATATATATATATATATATATATATATTTAACACATACAACATAACAAACTTAATATCATTATATATATATATATATATATATATATATATATATATACAAAATGAACATATAAAACATATATATATTATCAACATAAAAATGATATAACTAATACTTTTATATATATACATATATATGTGTTCAATTACAAATATGAATATTAATAATTATACAAATGTTTTAGGTTCGTGAATCCGAGGCCAACCCTGCATTGTTCTGTTGTTCAAAGTCGTCATATGTATTTTTACTACAAAATACAGTATTGTGAGTTCATTTGCTCCCTTTTTACTCATTACATTTTTGGGCTGAGAATACATGCAAATGCTTTATTAACTGTTTTACAATATTTATATGCGTGAGTTTCATTAATCCCTTTTTAAATGCTTTTGCAATATATATTTTTGGGACTGAGAATACATGCGCTGTTTTTATAACTGTTTTACGAAATAGACACAAGTAATAGAAACTACATTATATGGTTGAATGATCGAAATCGAATATGCCACTTTTTATTAAGTCTGGTAATCTAAGAATTAGGGAACAGACACCCTAATTGACGCGAACTCTAAAGATCGATCTATCGGGCCCAACAAGCCTCATTCAAAGTACCGGATGCTTTAGTACTTCGAAATTTATATCATGTCCGAAGGAGGATCCCGGAATGATAGGAGATATTCTTATATGCATCTTGTTAATGTCGGTTACCAGGTGTTCAATCCATATGAATTATATGTTTTTGTCTCTATGTATGGGACGTTATTATGAGAAATGGAAATATGAAATCTTGTGGTCTATTAAAATGATGGAAATGATTATTTATGTCAAACTAATGAACTCACCAACCTTTTGGTTGACACTTTAAAGCATGTTTATTCTTAGGTATGAAAGAAATCTTCCGCTGTGCATTTGATCATCTTAGAGATATTACTTGGAGTCATTCATGACATATTTCAAAAGATGTTGCATTCGAGTCGTTGTGTTCATCAAGATTATTATTAGGTCAATTATAGTTAGATATATTATGATATAGTATGCCTGCTGTCAACTTTCAATGTAATGAAAGTTTGTCTTTTCAAAAACGAATGCAATGTTTGTAAAATGTATTATATAGAGGTCAAGTACCTCGCGATGTAATCAACTGTTGTGAATCGTTTATAATCGATATGGACTTCGTCCGGATGGATTAGGACGGGTCCTTTCAGCAGTCGTTTCTGTTGAAGACGGTTTGTTTTCTTGAAGACATAAGACAAAATAAGGTCTTCAAACATCTTCAAATTTGAAGCTTTAAAATATACCTTCTAACTTCTTCAGACATTTTCATCTATTCCATTATTCTTTTGAAAACACTTCCCTTTCAACCTTATTCTCTTATCTTCCAACCGTTCTCACAACCTACCACCTCCGACGGCGGCACCACCTCCGACGACATGATTTCCGGCCTCACTAAATTGATAACTTTCTTTGAATGCATAATGAAGGATGAAAGATTAAGAGTTAAAATTTATATGATACATAACGATACATATGCAAAATATATAGAAAGGGATATATGTTTTGCATTCGATACTAATAAGAATAATAACCTGATATGAAATCAACCGATGAATGGGATACATAGTAGATTAGATGGTGGGTAACATGGATAATACATTGTGGGTAATATGGATAATACGTGTCACATTAATAACCATGTGGTTGGCTTTATCTTTTTATTTATGTATGTTTAATATAATAAAATATAGAATATAGAATGGATATATAAATAATAAATAATACTGTAATATCGATCATCTAATTCTAATCTAATTTTAAATATGTCAAATGTAAATGACGATGATAAGAGTTGATTTTGAATGTTATATTATTCTTAAGTAATTTTAAATGTTAAATAAATGTTGTTTTTTATATTAGTTAATAAATGATTAACTATTTGATTAAATATCAAATATCAAATATACATTAATTCTGAATAAGTTTTTGCAGACAAAAAAACAAACAATCTTCTATTTTCAGTCTGCAGACCTATGGACCACATCTTCTCTACAGATGTGGTTTGCAGATTTTCAGACAAAAACATCTTAAAAAACAAACAACACCTTAATGTTAAAACTCAACCTGTTGACCTGGCTTGTGACACATGTCATAAGGCCAAACAAACTAGGGAACCATTTCCTTTAAGTGATCACAAGTCTAATGAACTTGCTGAGCTGGTTCATTTAGACTTGTGGGGGCCATATAAAGTCACCAGCAGAGAAGGTTATAGATTCTTTTTGACCATTGTTTATGATTATACCAGGGCTGTTTGGGTTTATCTTATCAAGTCAAAAGATGAAGTCTTTGACAATTTTAAAACCTTTTTTAATCTTATTGAAAATCAGTTTAAAAAAAGGGTCAAAATTATTAGAAGTGACAATGGAACTGAGTTCATAAATGATAAATTCAGTGAATTTTGTGACAACAATGAGATAATTCACCAAACAAGTTGTGCTTATACTCCTCAGCAGAATGGAATTGCTGAGAGAAAGCATAGACATTTGATAAATGTTGCTAGATCTTTATTGTTTCAAGCTAATCTACCTTTGAGATTTTGGTCTGAAAGCATTTTAACTGCTGTTTATTTAATCAACAGGTTACCCTCTTCTCTGTTATCAGGAAAGTCTCCCTTTGAAATGATTTTTAATTTTTCTCCTAGTCTCTCCCACTTAAGAGCTTTTGGATGTCTGTGTTATGCTTCTATCTTAAATCAAAATGATAAATTTGGTAAAAGATCTAAAGGTGTGTGTTTTTAGGTTACTCAAATTTCAAAAAGGGCTATAAACTGTTTAGTTTGGATAACAAAACCTTTATTTTCTCTAGAGATGTTAAGTTTATGAAACTGTTTTCCCGTTTAAAAATGAGTTGTTTTCTGAAAATGATGTATGCACAAGTTCTGAGTTGAATTCCCTAAACTTTTTTGATGTTTTTGACACTCCAAAAGCTCCCATAAGTCCCAATGATGAAGAGGGATACTCAATAGATAGTGAGGGTAGTGGCAGTGATTCAGGTTACCATGATTCTCCATCTGGGAGCCAGGATACCACTACAACACTAGAGAATGAAGCTATTCCCCCTGAGGGAAATCCTTCAAATGTTTTTGATCAAGAAAATCAATCTAATCAAGAAGAGGGTAACCCTAGAAGATCTAACAGATAAAGGGCATTTCCTATTAAATATAAGGATTATGAGATTAACACTAATGTCAAATATCCCTTAAACAACTATGTCTGCTATTCAAACCTGTCTCAAAAAGATAAACGTTTTCAGTCCAGTCTTGATAAATCTGAAGAACCAACATCTTATCATGAAGCATCCCAGAGGCAACAGAATGATGCTATGAATGATGAGATGAATGCTCTAAATGAGAACAATACCTGGACTCTAACTGAGCTTCTAGAAGAAAGAAAACCTGTTGGTTCTAAATGAGTTTATAAGATTAAGTACAAGTCTAATGGTGAAATTGAGAGATACAAAGCTAGACTTGTTGCTAAGGGTTACAGTCAAAGGGAGGGAATTGACTATGAGGAAACTTTTTCACCTGTTGTGAAAATGATCACTTCAGATGCATTCTCAAACTTACTGTTCAAAACAATTGGACACTTTTTCAACTTGACATAAATAATGCCTTTCTTTATGGTAATCTAACTGAAGATGTTTACATGACATTACCTGAGGGCTATTTTTCTCCAAATGACAATAGAGTGTGCAAGTTAAATAAATCTCTATATGGTTTAAAACAAGCTCCTAGAATGTGGAATGAAAAGTTGTCTAGTTTTCTATATGAGTATGGTTTTGTGCAAAGTGCTAATGACTACTCTTTATATACTCTATCTATGAAAGATGTTTTTGTGATTTTGTTGGTTTATGTTGATGATATAATTGTCACTGGGAATGATGTGAGTGAAATTGAAAAGGTTAAAAACTTTCTTAAGTCAAAATTTAAAATAAAAGATTTGGGTGAGTTGAAATACTTTTTGGGCATGGAAGTGGTCAAAACAGAAACAGGCATGAGTATGTCTCAAAGGAAATACTGTCTTGAGCTTTTATGTGAATTTGGTATGATTGAAAGTAAACCAATGGCTACTCCTCTTGAACCTGATGTGGTTTTAAACTCCACTGAATCTGATGA
Source organism: Rutidosis leptorrhynchoides (assembly GCF_046630445.1). NCBI lineage: Eukaryota > Viridiplantae > Streptophyta > Magnoliopsida > Asterales > Asteraceae > Rutidosis > Rutidosis leptorrhynchoides. The sequence goes on along the minus strand of NC_092333.1, from coordinate 387,968,149 downwards.
TGATCATCTGCTTCCTGATATAAGTGGATATAAAAAATTGGTTGGAAAACTTATTTACTTGACCTTGACAAGGCCTGATATATCCTATGATGTTGGATGCTTAAGTCAATACATGCATTCCCCTCTTGAATCACATGTGAAAGCTGCTTTTAGGGTTTTAAGATACTTAAAAGGGAATCCAGGTGCTGGTCTCCATTAATAAAACCCTAGGTATGTTGAACTTAACTGCTCACTCAGATGCTGACTAGGGGTAAGTGTTTGGAATCAAGAAAGTCTGTCACAGGATACTGTCTACACTTGGGTGGGTCCTTGATTGCCTGAGAAAGTAAAAAACAACCCACTGTATCTAGATCCTCAACTGAATCTGAGTACAGATCACCAGCTGCTGCCACTTGTGAGATAATATGGGTGGCTAAGCTTCTTGATGATCTAAAATTAAAAAACTTGCTACCTATAAATCTTTATTGTGATAAAAAATCTGCTCTTCTTCTTGCTGCTAATCCTGTCTTCCATGAAAGGTCAAAACATTTTGAAATTGATGTTCATATTGTTAGAGACAAAGGTCTTATTAAAACAAATTATATTAACACTGAAAATCAGGTAGCAAACATCTTCACTAAAGCTCTTGGCAAAGTTCCTCACAATTTCTTTTGCAACAAACTTGGGTTGATTAATATTTACAAGGATAAGATTGAGGGAGGGTGTTGAAATGACAATCTTACCCTTGTAAGTTTCTTGATTTCTAATGTTAGTCTAAGTTTTTGTGCAGTGGCCAAAGTTGAATAATAAAAAGTTTGGTGTTGCTGATGGAAATAATTAGAGGACCAGATGTGTCAACCCTACTTTCTTTAGGCTATATATATGTGCCCTTTTTGGTGTTGCAGTCGTCACACACTCATCTGTTTTAGAGTTTGAGTCCCTTCTTGTACTTTGGCCGATTGTTCCAGAGATTACTCATCATCTTGTTCATCTTGATCTTTTGTGTTCATTTGTGTTTCCTGTTACTTAATCTTGTACCTCATTATCAAGTTCTGTAATATTCAAGTGTGTATTTGTTTTTGGTTCTGGTTTCGTGATTGAAGATTGACTGTATTTTTGATATTTTGGTTGAATCAATCAAATCTGGAATTTGTGTTACTATTTTCTTCACTTCCGCTCGCTTTGTGTTTGTATCATAATCCAAGAGTATCAATAAGGTAAAGCATCAAACGTTTTTCTAAAATTTACCAAATTGAAAGTATCATTACCGGTTTTGTACGAGTTTTTTTTATATTAATACCATATAAAGCCGAAATCTTAAAGTAGCTTATATGACCTTTTTAATTTGCATACAATTGTTTTTACCTCATTAATATGTATCTATTGTATATTGTACATTTCATTGGGTGGTTAAAATTTCATCTATCAACCACAAAATATCTCTAATATGTGAAAGACTTGTCTAATAAATAATACACTAAAGAAAACAAAGTGACTAGTGAAGCGCTTAACAAGTTTAAAACAATTAAGTTATTTGTTATTCCTTTGAATGTGAAAATATGGTAATTTATTTTCTTACAATAGATGCTTTTTTCTAATATGGACCATATAACATAATATCACATGATCTTATATATCAATTTGTATTTTTTTTTTTTTTTTTATATCGGAGAGTACGGGTGTCAAATCAGAACCGAACCAAATACTATCAAAATCTATATTTGTGTAAAATGGGAACTGATACTAATACCAAATACCCTTAAAACCATATTTCAGTATTGATACTATATTGTTAATGTTAATGGTATGGTATAAGTAGGGTTTCGATTTTTCAGTATTTTTGCTCATCCCTCTTAATTTCCAACAACTATATTAGCCATGATGAATGAACAGTAGCTGGGTTTTTTTTTGGGTAACTTCACATTATTTTTTTCTCTCTTACACCACCCACCGCCTCCTAACATCCCTCATCCCCATCCCTCTTCATCATCTACATAAATCACCATCATCGCCGCCAACTTCGTCTCCACGGCCAGCATCGTCGCCACAGCCTACAGCAGCGCCGCCAACAACTAACAACCCAATCTCCGCTCACTTGATTGCTCCACAAGTTACCGTTAAACCAGACTATAGGAGCGAAAGGACGAGATCAGATTGGTCATTTACCACCAACTATTTCTTACTGGTTATATATCTTATGTGCTGTAATTTCTTTGTTCATATTTCAGTTTAATGATATGGTTAATCTGTAAGCGATTCAAAATCAGTATCCTGTTTCAGTCGTATATGTCTTCGTCTCTTTCATTTTTAGGGTTTCTCAGTTTACAATCCAAATCCAGTTAAACGGATTTTAAGAAAGGTACTATCTGAATACAGTACATCGGCATAATGGAAAAGATATTATTCAATCAGGTATATGAGTACTTCATATTTCTTGTAACTCTATTTTTGACTTTGATGCCATTAGTTTGATTTGCTGATTATTTTACACACACAATATTAGGAACTAACATTTTAAATTTTCAATGATCATGAGAACCAATGATATAGTGATTCTATACTCAACTATGTATTAATAATGTTACTACTAGATTTGTTTTTCGCTTTCTAAAATTTGAGGTGGAAGTTGCGATGCACAGTGTGTATTGTATGATGGATTAGCTTACACACTTTGACTTGCTATGTTATGGCATATTTGGTAGAGGTATGTATGTTAATCTATCTGTTTTTGCTACCCATACTGCCCCCTGCCATAAGTCATATAGAGTTATTATAAATGAATAATTACAATTACCCAATTTATATAAATGAAGTTTGGTTATCTAATATATAAGAAAAATTCTAGATAATTCTTAATCTATGTATTAGCTACTGCTTTCTGTATTAGTTTACAATGCATTTACAAGTTTAATAGTGTTCATATTTTTATATGATTGTAACTTCATTCTCAGATAAGATTCCATTGTCGATTTCATTTATTGCTTCATGTTAAATGTTAATTTTTTTTTTTTTTTTTTTTTTATAACAACAACTACTAATGTTGGTGGAAGTTGTTTTTATGATGCATCAGGTAATACTTTTGTTTCAAGTCCAATGTATACTGGTGGTTATATGTAGCTTCGTCATCGAATTCTTCTAATCTTGAAGGTATCCTATTTTGATTGTGGTTTTTGGTAACTTTATCTATAGTTTTAGTTGATTAAGTTATAGTTATGATATCATAGCTACTGAGATTGCATCTTCTTTACATTTCAGTAATTTTAGGCGTCATTGTTTAATTTGTAAACCTTTTATTTTTATGCGTTGGTGTTACTCGGTTTACCGAGACTTGGTTGACTGCATTTGTGCATTCAATTTCATCACAGGTGTGTGTAGTTTAATTTGTACACCTTTTGTTTTTATGTGTAGGTTGCTTCGGCATGTGATGGACCCGTTGTTTCTGAATCGTCCGCTTCATCATTTACTATTTGGGTTTTTGCTTTTGAAAGTTGGGAGTATAACAAAAGGTCTCTCTTTTGTGTGTTTTAGTTAAATGGATTGTGCTGTTTGCTTTAGATTTCTAAACTTTGTGAACTGCAATTATGATGATGTCCAAATGTGTGACACTGGGGATTATTACTCCATCTGGTGAATGCGTGTTGTGTTTACTTGGTGTTTCGTTGGTGCGGGTACTGGTGCGAGTGTCGTTTGATGTTAATATCTAATGATTGTTTTCTGATGAGTTGATTATTTCGGTAGTGATGAATGTTGTTGGTTCTAAACAGACAACTGGATGCAGTCATCATTTTAATGTTCATGGTATGTTAATTTACAGCAAGTGTATATAGTATTTATGTTTTCCTTTGTTTTATAGAGGGTAGTAGTGGATTGGTATTGTGATTATCTGCTTTGCCATTTGTTTTTTTTAAATGTCATTTAGATTTGCTTTTTGTTTGGGTTCTTAACTGAATTATTTGGAGCTATTGTGCTGTAGAGTAATTTTTCTATATGTGCAGGCTTGCTAATTTGTGTTATTAATGACCGTAAATTGGTTGGTAGCCTACCGAGTTCTGATTTCGATATGTTATATCACCTTATGAATAGAATGCAGCTGATATATATCACCAATTTTGTCTGTGTGGTTGGGTCGGGTGGCTGTTTGTTTTGAACCTGAAGGTGAATGATAAACTGTGTGTTTTGTGTTTATTTTTTTTTGTACATAATCTAATATCAACTGTACGCATAATATTACCGAATGCCATAAAAATGTTAGAACGCAGCGAAGCGCGTCCGGCCTCTTTCTAGTTACATATGATTGCTCAAGTCCAATGAACAATATAATAGGAGTGCCATAACTTCGTTTGGGGATTAGCGACTATCATTTGTGATATTCCATATTCATACTAAATGTATTATGCTCTCATGGAGTATAAATGTATGTAATATATGATCAAATGAATCATCATGTTTGGGAAGTGGTAGTTATTCATTTGAAGATGAATATCTTCAAATGATAATTTTGTGGTCCGTAAAACATGAAACATCTCAATCACCCTATCTTGTTGCACTTTTTTTGGGTAAGCAAGGAAACCCTTCTATGAACGAGCACATTGGCTCTCCCATAGAAGGTAAAACCTCGGGTAATCAAGCCTCCAATACAAGATATGTTGCACTTTTTTTTTTGAACTTGAAACTATCTAAAACCGCTATGGTTCAAAACTGGCTCCATCAAATAGCGCCATCTATGGGACCAATATTGGAAAAAAATAATTAAATTCATGATTATTCATTTAATGATGAGGTCATTTGAGTTTAATCGTTCTGAATTGGTTTCTCTTCATGTGTATTGTTGAAAATTGAAAGAAATGGCTACGGACGAGGATGTTGAATATTCGAACATTCATGAAATTATGGAGGAATATGATTTATGTCTTTAGAATGTTGAAGATCTGGAAAATACGGATGTAAATGACAATGTGAATAACCAAAATGGCGTTGAAGAAGAAATGCCAAATCCAGAAAATGCTGATACAAAACATTTACACGAAGAATTTGTTGAAAGTGTTGATGAAGAATTGGATGAAAATCCAGAAACAGAAGACGAAGTGTTAAAACACTACACATTAAGCTAATAAAAACAAAGAAGCTGAGAAAGTAGCACACAAGAAGAAAACACAAAACACTATGCCTAAGATCAAAAAATTTGTTACTCTAATGAATGCACAACAAATTATGGGCAGAATGGGTTTAGGAATCATGTTAGGTCCAAATATGACATGGCCTCCTACATCAAAGCAAAATGTTGTTGATAAGGCTGAAAGGGGAATTGCTAAAGATAAGGAAAAAGAGCATAAGGGATTAATGAAGACTCAAAAAGATTGTGCCACTTGGAGTGCAGGATCCGGTGGAAAATTGTATTGCAAATAGAGAAATGAAGCTAAAAAAGGCAGCAAAATTAACATCAGTGAGTAAATTTGCAGACCGTATCCCACTATCCCCCATCATCCTATTAATACTCCACTAGTTATTCCTTCAACATTGGAAATATATGAAGGATTAACAGATCCGCTCGATCCCTTACAACGGTCTGAAGGTATTATGCACACGTATAGCTGGAATGAACCAATAGCGTGTCATGTATTTTCTACTGTTTTACAAGGACTGGAAAGAGACCAGACAGTATGCAAAAGCATAAAAGGCTTCGTTGATTTGTGCAGAAAGTTTTTGTTACGATTTCATAAATTGCAACCACAAAAGCTTTCGCATATAGAATGTCATGATATCAAACAAAATTTCAAAGAATCTTTGGGAGAATTTTTGCGCTGGTACATGTACAAATGTCATAAGTAGCTTTTCACAGTGGATCAAAAGAGGAAAAACGGCCCACCCTAATATGCTCCGAATTTTTAGGGGAGAAAACGGCGATTAATTTTTTTCCGTACCTTTCATCGTCGTTTTGCTTTATGATTTCCGTTTTTTGACTCGTTTTCAATTTGTAATCCACTATATTGGTCTATTGATAGAGGGTAACGTGATTGTGGGTAAGAATTCGGGAGGAAAAAATAAGAAAAGGGAGATCGTGGTGACGGCTACTCGTACGTTGCGTAATCGACAAATAGAGGTTGAATCCAGAAGCCAATCGTTAGATAATGATTCTTCGTCAGAATCTGAAAAGAACGATACAGTTACTGATAAGAATCGTATTGAGGACCAGTCGAAAACGAAGGAGACAGAGGTCGAGACGTCTAATTTTTCTTTGAATAATTCATGTAAGATCAGTGAAGAAGAAGCAAAAATTAAGATCACTAATGATTCTTTTTCCAAGAATGATCAAGCTAAATATGAAGAGGATGAAAAGGTTAGTGTCCATTCGGCTAATAATATGTCTGATGATGATGTTTTTGTGCATGATGTCAATAAAGGTGGAGAATATGATCTTGAGTTTCCATGCCTACACCCTAAAAAACAAACTGAAAATACAATGAAGAGTGTACATGGGTATGGGTCACCATGTTCTGATTCAACAAAGCAATGTCCAAATCTCAATACTCTTAACCATGATCAATCGACTCAGAATGGTGCAATGGAGGTTAAGCATGGGAGTGAAAAAGTTAATATTCCTTGTGTATCATATTTTCAGGCTGCTGGGGGCTCAGACTCTCAAAAAAAGATAGTGAACTTTAGATTTATTGAGCCTTCTGCTAGTCTAGATGATGGTATAGATGTTGAGTTGCCATTGAATTCTATTTTAGAAGTGAATGAACGGTATAATAATACTCCTTATGGGTATTTTCTAGGCAAACGAGTGGCATATCCGGTTGTTAAAAATTATGTAACAGTTGTATGGAAGAAATTCGGTTTGGAAAAAATAATGATGAACTCTAAGGGTTTCTTCTTTTTTAAGTTTGCTTCGGAAGCGGGATTGCAAGGAGTGATAGAATCGGGCCCGTGGATTATTCGTTCAAGTCCTATTATTCTTAACTCATGGTCTCCTGATGTTCCATTAACAATGGAGGACTTAACCCGGGTCCCGGTTTGGGTGAAGATACATGACATCCCGATTGCAGGATTTACCGAGACTGGGTTGAGCATCATAGCATCAAATATTGTTTCTCCTATGAGGTTGGATTCATACACGAGAACTATGTGTTTAGAGTCGTGGGGCAGACCTAATTTTGCTCGAGAATTGATTGAAGTTTCTTCGAATAGGGAGTTAAAAGAAAATATCAAAATGGCGATTCCTAGTATCGACAGGAAGAGTAAATCCGTATGTACTTTAAGGGTAGAATATGAATGGAAGCCTCCTCGATGTGCTTGTTGTGCTATCTTTGGACACACAGACTCTCAGTGTCCAAACATAGTGACTACTACAGATGGAAATCAGCCTAAGGATGAAGATTGTTTTGAAACGGTTGGCAAGAGAGAAACGAAAGGGGTGACCAAGGTAAATAACTTACAGAAGGCTGGGTTTGGTGTGGGAAAGCCAAAGTAAAAATTGGTATACATGCCAAAAAAGAGAGTGGACCAAAGTGATGCTAATAATGGCGTGTCGAAGGTTGCACAAGGTGATAAAAGAGATGCGGAAATTGGGACAAGTAAAGGTTCTCAAGTGAAGACTCAAAATTCGTTTGGAGTACTAAATACGGATGCATATAACTTGATTGATGAACCAAGCGACGTTGAATCGGATAAAGAGGAAACTGCTGAATTTATGGCGGGGAAAAATATAAATAAGTTAACAACTACGTTTGGCATGAAAAAGGGTTGGTTGTAGTTGTTATGTCGTTGGTTAGGTGGAATGGTAGGGTCCTTGTGTTTGCTAGTCCTTAGTGTTTGTAGGTCTAGCTTGTTTTCTGGTTGTTTGTGAGGCCGTAAGGCGCGCTTGCAGTCGTTGCTCTTTTTGTATTTTTTTTATTATTTTTATAAATAATATTTACCGGGTAAAACCCTTTACCCAAAAAAAAAATGTCATAAGATCCCAAAGTTAAATGAAATTAACAAATATCAGGCTATATTCATGGTATTAGCATTGAAAACCATGAAACGTTGGTGCGAAGATCGAGAAGAGATGTGCCTACCATATTAGCTGACATTATTAGGGCTTGTCATGATTATATGCGTAGTGGTGAAGATAATGTTACTCGTGCTTGAAATTGGAATAATTACAGGGGTTGAGAAGATGATTATGAGAATCATCGTGATGGAAGCCATTCATATGGGACAATATGTAAGTTCGGCTCAGAAGGTCCCGTGCGGAATGAGAGAATCAGGCATAGCAATCAGCCTTACGGAAACAAAGAAAAAAATACTCAACAAGAAAATGGAATAATGAAAAATTTTCAATTACGCATGGTTTCACAAATATTCCACAAGAAATCTTGGAAACAAATCTTGGAAACAGGAGGCATAAGTTTTACCTTTAAAGCACCAGTGCCTTTGCTAGAAAAAAACATGTGTGATACGTCGCAGTTCTGCTCTTTTCACCATGATTATGGTCATAATACCAACCTATGTAAAGAGTTAGTTGACTGCATTAGTTTTTCTTTAAATGAATGAAAGCCAAATCATCTTCGAAATGATGAAGATAAGTTGATGAACCTAAAGATAAGTAAAGAACGAGATATGTTCAAAACGCCCAAATTACAAATTGTAAAGAACACACCTTATAGCGTAAAAAACACATCATATGTTGCTAAGAGTGCTGAAGTAAAAGCATTCCCATGGAAGAAAAAAGGGGAATAACGGTGCACAACAGCCACATCTGATGCGCGAAAAGTGTGTGTGCGCTTAATTTGCTTTTCAACTTTTAAAAATATATAACCTTTTTATTATTTCACTTTTAACACCCTAACGAGCAACAAAACACGGTCAAGTGTACTATTTTAGGTTATCAACCCAAAAGAGCGTAGAAGCGGATAAAAGTTGTTAACTAATTATCTTTAGTCTAACTCTTAGGGAAGAATTAGAAGTGATTAAATAAACATTTTAAATTGAGTAATTTTAACGAATAAAAAGATAGAAAAGATGGAATACGAATATTAAAAGAGAAGGTGGTTACAAGGACTTAGCAACAATTGAAGGAATCTAATATGTATTTCCATACTTACATTGATAAGTAGTACATAGCAATCATAGACCAATTACTAGTCCTAAGAGACTAAGCTACAAATCACATAATACATGTAAAGTAGAACCTGAAGCATATGTCAACTTGGTGGGTGTTCAAAGTTAACATCTTAATTCATAGCATTTGAATAATCACAATAATACATATCATCTTAATCTTATGATGAGGACTAAGTTAACATGCAATTAGGCTACCAAATAGATAGGCTATTAAACTTAATCAGATCTTCTCCAGTTACTAGCTTAAAGAAATCTTAATCAAGTTCTCATACAATCGACAATCAAAAGCATATGAACGAAGGTTCTTTGACTAGGCCTAAAAATAGCAAGATTACTATGCAAGTGTAATTTATCATCCTTCTAATTCAATTCTACCAATAATATTAACTTAAGTTTCATGAAATTCAAATACCGTGTTTGGTGTGATTAACCTAGAAGATTAATGAATCGAATAAAAGCTTACTTAGAATTAATTACTATTCCTAACTCTTATTAATTAATCATTAAGCATGCAAACACAAATCTTGATCATGGCAGAATCAAACGGAATAAATAATCATACAGTTCTAGAAGAAATTAGAAACTGTATTTATTCGATCACGAAGCCGGCGGCTTTGAGTATCCCAGCCGGTGACTTGGAATGATCCAGTCGGCGGCTTAGATGACTAAGCCGAAGGCTTCATCTTAAATTCCCAATGTTGTAGTTTTCGTGCAAGTAACCACTATGAACGTTTAGTTCATAGTTGGAGACGAACAGAAACGATTATCAGTAAATAAAAACATAATAAAGTATAAACAAGAATTAGAAGTGATAATACCTTGAATAAAGGAAAGAAACTTAAATAATCCTGATTACAAAGAGTATAAAGACTACAAACTAACCTTAAAACCTATAATATTCGTAACTTTAAAGTATGGAATGAAAAGTACATACAAAACTAAAAAATTTGTTCTCTATTTATAATATTCCAAAACCGACAGCTGAGCCGACGGCTCGGGATGTCTATTTGGCGGCTAGACCTAGGTCGATGACTTTATCCCCAAGTTTAACTTTATCTTCATGCTAAATTAACTTTAATCGCGTTATTCAGCCGGCGGCTTGGCTATTCCAGTCGGCGGCTTATGTGTCTTCCGGATTAAATCAAATCTTTTCCATATTTATCTAGAACTTGAGCCTTACGTACAAGCAATCCTAGCCGGCGGCTGAAATCGGCTAAAAAGTCACGTTTTTACTCCCGATATTGAGTCCCAAAACCATAAAGTTCAAAACTTTTTCGGCAAAATAATCGCTTTTTCGGTTAATTTTGTAGATTAAGTGATTACGAAGACGATGCAAAAAGAATCAAGAGTAATCGGAGCTAAAACGAAGATTCTAGAGCGAAAACGGTGAAAGACGAAAAACCAAGTCACGATCAAGGAAATAAAATTACGATCCAGTGAAATCAGCAAAACCAGGGTAGGCCATACGGCCTGCCATAAGGGAAAACGTCCTGCCATACGGCCCAACCAAACGGCCAGGCAAAACGGCTAGGCAAAACGGCTAACCAAAGCGTACGGGCATCAAAAACGGCCTGCCATACGTCTTGCCATATGGCTTGCCAGCCGTATACAGGACAAATTCACTTCTACTTAAAGGCTTTTTGCCATCCATTTTCAACACACCTCTCTTCACTCTCTTACTACAATACACTTTCTCTCACTAGAGCCTTCAAGGCCTTCTCACCTCCGAGCGAGAAATTAAGTACCCGGAGGCGAACACCGAAGATTGTACTAGGAGCGGTCTAGAGGATGTCAGCACTTGTAATGGTCCAGATCTCGTTTGTAAACGGTGAACGCTTTTCTTAATTTAATAAAGTTATCTTGTTTTTTTAAGTTTCTTTCATCTTGCATGATTATCTATCCGTTGCAAATGTTTATTATATGTTGTATATCTTATCTAAAACTTATGCTATTGTTATGCTGAAACCTTGACGGTTTAGAAGTCTAATTTACGGTTCACCCTTTTTGCTTATTCACGTAGCTATAACCTAGTATTAGGACTTGATATACCCTAGGGTACAAGGTAAGTAGTTATGTGTGCTTAACGTCACAATAGGGATATAGTACCTACGTACGAATAATCATTTATCCGTCAAAGAAGAGCTGCCCATTTATGTTGTGATTAGAGTAGTCGATATAGAGTTCAGTGAACACTGGCTTGCTCGGAAGCATGATTCGCGTCAGAAGCAACGTTCTTGAGATGTTGTAAGATGATCCGGGGTTGAGTAAGTGATCGCAAAGGAGAGACCTCTAATCCAATTAGCAGTACCTTAGAATATCTAAGATTGCACATCTGTTAATGTTAAGGCATAACTTAGTATTAAGTGGAGGAACGTTAATGTAGTTTAACCAACTAGGGTTAAGAAAAGCTGAGACTTTCCTTTAGGGATATACCACTTTATTCATGTACCTAGAATTCTATCCATAAGGTCATTTAAACCCTCTAAGGTTAACGTTGGGAGTAGGGATATCCGTCTTAGCCAGAATTTTGAAAGCCTTAACTCTTAGTGATAAATCGATTAGGTTCTCAACCCTATTGATTGAGGTTTAGTGTTCATTCTAGGAAGTTGAGCTCTGTCAGCAATTCTCCTTCAGTATTTTATTCTTCATGCATATCCCTTTTTATCTTTATAGTTTATATTACCTTTAGTTAATCTTAATCTATCACTACTTGTCACTAGGGTTAACTATTTAGGCACTTTTATCCCACATTACTGAGCAAATATACAAAAATACAAACCTGAGTTACACTTACCACTTACTCGTTAAAAGGAAGACAAGTAGGATAATTATAGCTAGGAAACCCAGCTAATTATAAATAATAAAACCATTACTTTCTTTTGATAACTGATTCTGACGTTTTGCGACCTAACGACACCGCACAAATAAAACAGTCCGTTTTGGCCATATCAGTGGCTTAGAGGTACCAGTCGGCAGCTCCAATGATTTTCCTTGGTCAACAAGTTCTTCGATGTTTGACTTAAAATCTGGAATATTCTGGAATTTATCTACTTACCCGTTGGCTCACCTTTTCACTTTTTGACTTTTGTTGTTCTTTTCTTCACTTTTTAGCCTGTTTTATCACACTTTCTAAACAAACACGTTAAAAAAGCAAATTTTTACAAGAATTGTTAACTTTTATCCAAAAAGGTGTTAAAAACTATGTTAAAGTAATAAGATAACGCGTAGAAAGTATGTATAAAATATGTATAATTCGAGCGTTATCAACATCTAACAATAAAAGTAATTGAAAGTGATAAAAATGCGCAGGGTGGAGGAGTAATTGAATTCAAAGAATAGGAATTAAGGTCCGTAACTTTTTACCCAACAACGGAGGAAGAAATGATTAATTCACCAATAATGGTGTCTTGCAAATATTATTAAAGTAAACTTCGAAATTACAGATGCACTTGTTGATACAGGAAGTGCTATGTATGTCATGTGTAATCAACTTTTTGAGGCACTACGAGTACATGTACAAAAGCGCATGACTTGAACAAAAACATCTTTATCTAGATTCGACGAAAAATTTGTGCAACTATTTGCAAAGCTACAATCAAGCATTGAATTTTTAGATGATGTTAATAATCTGAAGCTGAGAGAAATGTAGATGGAATTCTATGTTTTGGCATTACTATCAAAATATAATTTGGTAATTGATAAAGCATAGTTTCCAAATGTTAGGCGTTGTCATTTCCACAGCACGAGACATGATCGAACTTCCAACAAATAAGGGTATGGCAACTGTGCGCTCCATTCTTGAAATAATTCCCTGCAATATGGTAGCAAGGCAAAACACTTTTGTTATTGGAAACATATGAATGATTAAGGATGTGGTAGAAATGCTAGTCCCATATCTAAAAACCCTTTTCAAATGAGTTCTTATGGTTCTAATTGCTAAGCAAGCGTAGTTGCATCATTTTGCAATGTGCTTGAAACAAATTTTCCCGGTATCAAAGGCCAATAAGGATACAATGCCAAAACTCATAATGGTGCTTGTCAGAAATGTGGCAGAAGCAGCTTGATATGACAAAAATGAAAGGTTTATTTTGATGTGACTTAAGTGGCAAAAGCAGCTCGTTAGGTTGCATTTCATCTATTTGGAATAAAGAAAGGGGGATGGTGTAGTTTTTTATTTGTATTTAGCTGGGGCTCCTAGCTATATATCACCTACTTGTCTTTTCTTATATCGAGTAAGTGGCAGTATAACATAAGTTGGTATATTTTTTATTTTTTTATGATAACGTTGGATCAAAGTGCATCTAAAGTTAACTTAAAAGCAAGTAGGGTGAAATGTAATCGAAGGTCTAAAATACGTAAAAATATAATAAAAAGATAAAGTAAGATAGGTGGATGCAATAACTAGAGCTAAAGGTAAACCATCAATAGATTCTTACTTTCTAGAGTGAACACTAAACCTTAATCAGTTCAGGGTGAACTAACTTGTCACTAAGAGTCTAGGCTTTGAAGATTCTGGACAAAACTGATATACCCATTCCCAATGTTAATCTTAGTTGATTGAAACGACCTCTTGGATTAAATCCCAAGCTCATGAAAAAAGTGGTATATCTAAGAAAGGTTTCGGCTTTTCTTAACCCTAGTTTGTTTAACTATAATCGGGATGTACACTTAATACCTAGTTAAGCTTCAACATCAAGAGATGTGCAATCTTAGATATTCTAAGATACAATTAACTAGATTAGAGGTCTCTTCTTTATGATCAACTTACTCAACTCCAAATCATCTTACAACACCACTATGGTCTTGCTTCTGAAGTGGATCATGCTTTTGAGTAAGTCAGTGTTCACTGAACTCTCTAATACTCACTCTGTCACTATCTTAATTGGGTAGCTCTTCTCTGACAGATAGGTGATTATCTATACGTAGGTACTAAACCCTATAGTGACGTTAAGCAAAGATAACTACTTACCCAGTATCCTAGAATTGGTCAGGTTATAATACTAGGTTATAGCCACGTGAGTAACTGGAAAGGGTGGTCTGTGAATTAGACTTCTAAATCCGACAAGGTTTCAACATAACAATAGTATCAGTTTCAAATAAATATTCAACGTGTGAAACAATTATAACAGATAGATGAATGCATATAGTGAAAGCAGTTTAATATAACAAAACCATATCCTTAATTTAAGGAAAGTGTTCACCGTATACAAATGAGATCCTGACTATTACATGCACTGACATTCTCTAGACTGCTCCTAGTACAATCTCCGACGTTCGCCTTTAGGTACTATACTTCCACTAAAGGTGAGAAGGCTTTAAAATCATTTAGTTCTCTAGAGAGAGAAACTAATTGTAGTGAGAGAGTGAAGTGAGAAGTGTGTTGAAATGAGAAAACAAATGATCTTTAATAAAGACACCCTGACCCTGGCATGCTGTATGGCCAGGCCGTGTGCCATGGCAGGCCGTATGCATGGGCCATATGTCCAAGCCGTGTGCATGGCAGGTCGTGTGGCCAGGACGTGTTGTTGCTGATCTTGGCAAGCTGTATGGCTTGGTGGTAGGCCGTGTGTCAAGGCCGTATGGCATGGTTTTCTTGGTTCCAGAGATCGTGACTTGTTTTTCGAGGTCGTAACTTGGTTTTCGCCGTTTTTCTCTAGATTCTTCGTTTTAAGTCCATTTTCTTCGATTCTTCTTGTATCATCTTCATAATCACTTGATCTACCAAATAAAGCAAATTAACGCTTAATTTCTCAATAAATTTAATTACTTTATTAATTTAGGCCTCATTATCAGAGGTAAAAACGTGACTTTTGTGCCAATATCAATTATCCCACACTTAGACTTTGCTTATCCTCAAGAATACCCTGAACTTTTAAACACAAAGGTGTTCCTTTCATTTTGATCAAAGGATTTTTTTTTCTTTTCAAAACGTAAGAACTAAAACGCAGTCTATTATCTTTGTCCTTTAGAGCTGGGCTTAGTGTTTTTCTTTTCATGTCACATGTTTTATCATCATCAAATGGGGGGAGATTGTTGAGTCCCCTACAGAATTAAGGATTTAAATATGACAAAACATGATTGTAAACACTATTTTTAATGTGCATGTCAGTATAGGTATATTTTAAGTATAACGGCATTGTATGTTGTGTTTAAGTAGTTTGGTGTGATGCCTTCAATATCAGCACAAGATAGTTCAAAATTCAAGGTTACTTCAAGACCCGCATAGGATGTATGCGGAACTAGTAAGAGGATCAAGTGAAAGACCAGTTCCTGAAGAACCAGCACAAGCTAGAGCATCACACAACACTTAGATAAATCATGTTCCATTACAAGCTTGATGGTTTCCCGTGTTTTCTACATCAAATGGTACTATTCAACTGACATCGAAGATGAAGTTGAATAGAGAAGGACACTCATCAGCGGCTGACAAGTAACCTTACAGGATAATAATGAAATGCAGAAGCTTAACCCATGCGCAGTTTATGGTTAATACTTTGTCAACTCCTAGGAAACCCAACATTGTATTTGTTAAATCAATTCGAATGTCCAAAGGGGTGTTCATGCAATTAGCTACCGGAGAAGGAAAGTGGAGTCATGTGCTTCCTGCCACAGTTGTAGCTGAGTACAAACATTCTTTGTACCAGTGGACAATAGATCAATTCAACAATTATTATGGCTCCTATAAATAGTTGAAACCACAATTGTATAAATTAGTGGTGTGGTTATTAAATTGATAGAGTCCAGACCTTGTATAACCTTCATTCATTCAAAATCTATCTAGGTGTAATCTGTATCAACCGGTTATCAATTCCACCAAGTGATAATTGTGATTCTTTGAGATTATTTCAATAAAGGAATAACGTTGAAAATTACGTATTACACTGATTTAATTATTTGTTAATTATATTCGTAATTTTTAAATTAACCTAATTGACAAAAAGAATTGTATTTACCCCTCTCTACAAACTTCATGTTGCTAAATCGAGACCAACAGGTAGTTTACCACAAGGTAATATACCGGACAAGTAAACTGGCGTGCCGCTTTCCGAGATCGGGTTAGCTGTTGGTGACACATACATTTTCACCTAAAAATTTGCTTTCTCATCACTTCTCATTGCACACGAGAGGTAGTTTACCGAAAGGTAATATACCAGATTAGTGATTTCTCCGTGCGGTTGTTCATTACTAGGGATGCTTTGAGTTCTCATAACATTATTTGCAATACTAGAGCCATTTGGGGCTAAATCCAAAGAACTAGTGCCATCTGGGGCTAAATCCAAAGAACTAGTGCCATCTGGGGCTAAAGCCAAAACATAAGAGCTACTTGAAGCCAAATCCAAGAACACTATAAAACCCATACTAAGTCACGTGGCACCTTGTACTATGTAGTGACCCGAACTTTTCCATAATTATATATTAAATGAAAACTATATTTACATGATTAAATGTTTCCAACATGTTAAGCAATCAAACTTGTTAAGACTTGATTATTTGAAATGAGTTTCATGTAGACAATTGACCACCCAAGTTGACCGGCGATTCACGAACGTTTAAACTTGTAAAAACTATATGATGATACATATATGGATATATATATAGTTAACATGATATTATGATATGTAAGTATCTCACTAGGTATATTAATAATGAGTTATTTACATAAAATGAGACTATTAAATTAAGAAACTCGAAACGATATATATAACGATTATCGTTATGACAACGTCTTACTAAATACATATGTATCATATTAAGATATTGTTACACTATATTTAACATGATAATATGATAAATATATATATCATTAAGTATGTTAACAATGAACTACATATGTAAAACAAGACTACTAACTTAAGAATTTCGAAACGAGACATATATGTAACGATTATCGTTGTAACGACATTTTAATGTATATATATATATATATATATATATATATATATATATATATATATATATATATATATATATATATCATATTAAGATATATTCATACATCATAATATCATGATAATGTGATAATTTAACATCTCATTAGATATAATAAACAATGGGTTAACAACATTAAATGAGATCGTTAACTTAAAGGTTTCAAAACAACACTTACATATAACGACTAACGATAACTTAACGACTCAGTTAAAATGTATATACATGTAGTGTATTAAGATGTATGTGTACACTTTTGAAAGAATTCAAGACACATATCAAAGTAATTCTACTTAACAAAAATGCTTACAATTGCATTCTCATTCATTTTCATCAGAAATTCTACTTGTATACTCTCGTATTCGTACTCGTACAATACACAGCTTCTAGATGTATATACTATTGGTATATATACTCAATCATCAGCTCCTTAGCAGACCTTGTGAGTCATCAACACATGTGGGAACCATTATTTGGCAACTAGCATGAAATATCTAACAAAATAACAAACTAATGGAGCCTATATGGATCCTCTAAATTCACGTGAATGAGGAGACTCACAAACACAATTCCATTTTAATTTTCTTGAATCAAACTACTCTCTCTCAAGTGTTCTTCCATTTTTCTAAGTGTTCTTCATCATCTTCAACAAAATCTAGCTCAATCTAGTTCATAAATCCTAACCTAGATCAATAAACAAAACAACAACTCAAGAACACTTTCAAGTTTACTAGCTTACTTCCAATCTTGCAAATCCATTTCAAGTGATCATCCAATATCAAGAAATCTTTGTTATTTACAGTATGTTATCTTTCTAAATCAAGGTAATACTCATATTCAAACATTGATTCAATTTCTATTACTATAACAATATTAATTCGAGTGATAATCTTACTTGAACTTGTTTTCGTGTCATGATTCTTCTTCAAGAATTTTCAAGCCATCCAAGATCCTTTGAAGCTAGATCAATTTTTGTCACTTACAATATATTTACCTACTAAACTTGAGGTAGTACTAATGTTCATAACATCATTCGATTCATATATATAAAACTATCTTATTCGAAGATTAAAACATGTAATCACTAGAACATAGTTTAGTTAATTCTAAACTTGTTCGCAAAAAAAGTTAATCCTTCTAACTTGACTTTTAAAATCAATTAAACACATGTTCTATATCTATATGATATTCTAACTTAATGATTTAAAATTTGGAAACACGAAGAACACCGTAAAACCGGACATACGCCGTTGTAGTAAACCGGGGTCTGTTTTGGGTTTGATAATTAAAAACTATGATAAACTTTGATTTAAAAGTTGTTCTTCTGGGAAAATAATTTTTCTCATGAACATGAAACTATATCCAAAAATCATGGTTAAACTCAAAGTGGAAGTATGTTTTTCAAAATGGTCACCAAGATGTCGTTCTTTCGACGGAAATGACTACCTCTTTCAAAAGTGACTTGTAACCTGTATTTCCGACTATAAACTTATACTTTTTCTGTTTAGTTTCATAAATTTTAGATCATTATGACACCATAGCAACTTGATTCACTCAAAACGGATTTATAACGAAGAAATGGTGGGTAAAACAAATTTGGATAATTTTGCTAGTTTTAGCTACGAAAATTTTGTAACAAATCTATACTAACCATAACTTGACTAACTTATATTGTACATGTATACTAACATATATTTATGTAATCTTGATAGACCATAGACACGTATACAATGTGTTGACATATCATATATATATATATTATTTGGAACAACCGTAGACACTCTATATGCTGTAATGCTCGAGTTCACTATACAGGATTGAGGTTGATTCCAAAATATTATATATACTTTGAGTTGTGATCGAGTCTGAGACTTGTATACACTGGGTCGTGGATTGATTCGAGATAATATATATTGATTTATTTATGTACTACTAACTGTGGACAACTAGTTGTAGATTACTAACGTTGGACTTAACAAACTTAAATCATTAAAACGTAATAAAATATGTTGCGAATATATTTCGATCATACTTTGATATATACATATATTTGTTTTAGGTTCGTGAATCAACCCGTGGCCAAGTCTAAATCTCGACGAATTGGTAATATGTGAAAGTGAGTTATAGTCCCATTTTTACTAACGAATATTTTTGGGATAAGAATACATGCAGTTTTATAAATGTTTTACAGAATAGGCATAAGTACTTGAAACTACATTCTATGGTTGGATTATTAAACCGAATATCACCCTTTTTAGTCTGGTAATCTAAGAATTAGGAAACAAAAATCCTAATTGACGCGAATCTTAAAGATAGATCTATTAGGCCTAACAAACCCCATCCGGGTTACGAATGCTTTAATACTTCGATTTTATCATGTCCGATGAGAGTCCCGGAATGATGGGGATATTGTAGTGACCCGAACTTTTCCATGTTTATATATATTAAATGAAATTGATATTTACATGATTAACTGTTTCCAACATGTTAAGTAATCAAACTTGTTAAGACTTGATTAATTGAAATAGGTTTCATATAGACAATTGACCACCCAAGTTGACCGGTGATTCACGAACGTTAAAACTTTTAAAAACTATATGATGACATATATATGATTATATATATAGTTAACATGATATTATGATAAGCAAGTATCTCATTAGGTATTTTAACTATGAGTTATATACATAAAATTGAGTTTATTGATTTAAGAAACTCGAAACGATATATATAACGATTATCGTTATAACAATGTCTTACTAAATACATATGAATCATATTAAGATATTGATACACTATGTTTAATCATGATAAATGATAAGTAAACATGTCATTATGTATATTAACAATGAACTACATATGTAAAAACAAGACTACTAACTTAAGGATTTCGAAACGAGACATATATGTAACGATTATCGTTGTAACGACATTTAAATGTGTATATATCATATTAAGATATATTAATATATCATAATATCATGATAATATAATAATTTAACATCTCATTAGATATAATAAACATTGGGTTAACAACATTTAACAAGATTGTTAACTTAAAGGTTTCAAATCAACATTTACATGTAACGACTAACGATGACTTAACGACTCAGTTAAAATGTATATACATGTAGTGTTTTAATATGTATTCATATACTTTTCAAAGACTTCAAGACACTTATCAAAATACTTCTACAACAAAAATGCTTACAATTACATCCTCGTTCAGTTTCATCAACAATTCTACTCGTATGCACCCGTATTCGTACTCGTACAATACACAGCTTTTAGATGTATGTACTATTGGTATATACACTCCAAAGATTAGCTCTTAGCAGCCCATGTGAGTCACCTAACACATGTGGGAACCATCATTTGGAAACTAGCATGAAATATCTCATAGAATTACAAAAATATTAGTAATCATTCATGACTTATTTACATGAAAACAAAATTACATATCCTTTATATCTAATCCATATACCAACAACCAAAAACACCTACAAACACTTTCATTCTTAAATTTTCTTCATCTAATTGATCTCTCTCAAGTTCCATCTTCAAGTTCTAAGTGTTCTTCATAAATTCTACAAGTTCTAGTTTCATAAAATCAAGAATACTTCCAAGTTTACTAGCTCACTTCCAATCTTGTAAAGTGATCATCCAATCTCAAAAAATCCTTGTTGTTTACAGTAAGATATCATTCCAAATCAAGGTAATACTCATATACAAACTTTGATTCAATTCCTATAACTATAACTATCTTAATTCGAGTGATAATCTTACTTGAACTTGTTTTCGTGTCATGATTCTACTTCAAGAACTTTCAAGCCATCCAAGATCCTTTGAAGCTAGATCATTTCTTGTCACTTCCAGTAGGACTACCTACTAAACTTGAGGTATTAATGATGTTCATAACATCATTCGATTCATACATATAAAACTATCTTATTTGAAGATTTAAACTTGAAATCACTAGAACATAGTTTAGTTAATTCTAAACTTGTTCGCAAACAAAAGTTAATCCTTCTAAATTGACTTTTAAAATCAACTAAATACATGTTCTATATCTATATGATATGCTAACTTAATGATTTAAAACCTGGAAACACGAAAAACACCGTAAAACCGGACATACGCCGTCGTAGTAACACCGCGGGCTGTTTTGGGTTTGATAATTAAAAACTATGATAAACTTTGATTTAAAAGTTGTCCTTTGGGGAAAATGATTTTTCTTATGAACATGAAACTATATCCAAAAATCATGGTTAAACTCAAAGTGGAAGTATGCTTTTCAAAATGGTCATCAAGACGTCGTTCTTTCGACTGAAATGACTACATCTAAAAAACGACTTGTAACTTATATTTATGACTATAAACCTATACTTTTTCTGTTTAGATTCATAAAATAGAGTTTAATATGAAAACATAGTAATTTGATTCACTCAAAATGGATTTAAAACGAAGAAGTTATGGGTAAAACAAGATTGGATATTTTTTTGATTGTTGTAGCTACGGGAAATATTGTAAAAATTCTATACAAATCATATCCTAGCTAACTTATATTGTATTATACATGTATTCTAATATATTATGTAATCTTGGGATACCATATACACGTATGCAATTGTTTTGACATATCATATTGACCCATCTATATATATTATTTGGAACAACCATAGACACTCTATATGCAGTAATGTTGGAGTTAGCTATACAAGGTTGAGGTTGATTCCACAAATATATATACTTTGAGTTGTGATCTAGCCTGAGACGTGTATACACTGGGTCGTGGATTGATTCAAGATAATATATATCAATTTATTTTTGTACATTTAACTATGGACAACTAGTTGTAGGTTACTAACGAGGACAGCTGACTTAAGAAACTTAAAACATCAAAATGTATTAAAAGTGTTGTAAATATATTTTGAACATACTTTGATATATATGTACATATTTGTTATAGGTTCGTGAATCGTCCAGTGACCAAGTCTTACTTCCCGACGAAGTAAAAATCTGTGAAAGTGAGTTATAGTCCCACTTTTAAAATCTAATATTTTGGGATGAGAATACATGCAGTTTTATAAATGTTTTACGAAATAGACACAAGTAAATGAAACTACATTATATGGGTGAATGATCGAAGCCGAATATGCCCCTTTTGCTTGGTAACCTAAGAATTAGTAAACTGATCTAATAATTGACGTGAATCCTAAAGATAGATCTATTGGGCCTAACGAACCCCATCCAAAGTACATGATGCTTTAGTACTTCGATGTTGTTTTTATCATGTCCGAAGGATTTCCCGGAATGATATGGGATATTCTTATATGCATCTTGTTAATGTCGGTTACCAGGTATTCACCATATGAATGATTTTTATCTCTACGTATGGGATGTATATTGAAATATGAAATCTTGTGGTCTATTATTATGATTTGATAATATATAGGTTAAAACTATAACTCACCAACATTTTTGTTGACGTTTTAAGCATGTTTATTCTCAGGTGATTATTAAGAGCTTCCGTTGTTGCATACTAAAATAAGGACAAGATTTGGAGTCCATGCTTGTATGATATTATGTAAAAACTGCATTCAAGAAAGTTATTTTTGATGTAATATATTCTTATTGTAAACCATTATGTAATGGTCGTGTGTAAACGGTATATTTTAGATTATCATTATTTGATAATCTACGTAATGCTTTTTAAACCTTTATCAATAAAATAAAGGTTATGGTTGTTTTAAAAATGAATGCAGTCTTTGAAAAACGTCTCATATAGAGGTCAAAACCTCGCGATGAAATCAATTAATATGGAACGTTTATAATCAATATAAACGAGACATTTCAGTTGGTATCCGAGCGTTGGTCTTAGAGAACCAAAAAATTGCATTAGTGTGTCTTACCGAGTTTGTCAGGATGCATTAGTGAGTCTGGACTTCGACCGTGTTTTTCTTCAAAAACGATTGCTTAACTTTTTTTTGTTGGAAACTATATATTATTAACATGTAAATATTATGTGATATATTAATCTCTTAACGTATTTGATATTGTGTGATAGATGTCTACCTCGAGTACATATCCCATTGATTCACCTAATAATAATGAAGAGTCGAATATATTTTGGGAAGATTCACAAATTCCCGAAGAGGAATCAGAAGAGGAGGAACCGGAAGAGGAGGAACCGGAAGAAGAGGAACCAGAAGAGGAGGAATCGGAAGAGGATGAACCAGAAGAAGAAGAGGTTCCGAAGGAAGAAATATTGATACCTATAGTAAATCGATTAAATAAAAGAAAATCCTCAACCAACGGACCAAAGTTAATAATGGTCAATGGTGTTTCCATCGAGGAAGCAAAATATTGGGAAGATTACCAATTTTCCGATGAATCGGATCCCGATGAGGATTCCGATGATATTATAGAAATTACCTCGACCCAATTTAATAAAGCAAAAGAAAATAATAGGGGAAAAGGTATAAAAATAGAGAAACCCGATTCCAACCCCGATGAACTTTATATGTATCGGCAACATCCGTATTTTCTAAAATGTAACAATGACCCGGGAACCTCTAAACCACCAGGTTTTTCTAAACCATTGTGGAAAACGACGGCTCGTATTAGAGGAACACCATATATTCCTAGAAAATTAGGAAAACGAACCAAGTCCGAAGAAGAAGAAACAAGTGATTCAGATTAGAGGGTTGTAATCATGTTGTATATTATATGTATTATAGTGTGCTTGTACTTTTATGTTCTATGTAAAAATTGCTTGTATTGTTTGTTAATTATCTTTTACGAATCTAATCCTTGTCTATTTTACAGTATAAAAACAAAATGGACGTTAAGGGTAGACAACCGAATATTTTAGAAGATCTACCAGAGGATATGATTGAGGAAATCTTGTCTAGAGTCGGTCAGAATTCATCAGCACAATTAATTATGGCAAAATTAACTTGTCAAACATTTGAAAGACTTTCCAGAAATGCCTTAGTTTATAAAAGGCTTTCCTTTGATAGGTGGGGTATATCACATTGGGGAGACCGTAAGTTACGCCGTGTTTTCTTTAAAGCGTTAAATGCGGGGAACCCAAATGCAATTTTACGCTACGGGTTAAGAACCTATTTTGACTCAACATATCCCAACATAGGATTTCGTGAATTAGAAAGAGCTTCTAACATGCAACATAAAGAAGCATGTTATGCTTATGGGTTAGTGATGTTCGCTTCTTACCAAAGTGAGAAAAAGAACATCGGATTGCAACTTTTAAATAAGACCTTCCCACAAGTGAAGGATTCAGTAGTTGGGGTGAGAAACAAGATTTTTAGATTGTTATGGGGCTGTTGGGCATTATGAAACCCTCGTCCTTTTGACGACATTACAACATGCTGCCTAGCCAATGGTCATAACGGTTACTTTCCACAAAACCAAGGATGGGAAGTCGTCTTAGTAAAACCAGAATGCATGACTTGTTTCTGGACTTATGAATTACGTGTCTTTATTTCCTTTGCTAAACAACTTGCGTATTAACTAGGTTTATCTTCAAAAACTGTCCTGTATCAAAGTGTACTATATTTCATGTTATATGTAATATAGCGAAGTTGTAAGTTTGAAGAATATTTGTATGTGATATATTATTATAATCAGTTTTTCATATGGAATTGTAGTAGTTGAATTGTATATTATCTACTAAGTATGAACTTAACGGGTAGGTAGTACCCGAATTTAAACTTATAAAACGCTAATATGAAGAAAAAACTTTTATAAATGAGTTCATATTATGCTACGAAATACTATTGACTACTCTTAATATTCTGTATGATTAACTCGATTCAGTTGGCTATTTTGAAGGAAATGGCACCAACTACTCGACACCATGAATATGAGCAAAGAGGAATTTCGTACCTTTCTTGCTGCAAACATAGCCGCAGTACAGGTTGCGCTACATAGCAACAATAACTCTGAATCTAGCAATGCAGCTAACGGCGCAAGAAATCGTGTAGGATGCTCCTACAAAGAATTCACTGCCTGCAAACCTTTGGAATTTGATGGAACCGAAGGACCAATTGGATTGAAATGGTGGACCGAGAAAGTCGAATCGGTATTTGCCATAAGTAAGTGTACTGAAGAGGACAAAGTTAAGTACGCTACGCATACCTTCACAGGTACTACGTTAACGTGGTAGAACACCTATCTTGAACAGGTAGGACAAAATGCTGCTTACGCACTACCGTGGTCGGCATTCAAGCAATTGATGAACGAGCAGTACCGTTCTAGAAACGAAGTCAATAAACTCAAGGCAGAACTTAGAGAGTTACGAACACAAGGGTTCGACGTTACCACATATGAACGACGATTCACAGAGTTGTGCCTATTGTGTCCGGGAGTATTCGAAGATGAAGAAGAGAAGATCGACGCGTTTATATAAGGGTTACCAGTAAGGATTCAAGAAGATGTGAGTTCACACGAGCCCGCTTCTATACAGAAGGCAAGTCGAATGGCTCATAAACTCATAAATCAGATTGAGGGAAGAATTAAAGAGCAGGCGGCCGAAGAAGCCAACACGAAACAACTCAAGAGGAAGTGGGAGGAAAACGGTGACAAGAGTCACCAGTACAACAACAACAACAACAATTACAACCACAATCACAACAACTATCCCAACAACCGCAACAATAATCGCAACAATAACTGCAATCCTAACAATAACTACAACAAACATCCCAACAACAACAACAACTACAACAACCATTTCAACAACAATAACAATCCCAACAACAACCTCAATAACAACAACGGCAACAAAAACCAAAAACAGCCATGTCATAGGTGTGAAGAAAATCATCAGGGGTTTTGCATGACATTTTGCAACAGGTGTAAAATAAATGGTCATAGCGCGATAAAGTGTGAGGTCTACGGACAAAAGTTTAACAGAACCAAAGGAACAAATAATGTCAGAACAAGTAATGCCTAAACAAATAGTGTCAGAGCAAGTAATACCAACCCTGTTTGTTATAAATGTGGAAAACCGGGCCACATTATTAGAAATTGCCCGAATCAGGGGAATACTAATGGGCAGGGCCGTGGAAGAGTTTTCAATATTAATACGGCAGAAGCACAGGAAGACCCGGAGCTTGTTACGGGTAAGTTTCTTATTGACGATAAATCTGCTTATGTTTTATTTGATTCGGGTGCGGATAGAAGCTATATGAATAGGAAATTTTGTGCTAAATTAAGTTTCTCATTGACGCCTTTGGATAATAAATTTTTACTCGAATTAGCAAATGGTAAATTAATTTCAGCAGATAATATATGTCGGGATAGAGAAATTAAACTGGGTGATGAAATGTTTAAGATTGATTTAATACCAGTCGAGTTAGGGAGTTTTGATGTAATAATTGGCATGGACTGGTTGAAGAAGGTAAGAGCAGAGGTCGTTTGTTACAAAAATACAATTCGCATTATGCGTGAAAAAGGAAAACCTTTAATGGTGTACGGAGAAAAGAACAATGCGAAATTAAATCTTATTAGTAGTTTGAAGGCGCAAAAACTAATAAGAAAAGGTTGTTACGTCATTCTAGCACACATCGAGGAAGTTAAACCTGAAGAAAAGAACATCAGTGATGTTCCCGCGGCAAAAGAATTTTCTGATGTATTTCCGAAAGAATTACCAGGATTACCCCCACATCGATCCGTTGAATTTCAAATAGACCTTGTATCAGGAGCTGCACCAATAGCTCGTGCTCCATACAGACTCGCACCCAGCGAATGAAAGAATTACAAAGTCAGTTACAGGAACTTTTAGAGCGAGGTTTCATTCGACCAAGCACATCACCATGGGGAGCTCCTGTTTTGTTTGTCAAGAAGAAAGATGGTACATTCAGGTTGTGTATCGACTACCGAGAGTTGAACAAACTTACCATCAAGAACCGCTACTCACTACCGAGAATCGACGACTTATTTGATCAACTACAAGGCTCGTCTATTTATTCGAAGATCGATTTACGTTCTGGATATCATCAAATGTGGGTGAAGGAGGATGATATTCCAAAGACTGCTTTTAGGACATGTTACGGTCATTACGAGTTTATGGTTATGCCGTTTGGATTGACTAACGCACCAGCTGTGTTCATGGACCTCATGAACCGAGTGTGTGAGCCATATCTTGACAAGTTTGTCATTGTTTTCATCGATGACATACTTATTTACTCGAAGAATGATCAAGGGCACGAAGAACATTTAAGAAAAGTGCTAGAGTTACTGAGAAAAGAAAAACTGTACGCTAAGTTTTCAAAGTGTGCATTTTGGTTGGAAGAAGTTCAATTCCTCGATTATATAGTGAACAAAGAAGGTATTCAGGTGGATCCAGCAAAGATTGAAACCGGTGAAAAGTGGGAAACCCCAAAAATTCCGAAACACATACGCCAATTTTTAGGGCTAGCTGGTTATTACAGGAGATTCATCCAAGATTTTTCTAAAATAGCAAAACCCTTGACTGCATTAACGCATAAATGGAAGAAATTTGAATGGAAGGATGAACAAGAGAAAGCGTTTCAGTTATTGAAGAAAAAGTTAACTACGGCACCTATATTGTCATTACCTGAAGGGAATGATGATTTTGTGATATATTGTGATGCCTCAAAGCAAGGTCTCGGTTGTGTATTAATGCAACGAATGAAAGTAATTGCTTATGCGTCTAGACAATTGAAGATTCACGAATAGAATTATACGACGCATGATTTGGAATTAGGCGCGGTTGTTTTTGCATTAAAGACTTGGAGGCACTACTTATATGGGGTCAAAAGTATTATATATACTGACCACAAAAGTCTTCAACGCATATTTAATCAGAAACAACTGAATATGAGGCAGCGTAGGTGGATTGAATTGTTGAATGATTACGACTTTGAGATTCGTTACCACCCGGGGAAGGCAAATATGGTAGCCAACGCCTTGAGCAGAAAGGACAGAGAACCCATTCGTGTAAAATCTATGAATATAATGATTTACACTAACCTTACTACTCAAATAAAGGAGGCGCAACAAGGAGTTTTAAAAGAGGGAAACTTAAAAGATGAAATACCCAAAGGATCGGAGAAGCATCTTAATATTCGGGAAGACGGAACCCGGTATAGGGCTGAAAGGATTTGGGTACCAAAATTTGGAGATATGAGAGAAATGGTACTTAAAGAAGCTCATAAAACCAGATACTCAATACATCCTAGAACGGGGAAGATGTACAAGGATCTCAAGAAACATTTTTGGTGGCTGGGTATGAAAGTCGATGTTGCTAAATACGTAGGGGAATGTTTGACGTGTTCTAAGGTCAAAGCGGAGCATCAGAAACCATCAGGTCTACTTCAACAACCCGAAATCCCGAAATGGAAATGGGAAAACATTACCATGGATTTCATCACTAAATTGCCAAGGACTGCAAGTGGTTTTGATACTATTTGGGTAATAGTTGATCGTCTCACCAAATCAGCACATTTCCTGCCAATAAGAGAAGATGACAAGATGGAGAAGTTAGCACGACTGTATTTGAAGGAAGTCATCTCCAGACATGGAATACCAATCTCTATTATCTCTGATAGGCATGGCAGATTTATTTCAAGATTCTGGCAGACATTACAGCAAGCATTAGGAACTCGTCTAGACATGAGTACTGCCTATCATCCACAAACTGATGGGCAGAGTGAAATGACAATACAAACACTTGAAGACATGCTACGAGCATGTGTTATTGATTTCAGAAACAGTTGGGATCGACATCTACTGTTAGCAGAATTTTCCTACAACAACAGCTACCATTCAAGCATTGAGATGGTGCCGTTTGAAGCACTTTATGGTAGAAAGTTCAGGTTTCCGATTTCTTGGAGTGAAGTGGGGGATAGACAGATTACGGGTCCGGAGATAATACAAGAAACTACCGAGAAGATCATCCAAATTCAACAACGGTTGAAAACCGTCCAAAGTCGACAAAAGAGCTACGCTGACATTAAAAGAAAAGATATAGAATTTGAAATTGGAGATATGGTCATGCTTAAGGTTGCACCTTGGAAAGGCGTTGTTCGATTTGGTAAACGAGGGAAATTAAATCCAAGGTATATAGGACCATTCAAGATTATTGATCGTGTCGGACCAGTAGCTTACCGACTAGAATTACCACAACAACTCGCGGCTGTACATAACACTTTCCACGTCTCAAATTTAAAGAAATGTTTTGCTAAAGAAGATCTCACTATTCCGTTAGACGAAATCCAAATCAACGAAAAACTTCAATTCGTCAAAGAACCCGTCGAAATAATGGATCGTGAGGTTAAAAGACTTAAGCAAAACAAGATACCAATTGTTAAAGTTCAATGGAATGCTCATAGGGGACCCGAGTTCACCTGGGAACGAGAAGATCAGATGAAGAAGAAATACCCGCACTTATTTCCAGAAGATACATCAACACCTCCAACTGCTTAAAATTTTGGGACGAAATTTATTTAACGGGTAGGTACTGTAGTGACCCGAACTTTTCCATGTTTATATATATTAAATGAAATTGATATTTACATGATTAAGTGTTTCCAACATGTTAAGCAATCAAACTTGTTAAGACTTGATTAATTGAAATAGGTTTCATATAGACAATTGACCACCCAAGTTGACCGGTGATTCACGAACGTTAAACTTGTAAAAACTATATGATGACATATATATGATTATATATATAGTTAACATGATATTATGATAAGTAAGTATCTCATTAGGTATTTTAACTATGAGTTATATACATAAAATTGAGTTTATTGATTTAAGAAACTCGAAACGATATATATAACGATTATCGTTATAACAACGTCTTACTAAATACATATGAATCATATTAAGATATTGATACACTATGTTTAATAATGATAAATGATAAGTAAACATGTCATTATGTATATTAACAATGAACTACATATGTAAAAACAAGACTACTAACTTAAGGATTTCGAAACGAGACATATATGTAACTATTATCGTTGTAACGACATTTAAATGTGTATATATCATATTAAGATATATTAATATATCATAATATCATGATAATATAATAGTTTAACATCTCATTAGATATAATAAACATTGGGTTAACAACATTTAACAAGATCGTTAACTTAAAGGTTTCAAATCAACATTTACATGTAACGACTAACGATGACTTAACGACTCAGTTAAAATGTATATACATGTAATGTTTTAATATGTATTCATACACTTTTTAAAGACTTAAAAACCCTTATCAAAATACTTCTACTTAACAAAAATTCTTACAATTACATCCTCGTTCAGTTTCATCAACAATTCTACTCGTATGCACCCTTATTCGTACTCGTACAATACACAGCTTTTAGATGTATGTACTATTAGTATATACACTCCAAAGATCAGCTCTTAGCAGCCCATGTGAGTCACCTAACAAATGTGGGAACCATCATTTGGCAACTAGCATGAAATATCTCATAAAATTACAAAAATATTAGTAATCATTCATGACTTATTTACATGAAAACAAAATTACATATCCTTTATATCTAATCCATATACCAACGACCAAAAACACCTACAAACACTTTCATTCTTCAATTTTCTTCATCTAATTGATCTCTCTCAGGTTCCATCTTCAAGTTCTAAGTGTTCTTCATAAATTCTACAAGTTCTAGTTTCATAAAATCAAGAATACTTCCGAGTTTACTAGCTCACTTCCAATCTTGTAAAGTGATCATCCAACCTCAAGAAATCCTTGTTGTTTATAGTAAGATATCATTCCAAATCAAGGTAATACTCATATACAAACTTTGATTCAATTCCTATAACTATAATTATCTTAATTCGAGTGATAATCTTACTTGAACTTGTTTTCGTGTCATGATTCTACTTCAAGAACTTTCAAGCCATCCAAGATCCTTTGAAGCTAGATCATTTCTTGTCACTTCCAGCAGGTTTATCTACTAAACTTAAGGTAGTAATGATGTTCATAACATCATTCGATTCATACATATAAAACTATCTTATTCGAAGATTTAAACTTGAAATCACTAGAACATAGTTTAGTTAATTCTAAACTTGTTCGCAAACAAAAGTTAATCCTTCTAACTTGAATTTTAAAATCAACTAAACACATGTTCTATATCTATATGATATGCTAACTTAATGATTTAAAACCTGGAAACACGAAAAACACCGTAAAACCGGACATACGCCGTCGTAGTAACACCGCGGGCTGTTTTGGGTTTGATAATTAAAAACTATGATAAACTTTGATTTAAAAGTTGTTCTTCTGAGAAAATGATTTTTCTTATGAACATGAAACTATATCCAAAAATCATGGTTAAACTCAAAGTGGAAGTATGTTTTTCAAAATGGTCATCAAGACGTCGTTCTTTCGACTGAAATGACTACCTCTTACAAAAATGACTTGTA
Source organism: Rutidosis leptorrhynchoides (assembly GCF_046630445.1). NCBI lineage: Eukaryota > Viridiplantae > Streptophyta > Magnoliopsida > Asterales > Asteraceae > Rutidosis > Rutidosis leptorrhynchoides. The sequence goes on along the minus strand of NC_092333.1, from coordinate 387,936,676 downwards.
ACTTATATTTCTGACTATAAACATATACTTTTTCTGTTTCGATTCATAAAATAGAGTTCAATATGAAAACATAGCAATTTGATTCACTCAAAATGGATTTAAAACGAAGAAGTTATGGGTAAAACAAGATTAGATATTTTTTTAATTGTTGTAGCTACGGGAAATATTGTAACAATTCTATACAAATTATATCCTAGCTAACTTATATTGTATTATACATGTATTCTAAAATATTATGTAATCTTGGGATACCATAGACACGTATGCAAATGTTTTGACATATCATATCGACCCACATATATATATTATTTGGAACAACCATAGACACTCTATATGCAGTAATGTTGGAGTTAGCTATACAGGGTTGAGGTTGATTCCAAAAATATATATACTTTGAGTTATGATCTAGCCTGAGACGTGTATACACTGGGTCGTGGATTGATTCAAGATAATATATATATCAATTTATTTTTGTACATTTAACTAAGGACAACTAGTTGTAGGTTACTAACGAGGACAGCTGACTTAAGAAACTTAAAACATCAAAATGTATTAAAAGTGTTGTAAATATATTTTGAACATACTTTGATATATATGTACATATTTGTTATAGGTTCGTGAATCGACCAGTGGCCAAGTCTTACTTCCCGACGAAGTAAAAATCTGTGAAAGTGAGTTATAGTCACACTTTTTAAATCTAATATTTTAGGATGAGAATACATGAAGTTTTATAAATGTTTTACGAAATAGACACAAGTAAATCAAACTACATTATATGGGTGAATGATCGAAGCTGAATATGCCCCTTTTGTTTGGTAACCTAAGAATTAGTAAACCGATCTACTAATTGACGTGAATCCTAAAGATAGATCTATTGGGCCTAACAAACCCCATCCAAAGTACCGGATACTTTAATACTTCGATGTTGTTTTTATCATGTCCGAAGGATTTCCCGGACTGATACGGGATATTCTTATATGCATCTTGTTAATGTCGGTTACCAGGTGTTCACCATATGAATGATTTTTATCTCTATGTATGGGATGTATATTGAAATATGAAATCTTGTGGTCTATTATTATGATTTGATAATATATAGGTTAAACATATAACTCACCAACATTTTTGTTGATGTTTTAAGCATGTTTATTCTCAGGTGATTATTAAGAGCTTCCGCTGTTGCATACTAAAATAAGGACAAGATTTGGAGTCCATGCTTGTATGATATTATGTAAAAACTGTATTCAAGAAACTTATTTTTGATGTAATAATTATTGTAAATCATTATGTAATGGTCGTGTGTAAACGGTATATTTTAGATTATCATTATTTGATAATCTACGTAATGCTTTTTAAACCTTTATTGATAAAATAAAGGTTATGGTTGTTTTAAAAATGAATGCAGTCTTTGAAAAACGTCTCATATAGAGGTCAAAACCTCGCGACGAAATCAATTAATATGGAACGTTTATAATCAATATGAACGGGACATTTCAAATATTCTAAATGCATTTTTGTTAATGTCGGTTACCAGGTGTTCTCCATATGAATGATTTTTAATTCGCGGGTTACGCGTATTATTTCGTACACGGGTTACGTGTGCGGTTATAATTGAAATCTTGTGGCCTATTATTATTATTATTATTATTATTATTATTATTATTATTATTATTATTATTATTATTATTATTATTATTATTATTATTATTATTATTATTATTTAAGATAAAGATTAAACCTATAACTCATCAACATTTTTGTTGACGTTTAAAGCATGTTTATTCTCAGGTGATTATTAAGAGCTTCCGCTGTTGCATGCTAAATAAAGACAAGATTGGAGTCTGCATGCTTGTATAATATTGTTTAAAAACTGCATTCGAAGACTTATATTGATGTGTAATATTATTGTAAACCATTATGTAATGGTCATGTGAAAACGCTATATTTTAGATTATCATTATTTGATAATCGTCATAATAATTTAAACCTTTATCGATAAAATAAAGGTTATGGTTTGTTTCAAAAATCGAATGGAGTCTTTGAAAAACGTCTCATATAGAGGTTAAAACCTCGCAATGAAATCAATTAACATGAAACGTTTATAATTATTATGAACGGGACATTTCATACTAGATCACAAGAGTAAGTAAGTGCATTTAAGAGAAGTGTCGTTGTCTTGAACATGAAGATAATTGTGGATGTCACACAAACCTTTTAAGCCTTGGTTCTATTGGTTTATTGTTCACATTTGGTACTCTTATTTTTGATTGAGAGATTGCACATTCAAAGTGAAGTTTTGAAGAAGATTTTTGAGATCATGTTTTAGAGATGAAGAGTTGTTTGAGGACAAACAAAGGCAAGCGTGGGAGATTTGATCGGTCCGTGTTTTACACATATATTGGTGCTTATATGAAGAAGTTTACGAGATTTTTAATGGTGAAAACGAAGAGATTATTTTAGTTTTGGTGTTACTTGAAGATAAGATGATACGTGCCGGAAATGAGTTAAAACGACAAAAAAAGTGAAAAACCTGACAAAGGCGTAAAAATACAGTTTTTACACCATATAATTACGGTTTTGGAAAATTGATTTTTGTTCGAGCGATACACTTTAGGCCGTAAAAATACGGCTGGGAAATAAGTAGGCTTATTTAGAGCCGTAAAAAATACAGATGAGAGCATAAAAATAAGTCTAGGCTATTTAAGGAAGTTATTTTATGGACACTTTTTGGGGATCTCAACTTAGGGGACAAGTTAGATAGTATCTATAAATACTAAACTCCTAAGCCACAAACTTATAACCTTCTACATCAGTTTTGGAGTTACAAAACCTAACCCTGACACCTAAATTCACATCTTTTCGAGGATAAAAGGCTTGTTCTTCATGCTTCATCATTCATCCACCATGTTCATCATCATCAATATGCACGACTAGTTCTTTTTACTTTATTCCTTCCATGAATAATTACTGTATGCTTATTTCATTCAAGTTTATGTGATTTACATTCTTGTAATGCTTATCTTATATATTATCATCTTTTTAAATTGATCAAGTTTAAATTAATGCAAGTTTATTGGTTTTTTATTATTGTAAGACTATTATTGTGATTTAACATATTGTCCTTGTTTCAACTTAGTGTTAATTAGATTAAGGGTAAAGATAAGCGTCTAAATTGCATAATTGTACCTAAGGTAATTGCATTAGTGAATTTAAGAATTCTTATCTATTAGATTTAGTTAGTTATTGATAGCATAATACTTATTTGAATGAATGCATGCTTAATTGAGATTGTGAAGGGATAAATGCTTTTAATTCATTGTTAACAACTCTTAATTTTCAATCCTTTGTTTATACTCTTTGCTTGAACTGATAAAGTTTAAGTTTTGATTAGTGTTACTCATTTTAATTAGTTTAATAAATATTAGTAAGGTACTTTAGTTGATCAAAACCATTTTCCGAGAATTGCTTGCTTTTGAACATTATCTCCCGTGAAACGAACCTTTCTTACTCTAACTAATTTAAGGTAATTAAGTCATTTTTGACGGTTACTTTGATGCCCATCAACCACTTTAATAACATAATACCAAAATTCAGTATTTAGATTCAGTTTCTTCATACCGAACACCGAATTTACTAAAACCGAATTTTCTTAAAACCATGAACCAAAATCGAAATTGAATCCCTATGTGTTTGGTTTTTTGTAAGAAAGAGAGAACTCATAAAAGGAAGGCCGAAGCAAAGACAAAAGCTAACAAGTCCATGTGTAACTTTTAGCTTTGTAATCCTTTGTAATTTTCCTTTATAGCATTTGCTTGGAGTAGTGATTTATCCTTCTAATTAATCATTCTACTATTAATTCTGCCTAATCATTTTCCTTTTGAAGTACCAGATAGGTGCGTCTCTAAATGAGAATTTTCACCGTTAAAAAGGAGTTAGAGTGTAATTAAAATCTATTTCATCATAATTAGTAGGGTAAATTTACTTAAAAGGTACCATATTATACCAGTTTTTCTATTTTCGGTAATATATTTCATTTCGATATAAAAAATGAGTGTATTTTTGAAAGTTAATCAAAAATAGAGGTGTCGTTAACTTTTGTTAATTTTCTCAGTTAAGTGTCAACTTTGCATAACATGTCAAGTCCTTTATCGACCAATGTTTTCAAATCGCGATTTCGACGCACATTTTCGACGCGCGATTCCAACACGAGTTTCCGAGACGTGTTTTTTATGTGTGTTTTTCGATGCGCATTTTTGAGGCGTGTTTTTTGATGGAAGTCGTTTTGAAATGGGAAATTGTAATACTACTAAACTCAAAAATAAGGGTTATAAGAAGTTGTGATTGTAAGGATTATATGACCCAAACAATAGAGTAATTCCAGAGAATTACCCTTCCACAATCGACAAACGAAAGAACAATAATTAAAGAATTAAAGACGCGAGATTTAACGTGGTTATATGTAATCGAATGTCGATTACAATAATCCACGGACCAACTAAAGAGATTTTATTGATATAATTCGTAGATACAACTGAGGGTTACAATAGGATGTTATATAGGCCAAAAACAACAAGGAAACACCTCGGAGAACAAGAAAAACGTAAACATGGAAACTCCCCCGTCAAATAAGCCGCGCCGCGCCATTTGAGGTCGCGCCGCGCCTCCAAGGCTAATCTCCGGACAGTAGGTTTCCAATCTGATGCTATGTTTCATGTAGTAGGCCGCGTCGCGCCTTCCAAGGCCCGCGGCGCCTCCCCTGTTCGTCCAAATCCTTTTGTTTTGATATTCTTCACATCCAACATTCTCCCACTTGAAGATAGTCAAAACCATGACTCACATTGTCAACCCATCATACAAACTAACCAAGACCGCCAAAGCACCCTTTACCGCCAAACTCCATTTGGGACACGCACACTCCTATCACATACACCGGATAAGCAGACTTTCGATACAAGGTCTCCAACACTTCTTGTTAGAATCGAATCATCATCTCTCTATCTCCCTAGTCAGTCACCACCTTCTCATTAGTTCATGAAAAGACCCGTTGAAGCTATGCAAAACTTCAATTTGTCCATTGACACCACCTTAGTAAACATATCCGCGGGATTCTTCATACCAAGGACTTTTTCCAACATCAAAGTACCATCTTCAATACGTTCTCGAATAAAATGATACCTCAAGTCAATGTGTTTCGTACGATTATGAAACACCGGATTCTTCGCGAGATTGATTGCACTTTGGTTGTCACAATATAAGACGCAATTATCTTGTCTTTTACCCAACTCACACAAGAAGTTCTTCAACCAAACAAACTCTTTAGAAGCTTCCGCAATAGCCATATACTCGGTCTCGGTGGTTGACAAAGCAACACTCCTTTGTAGTCTAGACATCCAACTAACCCCCGTCTTAATAACCATGAACACATATCCCGTAGTACTCTTACCCGAATCACCAAATCCACCCAAATTTGCATCCGCATAACCTCTAAGTATAACATTGCCCTTAGTGAAACACAATCCCATACTAGAAGTACCTTTCAAATAACGAAGCAACCATTTGACCGCTTCCCAATGCTCCTTCCCCGGATTAGACATATAACGGCTTACAACTCCCGATGCATGAGCTATATTCGGTCTCGTACAAACCATGGCATACATAATACTTCCCACGGCCGATCTATACGGAACCTTTTCCATCTTCGCTTTGTCTTCTTTCGTTTTAGGTGATTGATTCTTCGATAACTTTATCTCGCTACCCAAAGGCATAGTACGAGCCTTTGCATTATCAACATTAAACTTTTCTACTACTTTCTCAATATACTTGGATTGAGACAAGTATAGAACATATTTAGCACGATCACGCATGATAATGCTAAAAACGAACATATATTTCATAGCATTATCCCTCAAGAAAGACAAGCTTTTATTTGCAATTGTTCTATTTACAAGTGATATTCGTTTAAATAATAAAACGTGAAGACAAAAGACAGATTCGACGATTTGAAGACGCAAGCGACCAAAAAGCTAAAAAGTACAAAGTACAATCAACATGGTTCAAATTATTGATGAGAAACGTCTAAAAATTACAAGAGTACGAGCCTCAAAACGCAAAGTACAAGATATTAAATTATACGCAAAGACATTCAAAAATCCGGAATCGGGACCAGAGTCAACTCTCAACGCGCGACGCAACGGACTAAAAATTACAAGTCAACCATGCACATGAATATAATATAATATATAATTAATTCTTAAAATTATATATATATTATATTATATAATAAAACTGTCAGCAAATAAAAAAATAAAAGATCATGAGCTGTAAAAAGGTGCCATGCGATCGCATGGCCAGAAGGCACAAGATCCATGCGATCGCATGGATAACTGTAGCAGGCCACATTCTTTAAATAGCACGATTTTTGGCCGAATTTTATCCATCCTAATTCAATCTCTCTCTCTCTCTCTCACGATATATATATATATATATATATATATATATATATATATATATATATATATATATATATATATATATATATATATATATAATTTATAATTTTAATTTTAATTTAAGATTAATAATAATAAGGTTATGTTAGCGAATGTTGTAAGTGTGTAAGTCGAAATTCTGTCCGTGTAAAGCTATGCTATTATTAATCGTTGTAAGTTATGTTCAACCTTTTTAAATTAATGTATCGTAGCTAAGTTATTATTATGCTTATTTAAGCCGAAATAATCGTGATGTTGGGCTAAATATTAAAGACGGGGTAATTGGGCTTTGTACCATAATTGGGGTTTGGACAAAAGAACGACACTTGTTGAAATTAGACTATGGGCTATTAATGGGCTTTATATTAGCTAAACGATACCTCGTTAATTTAATATAAAGATTACAATTTGACGTATCTATATATGACCACATACGCTTAATCGGGTACGGTGGGCGGGATATCTATAAATACGAATTATCGTTCATTTTACTAGACACGGGAATGGATTAATAGTTAATGGACTCATTAAAACAGGGGTGGATTACATTCGAGGGTAATTGGTGTAATTGATAACAAAGTAGTAAAACCTTGGACTACACGCAGTCGATAACCTGGTGTATTCATTAAACAAAGTATTAAGACCTTGTTACAGTTCGAATCCCCAATTAGTTGGAATATTTGACTTCGGGTATAAGGATAATTTGACGAAGACTCTCGCACTTTATATTTATGACTGATGGACTATTATGGACAAAACTGTATGGACATATTGAATAATCCAGGACAAAGGACAATTAACCCATGGTAATAAACTAAAATCAACACGTCAAACATCATGATTATGGAAGTTTAAATAAGCATAATTCTTTTATTTCATATTTTATCGCACTTTTATTTACTGTCATTTTATTTATTGCACTTTTAATTATCATACTTTTTAATTATCGCAATTTTATTTATCGTACTTTTATTATCGCACTTTAATTATTGTCATTTACTTTACGCTCTAGATTAAGTTATATTTATTTTTAATATTTTACATTAGGTTTTAACTGCGACTTAAGACATAAAATCGACAAACCGGTCATTAAACGGTAAAAACCCCCTTTTTATAATAATAATAATACTACTTATATATATATATATATATTTATACAAATATAGTTTTAAAAAAATATAGCGTTAAACTTGGCTAGTTCCCTGTGGACGAACCGGACTTACTAAAAACTACACTACTGTACGATTAGGTACACTGCCTATAAGTGTTGTAGCAAGGTTTAGGTATATCCACTCTATAAATAAATAAATAACTTGTGTAAAATTGTATCGTATTTAATAGTATTTCGTAGCAAAAATATAACTATTTCGTATACACCTCTGCGCACATCAAGTATTTTTGGCGCCGCTACCGGGGACAAACAACGCCAAAAGCGAAACGCTATAAAAAAAAGATTTTTTAATTTACTTTTGTAAAAATACGTTTTAAATATCAAAAATATAAAAACAAGAAAAAGGAAAATAAATATATATATACTACTATATATTTTTACCTTTTTTAAAAAAAAAAAACAATTTAAAAAGTTTGTATTTTCTTTTAGTTACAAAAACTAATAGGTAGTTTTTAAAATATAAGTTTTTATTTATATAAATATTTTTTTTATAAAATATAAAACAGAAAAAAAAAAGAGTAAAAGTAAACGGGCTACACTGTAGCGGCCCAAACTTTCAGCATGTATTCGAAGCCATGCGATCGCATGAGCACAAGGCAGCAAACCCAAGCGACCGCATGGGTTGAATGGACAGGTCTGAATCCTCATCATAATTACGCAGTAGGTTATTATTATTAATTATTATTAATATTAAACCCTAATTAGGGTTAATTATTATATTATTTAGTTTTAATTTTTTAATTAATTTGTATTTTAAGTTATAATTAGTTTTATTAATATAATAAATTAATACTTTTATAAAATAAATAATATAAAAATAACATTTTTATAAAAATTGTCTTTTTATAACTTTAAGATTATTTTTATTTTTATTTTTTGTATCTTTTTATTAGTTAATCCGTAATATTTGTATTTTTATCGTTCGTAATTAGTTTTAAATTTAGTATTTTGCCGTAGCCATTTTTATTTCTAGATTTCTAGGCTTTGCCGTAAAATCCCTTAAGTGCTTTTTCTTTAGACTAAGATTTAGGTGCTTTAGAATTTTGCGACGCCGTTTTAAGATTTTAGTACTTTTTAAGTTATTACCGTTTTGGATATAGAATTCCTTTTAAGCTTCAGTACCTTTAGACGTAAGTTTTAAATTTTAGTTTTTAGACTTTTATGTTTCGACGCTGCATTTTATTATTTTTCGACGCTTATTTTTCGACCTTTTATTTTTTGACGTTTTTCGACGCACTCTTTTTCTTTCTTATTTCTCGACGCTCTAGTTTTTAGGACATAGAATTTTCTATTTCTTCTCTAAAATTTCTTTAAATTTCGACGAAAAATTATTTTAAGTGGTTAAATTGATAGACATCCAAAATTTTCTGGTTCGTAGTAACAGTTGGATTTGTTAGTGGAGAGTTGTGGGCTTCCGATTTAAAGGGTCCCGGCTACCTGATACATCTATTGGCTATTCGAAACGTGGGCAAAATCAGAAAAGTCTATTAATTTGATAACTTATATAATTTTTATCTTTTATAACTAATAGGATATTCTGTGAATACACCGAGCAAAACGTTCACCACCTTTTATACGTTCACCACCTTTTATACGTTCAAGACATCTAGCCAATATTGTCGCCGTTGATTTTTCTTTAGAATCGTCATCCAGTCGACCAAGTACTCCAATTCGAATTTTCGATAATCCATTTTTTGAACCCGACCTCACAATTGAGAATCCGGAGGATATTCAGGGACAATTCAGAGATCCTGAACTACTAATCATTCCTCCTGAACCACAAATCACTCATCCAGAGATTGTCGAGGAAGAAACCATTAAGTCAGAATCTTTTAGTGATTCAGATTCAACAAATTCAATAATGGAAAATCTGGAACCTCTAAGTATGGAAGACCGAATGCGAGCTAAACGCACTGGCCAAGGTCACGCAATTACTCAACCAGACATTAATGCGCCAGATTATGAAATCAAAGGACAAATCCTACATATGGTAACTAATCAATGCCAATTTAGTGGTACGCCGAAGGAAGATCCAAACGAACATCTTCGAACCTTTAATAGGATCTGTACTCTCTTTAAAATCCGAGAAGTGGAGGATGAACAGATATATCTCATGTTATTTCCCTGGACTTTAAAGGGAGAAGCCAAAGATTGGTTAGAATCGTTACCTGAAGGGGCGATTGATACATGAAATGTCTTAGTTGAAAAATTCCTTAAACAATTCTTTCCGACATCTAAAGCCGTGAGACTTCAAGGAGAAATTGTTACGTTCACGCAGAAGCCAAATGAAACTCTATATGAGGCGTAGACAAGATTTGGAAAGTTGTTGAGAGGATGTCCGCAACATAGTTTAGACACTTATCAAATAGTACAAATATTCTACCAAGGATGCGACATCACTACAAGAAAAGACATCGATATAGCAGCTGGTGGTTCCATTATGAAGAAAACCGCAACTGAAGCTTACAAAATTATTGATAACACTGCTTCCCACTCACATGAGTGGCACCAAGAAAAAGATATCGTTAGATCATCTAAAGCAGCTAGAACCGATTCTAGCCATGACTTTGATTCCATTTCCTCAAAGATAGAAGCTGTCAAGAGACGAATGGAAAAGATGACTAAAGATATTCACTCAATACGAATTAGTTGTGAGCAGTGTGGAGGACCACATTTGACAAAAGATTGTCTCAGTATTGAACAAACAATGGAACAAAGAGAGAATGTTTCATACATGAACCAAAGACCTGGAAATAATTATCAGAATAATTATCAACCGCCAAGACCAATCTACAATCAAAATTAGAATTATAAACGAAATGTTCCATACAACAATCAACAAGGTCCTAGCAATCAACAAGTATCCAACAATACTTACAATCAGTAAAGGCCTATTTTTTCAATTAAACCACCACAAACAGATGATAAAAAGCCAAATTTAGAAGATATGCTGTCAAAGCTAGTTGAATCTCAAACGCAGTTTTTCACATCTCAGAAACAAACCAATGAACAAAATGCTCAAGCATTTAGAAATCAACAAGCTTCTATTCAAAATCTGGAACAAGAAGTAAGCAACCTAGCAAGGTTGATAGGTGAAAGAAAACCGGGAAGTCTACCTAACGATACAAATGCTAACCCCTGGAATGAAACAGCAAAAGACATTACCAAAAGAAGTGGTATTACACTTAAACCACCTGAAATACCTGTAATTTCTGATGATTCTATTCTATTCCTACTATACAAGAACCACAATCTGAGCAAGAAAAGGAAAAAGAACCGGTAGTTGAAAAGGTTAATGAAGATAACGCAGTTAAGGCTAAACCTTATGTTAAACCATACCAACCACCACTTCCTTACCCAAGTAAAATGAGAAAAGAAAGACTTGAAGCCGAGCAATTCAAATTCTTGGATATGTTTAAACAAATAAATGTAAATCTTCCTTTCATTGATGTGATTTCAGGAATGCCTAGATATGCTAAATTTCTAAAAGATCTAATCACAAATAGGAAGAAAATGGAAGAACTCTCGGCTGTTACAATGAATGCTAATTGTTCTGCAGTGCTGTTGAATAAGATACCAAAAAAATTATCAGATCCAGGAAATTTCACAATTCCATGTTTTCTGGGTAGTCTTAGTTCAATAGAAGCATTGGCAGACTTAGGTGCTAGTATAAATTTAATGCCGTATTCACTATACGCTAAACTAGACCTTGGAGAATTGAAACCAACACGAATAAGCATACAACTAGCCGATCGATCAGTAAAATATCCTAAAGGGATAATGAAGAACATGCTAGTTAAAGTTGGTACTTTAGTATTTCCAGTAGATTTTGTTATTCTGGATATGGAAGAAGATTCTCGAGTTCCTCTCATATTAGGAAGACCATTCTTAAACACGGCTAAAGCAATAATAGACGTGTTTGGTGAGAAACTGACCCTAAGTATAGAGGACGAGAGTGTTACCTTTTCTGTTGATAGAGCCATGCAACAACCGCAATTTGCAGATGATACATGTTATTATATTCAAACTATAAATTCACATGCAGAATTGTTAGAAGAATTTTCAGAATTACAAGGAACAGGAGAATATTCTTTAGGAGAAGGAACTGAACCAATTGATGAAGCTGAAATGTTAGCTACACTCATGGCTAATGATTATGAACCAATAACAGAAGAAATTCAAATGCTAAAAGAGGAATACAGATATTGATACAAATCATCGATAGAAGAACCACCGACATTAGAGTTAAAGCCACTTCCAAACCATTTGGAATATGCTTATTTACATGGTGAATCTGAATTACCTGTAATAATATCGTCTTCTCTTAATCTCAACTCATTTCTGGCTAAAAGCTCATAAACTAGCTATTGCATGAAAGATTCATGATATTAAAGGCATAAGTCCTTCGTATTGCACACATAAAATCCTTATGGAAAAAGGTCATAAAACGTATGTGGAACGCCAACGAAGACTAAATCCTAATATGCAAGATGTTGTTAAGAAAGAAATTATTAAACTGCTAGATGCAGGTTTAATTTATCCAATCTCTGATAGTCCATGGGTAAGCCCAGTTCAATGCGTACCTAAGAAGGGTGGCATGACTGTCATCACAAATGAAAAAAATGAGCTTATTCCTACTAGGATTGTAACAGGATGGCGTGTTTGTATTAATTATAGAAAATTAAATGACGCCACCAGAAAAGATCACTTTCCCTTACCTTTCATTGATCAATTGTTGGAAAGATTAGCTGGAAATAGTTACTATTGTTTTCTTGATGGTTTCTCCGGATATTTTCAAATTCCAATAGCACCCGAGGACCAAGAGAAAATCACATTCACGTGCCCTTATGGTACTTTTGCTTACAAACGCATGCCATTTGGACTTTGCAACGCCCCTGCAACCTTTCAAAGGTGCATGATGGTAATTTTTCACGACATGATAGAAGAATGCATGGAAGTTTTCATGGATGACTTTTCAGTCTTCAGTGATACATTTGAATCATGTCTAGTTAATCTTGAACGAATGATAATTAGATACAAGCAATCAAATCTAGTACTTAATTGGGAGAAATGCTATTTCATGGTTAAAGAAGGCATCGTTCTTGGTCATAAAATTTCAAAGGAAGGAATTGAAGTGGATAGAGCTAAAGTAGATGTAATTGCTAAACTTCCACATCCCACCAATGTTAGAGGAGTTAGGAGTTTTCTAGGGCATGCCGGTTTTTACCGACGTTTCATAAAAGATTTTTCTAAAATTGCCACTCCTATGAATAAACTCCTAGAAAAGGATGCTCCATTCATCTTTTCAGATGAATGCATCAAATCTTTTAATATTCTTAAAGAAAAACTCACTAATGCGCCGATCATGATAACTCCAAATTGGAATCTACCATTTGAACTCATGTGCGATGCAAGTGATTTTGCAATGGGAGCCGTTTTAGGACAAAGGATTGAAAAACGATTTCAACCTATTTATTACACTAGTAAGACGTTACAAGGAGCACAAACAAATTACACAACTACTGAAAAAGAACTCCTTGCTATTGTCTTTGCTTTTGACAAATTTCGTTCATATCTCGTTCTAGCAAAAACGGTGGTCTATACTGACCATTCTGCTCTTAGATACCTATTTTCAAAACATGATACCAAACCACGATTAATCCGTTGGATCTTACTCTTACAAGAGTTCGATATTGAAATCCGAGATAAAAAGGGAGCAGAAAATCTCGCCGCTGATCATCTTTCTCGTCTTGAAAATTCTGAATTAGAAGTTCTAAATGAATCGGCTATACAAGATAACTTTCTTGATGAATATCTATTGAAGATAGATTATAATGAAATTCTATGGTTTGCAGACTATGCAAACTACTTAGTATGTGGATTCCTTGAAAAAGGGTTGTCGTACCAAAAACGAAAGAAATTCTTTAGTGATATAAAATACTATTTCTGGGAACATCCACATTTGTTTAAAAGTTGTCCCGATGGAATAATACGCCGATGCATATTCGGGGATGAAGCTAGTCAAATCTTAAACCATTGTCACACAGGACCAACAGGAGGGCATTATGGACCTCAACTCACAGCAAGAAAAGTCTATGACGCTGGATTCTATTGGCCTACAATTTTCAAAGACGCACACCTTCTTTGTAAATCCTGTGATGCATGTCAAAGGGCCGGAAAAATAAGTCAACGTGATGAAATGCCACAAAATGTCATTCAAGTATGTGAAGTATTTGACATTTGGGGTATTGACTTTATGGGTCCATTTCCAAAATCTCATAATAATCTCTACATTCTCGTTGCCATTGATTATGTATCTAAATGGGCGGAAGCACAAGCTCTTCCAACTAACGATGCACGAGTTGTAGTCAACTTCTTAAAATATCTTTTTGCAAGGTTCGGAACACCGAAAGCTTTAATAACTGATCGGGGTACTCATTTTTATAACAATCAACTTGAGAAAGTTCTCAAAAGATATGGAGTAACTCATAAAATCTCAACCGCTTATCATCCACAAACAAGTGGACAAGTTGAAAATACCAACCGAGCTTTAAAACGTATTCTAGAGAAAACCGTAGGATCAAATCCGAAGGAATGGTCTATGAAATTAGAGGATGCACTCTGGGCTTTTAGAACAGCCTACAAAACTCCAATTGGAACCACACCTTTTAAACTAGTTTACGAAAAAGCATGTCATCTTCCAGTAGAAATTGAACATAAAGTATTTTGGGCTTTGAAGACATGTAATCTTGATTTACATGAAGCCGGACGTCTACGATTAAGTCAACTAAACGAATTAGAAGAATTAAGACACGAAGCATACGAAAATTCGTTAATCTATAAGGAAAGAATGAAGAAATGGCTTGATAAAATAATCAGAAGTTCAAAAGAATTTAAAGAAGGAGACAGAGTTCTTCTTTTTCAATTCACGATTCAAGCTATTTTCTGGAAAACTGAAATCAAGATGGTCTGGACCATTCATAGTCAAAAGAGTTTTCTCATATGGAACAATAGAGTTGATAAATTCAAATGGGATTGAATTTAAAGTTAATGGTCACAGAGTTAAACATTACATACATGGTCCAATGGAAGTTGACAATGAAGTTAATCACAATTTCAACACCACAGCTAACTAAGTGTGGGGAGATTCGAATCTTTTTAGGGTAATATGTATTTCTGTTAGAGTTAGATATTCTGTTTTCGTGTAGTTCTCGAGAATGGAATCTGAATGGTCTTTCCCTAGCAGACCCTAAAGAACTAGTCTTCTCCCTCCATTCTGAATTTTTATTTTTTTTAGGTTTTACGAGATGAAGAATTCCTTTGATCTGAACCATGGTCTACTACTACACGCTATGATTACTAAATGTAATAATGACACATTCTCGAGTGAAGTGGTATCATTCATAAGAGGCAAAATGGACGGAGTAAGAAAAGAACTCAGGAACAATCATCATAAGATATATTTTGGTAAAGGAAAATCAAAATCATCAAAAAAAAAGAAGAGCACGACACCTTGAAAGATGTTATAAATGCAGAAAATGGTCACACGAAGGTAAATGTTCAAATAATCAAACATATTCAAATAACGAATTTGTTACTCTATGCAGAGAAGGACCGTTCATATGTTTAGAAGAAAAGATATTGAAGAATCGAGGTTACGCTTATGTAGCTATGGAAAACCAAATCACACGACTCTCCTATGAGTCAGCTAAAGCAGGTCTCTGAGAATTCTTTCCCACAGGTAAGTATGTACAATTTTTATTTTTATTTTATTACTTTTAACCTTTTGATAATAAATGCTGAATCATTCGCTATAAAGTATTAAATTGGTATTCAATAAAATTAGGTATGCGAAACCGAAATTATTGATATCATACAAAAATTTATTACATCACTGCGAAATTTACCATTTATTCTTAAGGTATAAATATCTTTAATCAATAATATTTCAAAAATTCGTCAGGAGTAAAACTAGGTTATGGAACCGAAATAACTTTACCGAAAAGAGGGGCGTATATTTTTGATAATATTTGATTAATTAAAGTGGGATAAAAGACCAAAAAGATTTTTAATTTTAATTTTTACCTTGTTTTTTAAATTAATATATAAATATTAAATTATTAATGTAAATTTTTAAAACCAATATTATTAAGTTTTTAAATATTTTAAAAAAAATAATATTTTTAATATAAGTTTGTAAAATTAATGTATAAAAATATTAATGATATTTATATGAATTTTTAATTTTATGCATTTTAAATTTAAGATTGGTGTGAAAAAAAAATATTACTTTATTTCATTAAGTAAAAAAATTTGATATTTAAAATTCGTCGTAAGTTGAAAACTAGGTCGTTGAACCGAAATTGCTTTACCCGAGGACGGGACGAGAAATTTTGTTATCATTATTTTAATCTTATTGAATTAAAGTATGCCAAAAAAATTAAAAAATTCAAAAAAATCTTTGCTTTTAAAACCACGCTTAAAAATGACAAATTTTAAAATTTTATCGAGGGACGGATTTGGACAACGATCCGAAACGACCTCGTCCTAAATAACAAGGAAAACAAAATTTTAAATTTATCTAATTATTTGTTTTATAAGTTCAAGATTTTGATATATAAAAAAAAAGTACCAGACCCCATGCGATCGCATGGGGTTCCCTTGTAAAACTCATGTGGTCGCATGAGGCCAGAAAACTGGGTAGATTACAAAAGCAGTCGAGTTCTCTGCTCCTCTCACAAATAACACACACATACACGAACATACCTACAAAAACACCCCTAAAATCATCAATTTTTCACCAAATTCAACCATATTTCTTGCTATAATCCGCTTTAATCATGAAATTGTTCAGAAGTTTTTCAAAGAAGGTAAAGATTTCACCCCTAAAACTCTTAAAATTGAATTTTAGTGTTCTTGAGCTAATTTTTTACCTAATTTAATTTTGTTAATTTCTAGTGTAATTAGAGTTAAATTGTTAGTATATTATGCATGTATAACCTAGATTGATGCTATTTAACATGATTTAAAGCCAAAAACTTCAAAATTCTTAGAAATCTAGAGTTTGTGTTCTTGAGCAATTTGGGGCTTTTTTATATAAACAGGTTATGGCCGATTTTCTTCATGAATTATTGCTAAATTAAGTAGTGTAACATGTTTAGGTAGCTAAATGATCCAAACTTTGATCCTAAACATGATTTTTGAGAATTAAAGTGGACTTTTTAAGTCTAAAATTCATGAACTTGATTAAATTGATGTAAATGCCATTTGAAACTTGTTTAATTGCTAGTAATGGTTATTTTAACATGTTATTTGAGTTGAATGCTTATGAACTTTGTAAACATTTTCATATATGCTTATTTGAAAAAGTGTAGAATTGTTAAAATTGTTAAAATGTGTATAAGTTTAATTTTGATTGAACATGTTATTGTAATTGTTTTAATTTGTTATTTTGCTAACACTAATGCATATTTGGATGCACAAATTTTGTGTTTAATGTGTTTTGCAGAGAAATACCGATACTGATGGTGCATCATGATCATCTAGGAAACCTGCTCCGGAACCACAGCAAGAGATGCAATATCACGAACCGGAGCAACGACAGGAACAACAACAACAACCTGATCAACACATACCGTATTATGATCCGCAACAAGAATATGTTAATGCCTACGTACAATTTCCGATTCATCCAATAGTAGAACACCCAACGATTCATGAAGAACAGTTGCATCCCAATTTGAGATTTGATCGAAGTTGGAGAGATTACCCGACGTATCAAAGTAACAAATTTAAACTGGTAACGAAAAATGTAGAAGTACCGAGGGTAATCGATTGGGAGCCTTTGGAAAGGGTCCAACTAGTTAACTCAGTTAGGTAGCATCTAATCCAAAGGTATGGCAGCTCTTCTTTTCTCGATTGGGAACGTTTATTCACCATTCGTAGGCCTGTATATAAGGAATGGTGTGTTGAGCTTATGAGTACTAAAGCGTTAGATACAGATGTAGTTAGCTTAGACGATAGGAATTTTCTTAGATTTTTACTTGGCCGTAGGATGTATAATATGTCCATGCTGGACATGGCCAGGGCTTTACAGATTTACACTCCTGGTGAATTGCTACTACCTGATTGTACAAATTTGATTTATCATGGTGAAATGGTAGATAGGAATTTTGACGCGGACGCCGTCTGGAGGCGTATGTCAAATTATAATGTTTTTACGCTGGGAGGAAGACACTCCTATCTAGATATTAACAAAGCAGAGCTTCGTGTTATACATAGATTTTTAGCTAATTCGATTACACAAAGAGGTAAAAACAAGGAGAATATGACCTTACACGATTTATTTTACCTTAAGTGTATTCGAAACACTAGAAGCGTTGTTAATATCCCCTACTGTGTTGGTTTTTATCTGTCCAAAATGGTAGCAGGAATACAGGACTGGGGAATAATAGGAGGAGGTATTTTTGTTACTCTCATTGGAGAGTATTTGGGTGTAGATAGGGATCAAGGGGGTCCACTGATGGTGTGTAGGGAACAGGTTGACACCTTAGGATTGCGGGTCTATCAGGGTGCAAAGGTATTAAAGAGCAGACGCAATCAGGCAGTACCATATGAGGGCCGTCATCCACAGGTAGAGAGAGGTTCAGATGAGGAAATGGAGGAACCGAATGACATTAGGGATGTCATTAGGGAGGCTATTACTGACGTTTACCAGTGTATAGATGAGGTAGAAATGACAAACGAGGCTAGACATAGTCAGTTCGAGCAGTGGCACGCCGAGAATGTGTACGAGCATTCTAGGCAATGACAGCATGATAGATGGCACTATTATCAGCATCAGATCATGAGCCAGCTATCACCTCAGGTACCAAATAACTACGTACCGACCCGACATGCTTACTATCCTCCACACCAGCCCGATATGCGACCACCATTTACTCTCTACGACTCTAACCAGGCCTATTAGTACACCTATAACCAACCGTGGAACCCGCCCGATGACATGAACTGGAACCCCTATCTAGATTGGTACAGTTCCAGTTGGTGATTTTTATCTTTTACTATTTTTATTTACTTATGTTTAAAACATATAATATTGTGATACTTTTATTGTAATGTTTAATATTTTTATTATTTTGTACTAATATTTTATTTTTGTAATTTGAAAGTGGGATATAAAGTCCCATTTCAAATTACCATGCATGTTATTATTTGTATGTATGTATTCTATTTCATGTACACAACAGGGTAAAACAGCGCATTTTCAAAGACTGGCATTAAGTTCAGCAAAAGCAACTAATTTTGACGACAAAACGAAAAACAAATGTGATGTAACAACAAGACGGAATGAACAAATGATGTACACCATTTATTATTCAACAAACAAACGCCAATATGTTTGGAAACTTTGGTAAAATTTAATCATTTTTCTACGCTACTCACCCTCAATAATTTAAAATTGCTATTGATTTCTTGCAAATGAGGGCATTGCAAGATAAGTGTGGGAAGGGGTTAAATTCTTTCGGATTACTAAAATTTTTGACTTATACACTTGGTTACCATTAAAAATACTAGTAACGCAGTAGTTGTATTAGAATCTAGTGCTCTCTGATAAAGAACAGCCCTAGTCTTATATACTGACTACCCAATTCTAGTAAAAATTTTCAAAATTTTCAAATAAATGAAT
Source organism: Rutidosis leptorrhynchoides (assembly GCF_046630445.1). NCBI lineage: Eukaryota > Viridiplantae > Streptophyta > Magnoliopsida > Asterales > Asteraceae > Rutidosis > Rutidosis leptorrhynchoides. Next base: position 387,917,328 of record NC_092333.1, on the reverse strand, counting down.
TCAAAATCATGTTTATACATATTTATGAACGATAAAACTAGGTGTTAACACCGAAATTATTGTTACCTCGTAAAGGAAATAAATTGAGAAACAACTTAAAATGTTAGAATTCATTTAAAACGGAATAGAGGAAAATAAAAAGGCAAAGAAAGGAAAATAAAAGCTAAGTGTGGAAAAAATTTACAAAGTTATTTAAAACATATGTCACATATTTTTGTACAAATAATTGAAGATACTTTTGTTTTGGACAAAATTAACTGTTTTACCCGGTAAATTGTAATATATTTGAAAGAAAGATGGATCTACGCGATAAATCAATTCCATCATTAAAAGTAAGTAAAGTCTTCCGAAAAAGAAATACGCTTCTTGATTTAGGTCAGGAAGTTGTCGTCCAGACCAGTTGTAGAGTCTACGAAAAACCTTGAAAAGTTTTCTCGAAAATCAGCTGGAAATCCACGAACCTCAGCATCAAACAGGGTTGCCAAGTGGTCAGACTTATCCTAACCATGAGAGGATCTGTCTCGTACAATGGGATGGCACCGTGAAAATTAGCTAATAAGACTAATGAATCAGATCCCTAGAAAGGATAATCTCCTTAAAGATCAAAAATCAGCTTTTAAGACTAATATTACTCAATCCTTGGGATTGACCTTAAAGATTGAGAATTCAAACTCATGGAATTCGATGATATCTAAACTTGAGCTTGAACGAGAAAATATTTTGATCAAAATTACAAACTGATTTGTTTTCTGAAACCCTATTTTCAATGCGTTCATTACCAGTGAACGTAAAATCCGAGAAATTCACCTGGAATTCATTAGGTCACCTGAACCAATCGGGTGTCAACCGTAAGAATGGTGGTTGCATAGCATGGTCGAAGACAGGACCTTGTGCCAGATCGAAAAACTATAGGGTGATCTTTACTACTGCTCCTACAAATGATAGTAATTGCATCCGACACGATATAGACTATAATTAAAAGCATGTCACGGGACATTGCCTTAACAGTTGCTTGTTCAATGCTTTCCTTTACAACCAGACGGTAGTTTTCCGAAAGGTAATATACGGAGCAAGTAAACTGGACGTGTTGCTTTCCCAATACAAGGTTAGCAAGTGGGAGACACAAAACCATAAGTTTTGAGCTAAAATTTTCAAAATCTAAAACTCACAAAACCCACAAAAACATTTTGCAAACACCGGTGAAGGGTTATTCCGGAAAACTTATCTAGGGTAAAAGCTAGATTGAATTTTCAAAAGATCAAATGTTTTCATAAAGATCCAATTTCCTAAAGGATCTAAATTTTTATAGTCATGTGGGACTGTAAACCACAATGTCACTACTATTGTTCATACCGCCGTATAGAAATCACTGATGTACAAAGTGTGAAGAATAAAGAAGTGATTCTAGTATTTTTATTTCAAGACTATATTGCTTGAGGACAAGCAACGCTCAAGTGTGGGAATATTTGATAATGCTAAAAATGAACATATATTTCATAGCATTATCCCTCAAGAAAGACAAGCTTTTAGTTGCAATTGTTCTATTTACATGTGATATTCGTTTAAATAATAAAAGGTGAAGACAAAAGACAGATTCGACGATTAGAAGACGCAAATGACCAAAAAGCTAAAAAGTACAAAGTACAATCAAAGTGGTTCAAATTATTGATGAGAAACGTCTAAAAATTACAAGAGTACGAGCCGCAAAACGCAAAGTACAAGATATTAAATTATACGCAAAGACATTCGAAAATCCGGAACCGGGACCAGAGTCAACTCTCAACGCGCGACGCAACGGACTAATAATTAAAAGTCAACTATGCACATGAATATAATATAATATATAATTAATTCTTAAAATTATATATATATTATATTATATAATAAAACTGTCGGCAAATAAAAAAACAAAAGATCCTGAGCTGTAAAAAGGTGCCATGCGATCGCATGGCCAGAAGGCACAAGATCCATGCGATCACATGGATCACTGTAGCAGGCCACATTCTTTAAATAGCACGATTTCTGGCCGAATTTTATCCATCCTAATTCAATCTCTCTCTCTCTCATGATATATATATATATATATATATATATATATATATATATATATATATATATATATAAAATTTATAATTTTAATTTTAATTTAAGATTAATAAAAATAAGGTTATGTTAGCGAATGTTGTAAGTGTGTAAGTCGAAATTCTGTCCATGTAAAGCTACGCTATTATTAATCATTGTAAGTTATGTTCAAACTTTTTAAATTAATGTCTCGTAGCTAAGTTATTATTATGCTTATTTAAGCCGAAATAATCGTGATGTTGGGCTAAATATTAAAGACGGGGTAATTGGGCTTTGTACCATAATTGGAGTTTGGACAAAAGAACGACACTTGTTGAAATTGGACTATGGGTTATTAATTGGCTTTATATTAACTAAACGATACCTCGTTAATTTAATATAAAGATTAAAATTTGATGTATCTATATATGATCACTTACGCTTAATCGGGTACGGTGGGCGGGATATCTATAAATACGAATTATCGTTCATTTTATCGGACACGGGAATGGATTAATAGTTAATGGACTCATTAAAACAGGGGTGGATTACATTCAAGGGTAATTGGTGTAATTGTTAACAAAGTAGTAAAACCTTGGACTACACGCAGTAGATAACCTAGTGTAACAAAGTGTGACGATCGCTCCAAATCCATATGGGCAATACGTCATTCATTGATTTCATTGCGAGGTATTTGACCTCTATATGATACGTTTTGTAAACATTGCACTCTTTTGAAAAGGCACACCATAAATGAATATTTAAATCAAAGATTTTCGACATCGGATGATTTCTACATATAGACAATCATCGTAAATAATAGTTTACAATAGTACTTCCGTTGACAATGCAGTCAAAATAAGATACATGGTGATAATTTGGTGAATGCAACGTTTCCTTGAAAAGTATGTCATGTAAGACTCCATGCACATAGCTTGTCTAACATATAAGCAACAGCGGAAGACTTCTAGGAAACCTGAGAATAAACATGCTAACAAGTGTCAACACAAAGGTTGGTGAGTTCATAGTTTTAATGTTTCGCATAATCTGTGTATAAAGGTGGATCACAAGATTTCAGTTGTTTCATCCAGAAACGTTTATCAAAATATTCTACAAGATTGAGCACCCTGATAACTAAACTTAACGTATATATAATTTGTACCCTTTGTATAATCATCTTAATAGTACACGCAAACCAACGTGTACGCTTCTAAAATAGCATACGTCCGTTAAAAGGCTAGCGCTCTAGCTCGGACGGGGATATCAAGCCCTATGGATCCATATACTACTACTCGCGCCCACCAGTTCTTATAACTGGTAGTTACTAGTTACCAAAGCTAAGGGATTTTCGGTTCAAACTCAGTGTAGAATTTAGTATGTACTTGTATCCATTGTGTTTAAAATAAAGTGCATGTATTCTCAGCCCAAAAATATATTTTGCAAAAGCAATTAAAAAGGGAGCAAATGAAACTCACCTTAGCAGCACATAAAGTTGTTCACCAAAACGTGACCAAAACTCGGAATATCAAATAACCGTAGATCTCAACCTAGAGAACATATGTTGGTCAATAAATGTCTATCAAGCTAGGTCAGGTCATAGTGTATAACAATCCTAATGCTCGAGATCGACATACAAAAGTTATCCAAAGTCGTTTCAAAAAGTCAATTTTGACAATAGTTCAACAAAATGAGACATACCTTATATAAGGATTCATTTACTCGGTTGGTAATATTCAAAAATCCAATTTATCAATCTCGTAAATAAGTTGTTTAAATCTTAATTGTAGATTCAAAAGAAATTTCAATTAACGTTAATCATAATTCAGTTGATCATATCTTTTAATCCATTCATCGAAATTATTCGATATCTAAATGAAAAGTTATTGATTTTTCGCCAGCTTTCCAAAAACATGTATATCATATACCTTTTACCAGTAATATATGTATTTACTTCGTGATTCATCATAACTGTTTAACGACAAAATTTAGCATACAAGCATGCATAAATATATATACTCGAGCACTAGACATGGATACACAATTAATGTATAAAAGATAAAATATGACTGCTTACATATCAATATTGAGATTCAATATTGTAGGAAAGTACGTAGACACAACAGAGATGATAAACACTAGATTTGATTCACAAATATATCCTCGAACATTACCCATAACCTCCTTGACAATAACCCATAATTTCCTTAGCTCTATCCCGCTCAAAAACCCATTTTGAAGGTGACACGCTCATAACCTCGTCGTAGTATTTTAGGTATATATACTACTAATAATAATATTATAATAAGATTAATAATAATAATATTAATCTTAATAATAATAATAATAATAATAATAATAATAATAATAATAATAATAATAATATAAAAAAAATAATAATACAGAGGAATGAATCGAGCTTTTATAGTATGTGGCGTGCTACAGTACCTCATGCGATCGCATGAGTTTTCAGTGTTTTTGCCATGCGATCGCATGGCCGCCTTATCCTGTTTTTGTTTGCTAGTTCGTCGACATCAAATAGTGTTTTACTGTAGCAAATAGTGTTACTGTAGCAAATAGTATTTTACTGTAGCAAATAGTGTTATTGTAGCACTGTAGCAAAATACGGTTTCACTGTAGCAAATAGTGTTTACTGTAGCAAATAGTGTTTTACGGTAGGAAAGTCATTTTACTGTAGCAAATAGTGTTTTACGGTAGGAAAGTCGTTTTTACTTGTAAATATATATATATACATACATATAATTGTTCATGAATCGTCGAGAGCAGTCAAATGTAATTTAATACATGAAACAGTTCTAAAATTTTAAGATTCAACTTCATAGACTTTGCTTATCGTGTCGAAAACATTAAATCATTTAAAGATAAAGTTTAAATTTGGTCAGAAATTTCCGGGTCATCACACAAAGTATTAAGACCTTGTTACATTTCGAATCCTCAATTAGTTGGAATATTTGACTTCGAGTATAAGGATAATTTGACGAAGACTCTCGCACTTTATATTTATGACTGATGGACTATTATGGACAAAACCGTATGGATATATTGAATAATCCAGGACAAAGGACAATTAACCCATGGTAATAAACTAAAATCAACACGTCAAACATCATGATTATGGAAGTTCAAATAAGCATAATTCTTTTATTTCATATTTTATCGCACTTTTATTTACTGTCATTTTATTTATTGCACTTTTCATACTTTTTAATTATCGCAATTTTATTTATCGTACTTTTATGTATCGCACTTTAATTATTGTCATTTACTTTACGCTCTAAATTAAGTTATATTTATTTTTAATATTTTACATTAGGTTTTAACTGCGACTTAAGACAAAAAATCGATAAACCAGTCATTAAGCGGTAAAACCCCCCTTTTTATAATAATAATACTACTACTTATATATATATATATATATATATATATATATATATATATATATATATATATATATATATATATATATATATATATAGTTTTAAAAAAATATAGCGTTAAACTTGGCTAGTTCCCTGTGGACGAACCGGACTTACTAAAAACTACACTACTGTACGATTAGGTATACTGCCAATAAGTGTTGTAGTAAGGTTTAGGTATATCCACTCTATAAATAAATAAATAACTTGTGTAAAATTGTATCGTATTTAATAATATTTTGTAGCAAAAATATAACTATTTCGTATACACCTCTGCGCACATCAACGCACAATACTCATTCCAAGTATTTGCTTAGCACTTCCAAGATCCTTCATCTCGAACTCTTTTGAAAGCATACCTTTCAACTTATTGATCTCGGACATGTCCGAACCTGTAAGCAACATGTCATCAACGTATAACAATAAGATTATGTAGGAAGACTTGAATTTCTTCAAGTAACAACAATGGTCCGCTTCACATTTTACAAAACCAACCTTCTTCATAAACTTATCAAATCTCAAATACCATTGCCAAGGTGCTTGCTTCAATCCATACAAACTTTTCTGTAACATACAAACCCACTTCTCTTTACCCTTTACCTGAAAGCCCTCGGGTTGTCTCATGTAGATCTCCTCATCAAGATCCCCATGTAAGAATGCGGTCTTCACATCTAATTGTTGTAGATGTAAGTCCTCGGGGTGCGACCAACGCAAGCACCAAACGAATAGTAGTCATCTTCGCCACCGGTGAAAATATCTCTTGGTAATCAACCCATTTCCTTTGTTGAAACCCTTTAACCACTAACTGTGCTTTGTACCTCTTCTTGCCATCCACCTCATTCTTTATTCTATACACCCATTTGTTTTGCAACACCTTTTTATCATGAGGTAATTTCACTAGTGACCAAGTCTTGTTCTTCTCAAGTGACCCCATCTCTTCTTTCATAGCAAGCTCCCATTGTATGGATTCTTTAGACTTTCTTGCTTCAAAGTAACTTTCGGGTTCACCGTTCTCGGTATAGAGCAAGTAGTTTGTTGATGGAGAATACCTAGAATTAGGTTTGGGCACTCTAGTCGAGCGTCTAAGTATAGGAGAAACCGGTATGGTTGGACCAGTTTCAATCATAGTCTCCTCATCACTAGAACTAGCACTATGTTCGGAATTATCACCGCTATCCGAACCATCCCCATCAGTGTCAAGATCCGACCCATCACCATTAATTGGAAATTCATTGTTCCCCGAACTCCACTAGAACCCGCAAGATCATCAAGAGAAACATCGTCAAGAATAACATGATCCGGTTTGCTATAGACCGAATCTTCATCAAGGGTAACATCACGCGATCGAATAACCTTTCTAACTCATTATCCCAACAACGATAGCCCATCTCATCCAAACCGTAACCAATGAACGTACACTTATTTGACTTAGCTTCAAGTTTATCTTTATCAATATCTTTGGTTTTCACATAAACATTACACCCAAAGATTCTAAGATGATCATAACTAACATTTTTACCTAGCCATTCTTCTTTGGGAATTCGGAAACCCAATGGTGTTGAGGGTCCCATATTAATCAAATAAGTTGCCGTATTAACCGCATCTGTCCAAAACATATTAGGCAAGTCGGCATGTAGTCTCATACTTCTAGCCCTTTCATTCAACGTACGATTCATACATTCGGCGACCCCATTGTGTTGCGGTGTTTTCGGTACCGTTTTCAACATTCTAATACCGAACTTTGCACAATGATCTTTAAACTCAAGACTACCATATTCTCCTCCATTGTCCGGCCTTAAGCACTTGACCTTTAAATTTGTCTCATTCTCAACTATAGCTTTTCACTTCACAAAAGTAACAAAAACTTCGGATTTAGTTTTAAGAAAGTAAACCCATACCTTTTGAGTGGCGTCATCAATGAAAGTGACATAATATCGAGAACCTACATTCGTTAGCCCAAAAACATCCGTATGAACTAGCTCCAATTTCTTCAACTTTGGTGACTTCCCCGATTTAACAAAAGTTACCTTCTTTTGCTTCTCATAAGTACATGGTTCGCAAAACCTTAGCTCTACCTTTTTCAAATCCGAAATCCTCCCACTCGAACTAAGAACCTTCATACCCTTCTCACCCATATGCCTGAGTCTTTGGTGCCATAGAGTAGAACTAGCCCCAACGTCAACCGTAGCAATCACCGTGTCTTCTTCAAGCACCTCAACCATATAAAGAGTTCCCCTTTTATGTCCACGTACTACGACACTACCACCCTTAATCACCTCTCATTGGCAATTCTTGAAAGTAACCTCATTACCTTCTTCATCTAATTGACCAACCAAGATTAACTTCCTCTTAAACCTAGGAATAAACCTCACGTTCTTCAAAGTCCAATTAGAACCAAAAGTATTCTTCAATACAACATCTCCTATACCTTTAATCTCGAGACTTTTGTTGTTTGCCAATCTAACTTTCCCTTAATAAGCCCAAAAATTCCTCATCACGCTCTTAGTGGGTGTAGCGTGAAACGAAGCTCCCGAATCCAAGACCCAAGACTCCACCGAACTTTCAACACTACATAATAGTGCATCCTCCGTATCTTCCACAGTTAAGTTAACATCTTTAACCGAAACATTCTTGCAATATCTTTGATAATGCCCCTTTTGATTGCAACCCCAACAAATAACGTCACTTCGGTCTTTTGATGGATACCTCTTCTTGAACTTTCCTTTACTCTCCTTCACACCGCGATCAACTTTCTTACCACGGTTGTCAGTACTTAACAAAGAGCCGGATAACAATTCCCCTGAACTTCTCCTACGAGTGTCTTCACCGAGAATTAAATCCCTAATTCCTTCATACACAAGCTTAGTAGTACCGGTCGAGCTACTAACCGCGGTAACCGTACCCGACCAACTTTACGGTAATGATGAAAGCAAGATTAGTGCTTTTAGTTTATCATCAAATTTGATTTCAACCGACTCTAATCTTGAAACAAGATTGTTGAATTCGTTGATATGATTTGTTGCACTCATACCTTCCTTCATCTTCGTGTTGAACAATTGTCGCATGAGAAAAACCTTATTCGCCGCCGTAGATTTTTCATACATGTTGGAGAGCGCCTTCAAACAATTAAACGTTGTCTTTTCATTCATGATATTACCTACAACGTTCTTGGCGAGTGCAAGACGAACCTCACCCAAAGCTTGATGATCCAAGAGCATCCAATCGGCATCGTTCATGCCTTCGGGTTTGATCTCCAACAAAGTTTGGTGAAGTATATTTTGATACAAGTAGTCTTCTATTTTCATCTTCCAAAAGGCGAAGTCTTTACCATTAAACTGCTCGATCTTTAATTTACCGTCTTCCGTCATCGTTCCCAACTCGAACCTTGAGCTCTAGATACCAATTGTAAGGATTATAGAACCTAAACTGTGATGCCCCGTACTAAATCATCATGTACGGGCCATCAACAACATGATCATTACAAGGTCAAACACTATATGCTATTTCAAAATACGTTTGCATTCATGATAAAAGGTGATGTCTTAACTAACATCAATGTTTAACAACCAAAAGTATACTTCAATGAATAGAAGCAAGGATAATAGTATGTGACCCATAGGTCGTTACAAATCATAGTTTCAAAAGTAATAATGTCTATGAATGCAAGATAAACGTTTATGCGGTGACATCTCTAAAGCAGCGGGTGTCTACAGCAATACTACAACAGCGAAAGCGGCTAACCTTAAGCACCTGAGAAAATCATGCTTAAAAACGTCAACACAAAGGTTGGTGAGCTATAGTTTAAGTATAACAGTAATGTAAGGTAGGCCACGAGATTTCAGTGCTACAAAGAGCGTTTCAAAGCAGTATGTAAAGTATATGTTTAACCATGGGCACTTGGTAACTAACTTAACGTTTATAACCCCCTGAAAGTACACTTGGCGAGTGTGTATCTTTACGAAGTATTAAACACCCATTAAATGCTAGCGCTACTAGCCCGAGTGGGGATGTCAAACCCTATGGATCCATATCTAAGATTCGCGTTCACCGGTTCAAAAACCAATGACTAAACGTTATCGAGCTAAAGGGAATGTTTATGCCGTTGTATAACCCACACATGTATAAAGTTTAAGTACTCGTGCCTAGTATGTAAAACGTAAAATGCGCATGTATTCTCAGTTCCCAAAATAGTTAAAGTAAAAAAGGGATGCTATAACTCACAGTGGTAAAGTAGTAGTAAAGTTGACTCGGGAAAAGTAAGCAAGTACATAGGTCCGGAAAGTCCTCAACCTAAGTCAAAAGTTACTAAGTCAGTAAATCGTCCCAATAGGTTTAAATGTATGTAAATAAGGTCTTAAGGTTCATCATCATTCATCATCAAACAAGAGGTGTAAAGTAAGTTTCATTCAAGAGAAGAGTTTAAAACAAAGGCTGACTTGGATCAGTCACCACGGTCTCTATACCTACTGAAATAAGGTGAGACCAGTGGCCATGGCTCCGTATATGAGTCCTTTAGTTGTGGTAAAAATTTCAGAAGCAAACTCGTTTTCGTTTGACCGTGGCGACGGTCTAAGTGCGAGTAAGTCAGAATTTTCAGCACAACGTTAAAAGGACATAGTGACGATCGAAGGGCCATAAATCCTAAACCGTAACTCGGATTAAGACGAGTCTTAAATGAAAAGTCATCTAAACAAACTGATAAAGCTGAAAATCAACTTTACAGAAGCCCAGTAGGCCTGATCAGTTACATAAAACTGTAGCTAAAGTGCTCCGGTGGGTTCTTGGTGCTTGATGTTCATCACGGTTCTCATCCTTGATGCTTGTAGCTTCAAGTGTACAACTCATTGATGGGTTTACATCATCTTTACCAAGTTTTGACCATCATAACACAAGTACAAGTCCAAGATGTGTAGCACAACTCAATTAAGTGTTGCAAGTAGTTTGATGAACCAAAGTTACATCAAGATCTTAGATTTGACACATACATGAATTATAAAAGTAATATTGAACTACAAACTTGAAAGTAAACTAACTAAACAAGATCTTAAGTTGTAGAACATAGTTCTTAGTTTGATCTTGAAGATCCAAGACTCAAAAGTCTAGATCTAAAGTTAATAAGTTAGATCATAAATAATAACACTTGAATCTTTACTTTAATGAAACCATAAGTTACAAAACTTAGATTTTCACCTTGTAAAGTGTATGTAAGCTTACAAGCTTTTGTTTATGACAAAATAAGTAGACCATAAGCTATAGAACTTAGATCCAACATAAGTATATGAAGTTATGACTAAAAAGTTATACATCCATGTTCTTGAACTTATAAAGTTAACCTTTGTTCAAGAAAAATGAGATCAAGATTAACTAGTAATTCTTGACCAACAAAACTACAAATCACGAATTGAAAATGCAGGGAAATGAAGTAAAAAGCTAAATAAACAAGTAACAAGTTTATGGTTGTTCATACGAAAAAAGATTCAAGCCAAGGCTTGATCCTTAAGAAAGTAAACTTTAAGTTTACAAACATGAACACATGTAATGATTTTACAACTCATGAATTTTCAATCTTTCAAAACATTAATGTAGAACCATAAACTAGAAAGTTTAGGTTCTTGTTTGTTCTTGTAATACAAGATGGAATGAAGAACAAACTAGAGAGTTTGGTTCTTAACAACATGTAAGTAAACAACTAACAACTAGTAAGTAAATAAACAACAAACAAAAGAATGATGATGAGAGGTGTTTGCTACGGTTTTTAATAGGGAAAGGAAGAGAGAAAAATTATTCATATTACTTACCAGATGAGAGAAAAATGAGATGAGAGAAAGAGTGCAAGTAAGTGTGTGTGTGGAATGAATGAAGTTTACAAGAGTATACTAGTACATAAGTCTCCAAAATTTGAAAACAAAACCACTTTCCAAGGCCCTTAGGCCGACGGTTTTACAAGGGGGAAAGGGAAAGGAAAATGTCCACTAGTTCCTTCATGTATTTGGCTCAAAAGTTGGTAATAAGGTTGCATGGTGTTGGAACAGGTACTAGTAACTAGATTCCTCACACTTAGTTAATCTTGTTTAGTTTCAAAGTAATACTTGCATGATAGTAATGGGCTACTTAATCCATTAAGTGTGTAGGGTGGGCTTTTAAGTCCATTAATCGTGAGTCCATTAATAAAAGACCAAGTATGTAACAAATAGTCCAATAAAGCCCAAGTAATTAACTAGTAACCTTAGTTAATTAAAAATAATTAATAAAAATTAATCATGCATGCAAATAATATCTTAAATATTATTCGTGAGAAGTTCGTGTGTCACCAAGACGTGTCGGGCAAATAAAAGTCAAGTACGGTAGCAAGTAAATGTATAAAAATACATTCATTAAACACAAGCATTAATAATAAATATTATTAATTAAACGTTGAAAAATCCAGGGTCGTTACATTACCCACCTGTTAAAGAAAATTTCGTTCCGAAATTTTAAGCTGAGGTAGATGGAGGAGTTGGGAAAAGGTGAGGATACTTCTGCATCATATGATCCTCTCGCTCCCAGGTAAACTCAGGTACTCGGACGATCGGAATCTGGTTGTGTTTCAAAGTCTTGACCTCACGGTCCATAATTTCGACAGGCTCTTCCACGAAGTGAAGTTTGTCGTCAATTGTAAGATCTTCCAGTGGTATGATAAGTTCGGGTGTAGCAAGACACTTCTTCAAGTTTGATACATGGAAGGTAGGATGAACTGAGCCTAATTGTGTTGGAAGATCCAAATGGTAAGCAACGGGTCTAACACGCTCTAAGATTTTAAAAGGACCAATGTATCGTGGGTTTAACTTTCCACGTTTTCCAAAACGGATCACACCTTTCTAAGGTGCAACCTTCAACATTACACGGTCACCCACATTGAATTCAAAGTCTTTACGTTTAAGATCGACATAACTCTTCTGATGATCACGGGCCGTCTTAAGTCTAGCTTGAATTTGAGCAATCTTCTCCGTTGTTTCATGGACTACCTTGGGTCTGGTGATTTGCTTTTCTCCTAATTCGGCCCAACAAATAGGAAATCGGCACTTGCGGCCATACAATGTTTCAAAAGGTGCGGCATTAATACTCGAGTGATAACTGTTGTTGTAAGAAAATTCGGCGAGTGGTAAATGCCTTTCCCAGGCCTTTCCGAAATCAATAACACATGCACGCAACATGTCTTCCAAGGTCTGAATCGTTCATTCACTTTGCCCGTCTGTCTGTGGGTGATAAGCAGTACTCATGTCGAGACGAGTTCCTATGGCTTCTTGCAAAGAATGCCAAAATCTAGAAGCAAAATGGGGATCGTGATCTGAGATGATCGACAAAGGTACACCATGAGGAGATACAACCTCTTTGATGTATAGTTGAGCAAGTCTCTCCATCGTATCCATTTCCTTCATCGCTAAGAAGTGTGCATATTTGGTAAGACGGTCAATGATAACCCAGATGGTATCATATCCGCCCACCGTCTTTGGTATCTTGGTGATAAAATCCATTGTTATCCTTTCCCACTTCCATTGTGGGATTTCCAGTTGTTGAAGTAATCCAGAGGGCCTCTGATGTTCGGCCTTAACTTTCGAACAAGTCAAACACTTACCAACATAAGTAGCAACATCCTTCTTAAGATTCGCCACCAATACTGTTCTTTAAGATCATGGTACATTTTGCCCGCTCCGAGATGAATCGAATATCTCGATTTGTGGGCTTCATCTAGTATAAGGTTCCGTAGATCTCCATAACAAGGTACCCAAATTCTTCCGGCATAACATCGGAGTCCAATACCCCTAACCTCGAATCGAGAGATAAGAATGTTCAAATGTTCATGAGATATATTCTCCTCCTTGAGAGCCTCATCTTGGGCTGCTCGGATCTGGCTGTTGAGGTTCGAATGAATGGTGATGTTCAGTGCCCGAACACGAAGATGTGCCATCCTCTCCTTTCGGCTCAAGGCGTCAGCTACAACATTGGCCATTGCCAGGATGATAGCGAAGTTCACAATCATAGTCGTTTAGCATCTCGATCCATCAACGCTGTCTCATATTCAGTTGCTTCTGATCAAAGATGTGTTGGAGGCTCTTGTGGTCGGTGAAAATAGTGCTCTTAGTTCCATACAAATAGTGTCTCCACAATTTGAGCGCAAAGACAACGGCTCCAAGTTCGAGATCGTGAGTAGTGTAGTTTCATTTGTGAATCTTCAGTTGACGAGAAGCATAGACAATAACCTTTGATCTTTGCATCAGTAAACAACCAAAACCACTTTTCGAAGCATCGCAATAAACAACGAAATCGTCACTGCCTTCAGGAAGAGATAAGATAGGTGCGGTGGTCAACTTCTTCTTCAAGGTTTGAAATGCTGATTCGTGTGCAGGTTCCCAAATGAACTTCTTCCCTTTGTGAGTCAACGCGGTCAAAGGACGCGCAATTAGAGAGAAACCTTCAATAAATCTTCGGTAGTAACAGGCGAGACCTAGAAATTGGCGAATGTGAGTTAGAGTAGTGGGGGTTTCCCACTTGCTGATAGCTTCAATCTTGGCGGGATCAACTTTGATACCCTGGTCGCTCACAACATGACCCAAAAATTGGACTTCCTTCAACCAAAATTCACATTTGGAGAATTTGGCATAAAGTTGCTCTTGTCTCAAGAGTTCAAGTACTAGTCGGAGGTGTTACTCATGCTCTTCTTCTCTCTTAGAGTAGATGAGGATATCATCTATGAAGACGATAACGAACTTATCCAAGTATGGCTTACAGACACGGTTCATAAGATCCATAAACATGGCAGGTGCATTGGTTAGACCGAATGGCATCACGAGAAACTCATAATGACCATCACAGGTTCTAAATGCAGTCTTCATCACGTCGCTCTCTTTCACCCTCAACTGGTGATAACAGGATCGCAAATTGATCTTAGAGTAAATGCTGGATCCTTTTAGTTGATCAAAAAGATCGTCAATACGGGAAAGAGGATATCGATTCTTGATCGTCAATTTGTTGAGTTCATGGTAGTCGATACACATGCGGAAGGATCCGTCCTTCTTCTTCACAAACAAAACAGGTGCACCCCAAGGTGAGAAACTGAGTTGGATAAATCCTCGGTCTAGCAGTTCTTGTAATTGGCTCTACAACTCTTGCATTTCGGAAGGTGCGACTCGATAAGGTGCGTGAGTTACAGGTGCAGCTCCTGGCACTAAGTCAATCTGAAACTCTACTGCTCTTGGTGGCGGTAATCCAGGCAATTCCTCTGGGAAGACATCGAAAAATTCGTTCACAATTCGAACATCGTTCACATTCTTCACCTCGGTTTCTAATGTTTTCACATGTGCTAGCACAGCAAGATGTCCTTTCTTCATGATCTTTTGCACTTTCACGCAACTAATGAGGTTCAGCTTCTAGGTACATCTCTCTGAGTAAATGATCAGTTGTTCACCGTCTCCGTGTGGTATACGAAGAGCTTTATCTCCACAGATAATGTCGGCCCTTATCTTGGTCAACCAGTCCATACCGACAATAACATCAAAGCTTCCCAACTTAATTGGTATCTGGTCAATCTCAAAATCCACACCAGCTATGTTGATAATGGCTCCTCGGCTAATATGGTCAACTTTCTCAAGTTTCCCATTGGCTACTTCTACAAGCATACTCTCCTTTAAAGGAACTAACGACCAATTAATCTTATCGCAAAAGTGTCTACATACATAACTTCTATCCGCACCAGTATCAAATAGGACAGAAGCTAATAGATTGTTGATAGTGAATATACCTGTCACCAAGTCGGGGTTCTCACGGGCGTCCCTTGCATTAACGTTGAAAGCTCGGCCATGCGGTGGTCCGCCTTCCTTTCTTTTGTTGGGACACGCATTTCTAAAGTGGCCCGTCTGTCCGCATTCGTAGCACTTTTTCGGTCCATTAGGGTTCGCCTTCACATTCAGGGTGGTAACCTTGCAGTCCTTACCGATATGTCCAGTCCGTTGGCACTTTTCACAAACCACATTACAATACCCGGTATGGTGCTTGTAGCACCTCTTACATTGTGGTAGAGTACCTTTGTAGTTGGGGTTTGAGTTGGTGTTCGGATTGGGATTCCCACCATTGTTGTTTCCTTTGAAACCCTCATGTCACTTCGCCGAGTTTTGATCCCAGCTCTACCCTTGTTGTTATCCCACTTTTGCTTATCCCTACTACTCGCTTCGGACTTAGCCTTTTCCGGTTCATCGATGATGATTTGGTTCATTAAGGTATGCGCCATGCGCATTGCTTCCGGGACATTGGGTGGCTTAGACGAGGTGACATTTCCCTTAATGGACTTAGGAAGTCCCCATTAATACCTTTCCATACGTTTGAACTCCGGGGTAACCATGGTAGGACACATTAGGGCTAACTCCAGATACCTACGGTTGTAACCATCGAGATTGTTCCCCACAACCTTCAACTGCATAAACACAATCTCCATCTTCTAGATCTCTGTCCTAGGGCAATATTCCTCAATCAGGGCTCCTTTGAATTCCTCCCATGGGGTAGCAAATGCCTCATCAATACCCTTTGCTTGTGCCAGTGTGTTCCACCAAGTTAGTGCGCCATCAGACAGCGTACATGAAGCAAACTTGGTTTTGTTCACCTCTGAGCAGTTACTAACTAGAAACACAGATTCTAATTTCTCAAACCACCTAGTGAGACCAACTGGCCCCTCCGTTCCACTAAAGTTGTGGGGCTTGCAGCTTTGAAACTTTTTGTATGAGCACCCATTACGAACGGGCTGGATAATCGGTGGCGGTGGAGCTTGGGGGTTCATTTCTGCTAAAGCTGCGGTGACTCGTTCATTGATCATTTCCTCAATTTGGGCTGTGGTCGGTGTTGATCTTCCATTGGCCATGAGGTTCTAAACAAAAATTTTGACTCAAGTCAAAATCCGGTATTCAAATAGTAATAATACAGTATATGGTAACCAACATAGAATCAACACATCACATGTTTATTAAGTAATACAACCAGGTACAAATACCACAGAATCATCATACAGTAACGTAAATAGAACATTGTGTAAGAATTAAATAACGCAAGGTTCCATTCAGTAATAATAATAAGTTGCATACATTCGCATAGGTTCGTACAATACATAAGTGAAACATGAAACTACAACTAGATTACATAATGAAATCTACTACAAAAGCCCTACGGTGATGGTGGGTGTAGGATGTCCAATACGTGGGACATCTGGTCCTCGAGCTCAGTTACCCGAGCACGGAGGATCTCCACCTCCCTTATCAGTTCCTCGACAGAGGGAGAGGGTGGGGCAGGCGGTGCAGTCGGTACGGGAGGTGCTGGTGGAGCTGGTGGTGCAGACGGTCCGGCTCCAGAAGTAGAGGCTGCAAAGCGGTAAGGCTTTCAGGCGGTAACCCTACGACGCCGACCATATGCGTCAGTGAATGCTCGACCTCCGTTAATCCCTGGAATGACGGTACCATCAAAACGGTACCGCTTCTTCGGCGGGGTGGAGGGTGGCTGTACAGGTGCATCATTGGGGTCCTCATCAGAATTATCGTCACTGGAGTCGTCTGAGAAGGTGTCGTCGGATAAAGAGTCAGCGGAGGATGGGTCGTCTGAATCATGTGGAGGTGGCTGCACGGGTTGCTGTACTGGCTCTCCTAGGGCGGCCATCATCTGTCGGTATCTGGCGGGTCCGATCGGTACCAGACGTCCATCAGGAGCACGTCGGCACCAATGACGAAACTGATTACGGAATGGACCTTCCTCAAATTCCGCGGGAATCACAACACCACCAGAATGGTGCTGTGGCTCCTGAGGTCTTGGGGTAAGTGGAGCTGGAATCTTCGGGGGGGTCCTCAGCTCCGTCAGAGGTAACCACTAGGGCAGGTGCATGACTACTGGCACCAGAGGATGAAGCGCCAGGGTCACTGGTGGGTGTCGACGACGGCATCTGGGAATCGGCAACAACGGTCGGTGAAGTGGCTGATGAGTTTGTGTCACTGTCCAAAATGATGACAGGTGGAATATCCGACATCTGAACAAGGAAAAATAACTTTTTCCATGTCAGTAAGTCATAAAGCAAGCACGTGTTAGGCAAAGTAACTACAACAGTCTAAATCATGTATAACAGTAAATAGCATGGCAATAATAACAAATCGTACCAAAATAGCATGCAATCGAAAGCAAATAATATCATGCAGTAGTGAAATCATGTAGTAGCATACGGCATATAGCAGTAAAAGTAAACAGCAGCATGCAGCAAATTCTGCAGAAACAAGTAAACTAGCAAGTTGTAGATTAGTCCTATTAGTGAATTCTACTCGGGTCGGTCTTAGACTCACTAATGCAACCTAATTTCCTACAACCAATGCTCTGATACCAAATGTGATGCCCCGTACTAAATCATCATGTACAGACCATCAACAACAGGATCATTACAAGGTCAAACACTATATGTTATTTCAAAATACGTTTGCATTCATGATAAAAGGTGATGTCTTAACCAACATCAATGTTTAACAACCAAAAGTATACTTCAATGAATAGAAGCAAGGATAATAGTATGTGACCCATAGGTTGTTACAAATCATAGTTTCAAAAGTAATAATGTTTATGAATGCAAGATAAACGTTCATGCGGTGACATCTCTAAAGCAGCGGGTGTCTACAGCAATACTACAACAGCGGAAGCGGCTAACCTTAAGCATCTGAGAAAAACATGCTTAAAAACGTCAACACAAAGATTGGTGAGCTATAGTTTAAGTATAACAATAATGTAAGGTAGGCCACGAGATTTCAGTGCTACAAAGAGCGTTTCAAAACAGTATGTAAAGTATATGTTTAACCGTGGGCACTTGGTAACTAACTTAACGTTTATAACCCCCTGAAAGTACACTTGGCGAGTGCGTATGTTTACGAAGTATTAAACACCCATTAAATGCTAGCGCTACTAGCCCGAGTGGGGATGTCAAACCCTATGGATCCATATCTAAGATTCGCGTTCACCAGTTCAAAAACCAATGACTAAACGTTACCGAGTTAAAGGGAATGTTTATGCCGTTGTATAACCCACACATATATAAAGTTTAAGTACTCGTGCCTAGTATGTAAAATGTAAAATGCGCATGTATTCTCAGTTCCCAAAATAGTTAAAGTAAAAAGGGATGCTATAACTCATAGTGGTAAAGTAGTAGTAAAGTTGACTCGGGAAAAGTAAGCAAGTATGTAGGTCCGAAAAGTCCTCAACCTAAGTCAAAAGTTACTAAGTCAGTAAATCATCCCAATAGGTTTAAATGTATGTAAATAAGGTCTTAAGGGTCATCATCATTCATCATCAAACAAAAGGTGTAAAGTAAGTTTCATTCAAGAGAAGAGTTTAAAACAAAGGCTGACTTGGATCAGTCACCACGACCTCTATACCTACTGAAATAAGGTGAGACCAGTGCCCATGGCTCCGTATATGAGTCCTTTAGTTGTGGTAAAATTCCAGAAGCAAACTCGTCTTCATTTGACCATAGCGACGGTCTAAGTGCGAGTAGGTCAGAATTTTCCGCTCAACGTTAAAAGGACATAGTGACGATCGGAGGGCCATAAATCCTAAACCGTAACTCGGATTAAGACGAGTCTTAAATGAAAAGTCATCTACACAAACTGAGAAAGCTGAAAATCAACTTTACAAAAGCCCAGTAGGCCTGATCAGTTACAGAAAACAGTAGCTAAAGTGCTCCGGTGGGTTCTTGGTGCTTGATGTTCATCACGGTTCTCATCCTTGATGCTTGTAGCTTCAAGTGTACAACTCGTTGATGGGTTTACATCATATTTACCAAGTTTTGACCATCATAATACAAGTGCAAGTCTAAGATGTGTAGCACAACTCAATTAAGTGTTGCAAGTAGTTTGATGAACCAAAGTTACATCAAGATCTTAGATTTGACATATACATGAATTATAAAAGTAATATTGAACTACAAACTTGAAAGTAAACTAACTAAACAAGATCTTAAGTTGTAGAACATAGTTCTTAGTTTGATCTTGAAGATCCAAGACTCAAAAGTCTAGATCTAAAGTTAATAAGTTAGATCCTAAGTAATAACACTTGAATCTTTACTTTAATGAAACCATAAGTTACAAAACTTAGATTTTCACCTTGTAAAGTGTATGTAAGCTTACAAGCTTTTGTTTATGACAAAATAAGTAGACCATAAGCTATAGAACTTAGATCCAACATAAGTATATGAAGGTATGACTAAAAAGTTATACCTCCATGTTTTTGAACTTATAAAGTTAACCTTTGTTCAAGAAAAATGAGATCAAGATTAACTAGTAATTCTTGACCAACAAAACTACAAATCACGAATTGAAAATGCAAGGAAATGAAGTAATAAGCTAAATAAACAAGTAACAAGTTCATGGTTGTTCATACTTGGAAAGATTCAAGCCAAGGCTTGATCCTTAAGAAAGTAAACTTTAAGTTTACAAACATGAACACAAGTAATGATTTTACAACTCATGAACTTGCAATCTTTCAAAACATTAATGTAGAACCATAAACTAGAAAGTTTAGGTTCTTGTTTGTTCTTGTAATACAAGATGGAATGAAGAACAAACTACAGAGTTTGGTTCTTAACAACATGTAAGTAAACAACTAACAACTAGTAAGTAAATAAACAACAAACAAAAGAATGATGATGAGAGGTGTTTGCTACGGTTTTTAATAGGGAAAGGAAGAGAGAAAAATTGTTCATATTACTTACAAGATGAGAGAAAAATGAGATGAGAGAAAGAGTGCAAGTAAGTGTGTGTGTGTGGAATGAATGAAGTTTACAAGAGTATACTAGTACATAAGTCTCCAAAATTTGAAAACAAAACCACTTTCCAAGGCCCTTAGGCCGACGGTTTTACAAGGGGGAAAGGGAAAGGAAAATGTCCACTAGTTCCTTCATGTATTTGGCTCAAAAGTTGGTAATAAGGTTGGATGGTGTTGGAACAGGGAGTAAACATACTAGTAACTAGATTCCTCACACTTAGTTAATCTTGTTTAGTTTCAAAGTAATACTTGCATGATAGTAATGGGCTACTTAATCCATTAAGTGTGTAGGGTGGGCTTTTAAGTCCATTAATCGTGAGTCCATTAATAAAAGACCAAGTATGTAACAAATAGTCCAATAAAGCCCAAGTAATTAACTAGTAACCTTAGTTAATTAAAAATGATTAATAAAAATTAATCATGCATGCAAATAATATCTTAAATATTATTCGTGAAAAGTTCGTGTGTCACCAAGACGTGTCGGGCAAATAAAAGTCAAGTACGGTAGCAAGTAAATGTACAAAAATACATTCATTAAACACGAGCATTAATAATAAATATTATTAATTAAACGTTGAAAAATCCAGGGTCGTTACACAAACAATAGGGTAATTCCAGAGAATTACTCTTCCACAATCGACAAACGAAAGAACAATAATTAAAGAATTAAAGACGCGAGATTTAACGTGGTTATATGTAATCGAATGTCGATTACTTTAATCCACGGACCAACTAAAGAGATTTTATTGATATAATTCGTAGATACAACTGAGGGTTACAATAGGATGCTTATATAGGCCAAAAACAACAAGAAAACACTTTGGAGAACAAGAAAAACGTCAATATGGAAACTCCCCCGTCCGATAAGCCGCGTTGCGCCATTTGAGGCCGCGCCGCGCCTTCAAGGCTAATCTCTGGATAGTAGGTTTCCAATCTGATGCTCTGTTTCACGTAGTATGCCGCGGCGCGCCTCCCCTGTTCGTCCGAATCCTTTTGTTTTGATATTCTTCACATCCAACAGTGATGTGGTCTAGCGGTTGGTGGCCTGCCTCCTTTAGGGGAGGTCAGGAGTTCGACCCCGTTGGCTACATATTAAAAACACAATTTCATCCCTGCTGTAACGTCCCCAAATGTGTTTACCAAAAACGAAGCACACATTTTTTTTATAAGTTAGGTCCCATTAATACAATACATTTCCAACTCGGTTTTAACCAAAAACATAATATTGTAACGATACGTTTGACAATTTATAATGACCCTGGTGCACAAATTACACATTACAAAATCATTTGTAATAATGACCCAATCATACGAATACGGGTTAATACACAATAACCCAACCCGATACCAAGAGCATAATCCCGGGGACTACCAAATTCCCAATTCGCGTCCAAATATCCAAAAGCTACCCCATCGAGCCCAAGCACTCCTACGCATCTAGTCTATCAACTAGCTAGCTTCACAATCACAATACCTGTAAAAAGGTAAACAACCAGAGGGGTAAGCATAAAGCTTAGTGAATGCAATAATTATACACATACATATATAATCTACTTACTTGCAAACACTTACACAAATACCGCATATGAGCTAGCAACTCAACAACCATGCAATTACAATGCATATTAAAGTATCCGCAATACACAATAAGCTAGCATCACCAATAGCATATAGTTCACGATATAATATGCTAAAACTACAACACATAACCATGGTTAACCATCATCACACACACATGGGAACGGTACTCGCACAATGACCGTTAGTATAAACTAACCCCTAAGGTGGACGTCCGCACTTACCGAACCACCCTTCACGCACATGATTAACCATCGACATACACACAAGGGAACGGTACTCGCACAATGACCGTTGGTACTCGCACAATGACCGTTAGTGCACACTAACCCCCTAGGTGGACGTCCGTACTTACCGAACCACCCTTCACGCACATGTGGTCCCCATCTCACAAAAGGGTAGTGAATCCACACGCCCGGATAACACTATAGTGAATCCACAGGTCCGGATAACACTAACCACAAGCCCGCAAGGAAATAAACTATATACGCATATATATAATTATTCCACTCACCTCATGAACTCGAGCATTACAAACCATGCGCGAAATCTCCACCAAAAGCAACCGACCAAGCTTTTACCAGTACCCTCAAAACGTAGCTAGGAGCGTGCTGAACAACTTTAACACTTGAGCTTTCACCCGAAACAAGCTTCTTCTTCCCCAAATCGAGCTTCCTCTCTCTAGAAGTGGGTTTCTTTCTTTAAGATGAGAAGAGAGTGTTTGAGTGGAAGAGGATGAGGTGGAATGAAGATAAGATAAGCTTGGAACGAGTTTTGTGGCCAAAAACCCGGCCTTAAAGTGAAAAGACCAATTTGCCCCTTTAAAATCCCAAATTTAAGGTTAAATTAGTAACCTGCCAGCACCAATATTGCGGCCGTAATCCACAAAATTGCGGCCGAAATCTCCAATATTGCGGCCGTAATCCCCAATATTGCGGCCGTAACTTGGCTGTTTTCAGAAACATGTCACCCAGCTCAAAAGTTGCGGCCGTAAGGCCATAAATTGCGGCCGTAAGTTTTGGTTTTCAGGCGCTTTTTCGTTTTATGACTAGATTAAACTAACGTGGCTAAAGTCAAACACAATAAAGATCGAATACGCACCTTTGGACTTCGTACGTCGACCAAAGCAACATGCCAAAGGAAAAACGGGGTGTTACGCCTGCCATGAAATATCCACCCGTGGCACCTTTCCCATATCGTTTGGGGGGTAAAGGGGAGGGGGTTTTACTTGGCCGTGCCCTTGGATCGGTTTCAAGGTTTCCTCCTAGGCAGCAATGGGGGCGGGTTTATTATCGCTGCATCGGCATAGTCGAAACGGGAGATGATCGCAACGGGTGGTTCAGTCCCCCTCGCATGATCCCAATCGTTATAAAAAAAATAAAATAATAAGGGTTATAATCATTTTCCAACTTCATTTTTTTATTATTAAACATATAAGTAGTTTTGAAATGGGAAATTGTAATCCTACTAAACTCTCAACCCCTTCAACTATGTTGATGTGGCTCCAATCGAGTTACGTGGATATTACTTTTCCATTATATTTAAAAAAAAAAAAAATCCTAACTAACGTCCCACCCCACTCTGTTTTTGTTGCTCTGTTATTCTGTTTACTGAACTGAATTTGAAAATCAAGTTTTTCCCCCAAAACTTCATAAATCTTAATCTTTCCACTTCATATCTTCACCCTTCAATCACATCTTAGTTTATTCACTGCTTAGACTAACAAAGTCATCTCCTTTTTGCAAGAATCTTGTAGCAGAAAACTCTTCTGCCAGTATTCATAATAACAAACCCCATTACATCATCTCAATTCAACTTTCGTAATCAAAATGGGTTGTGTTAAATCATCTCATGCAAACCAAAACCGTAAGCATTCTAATTTCTTACCTCTATCTGCGGCTTTCTTCAAAATTTTTAAAAATTATAAAAATTTGGGTATTCTAATTACTTGTTTGAGATCATTTGAATTGTGAATGTTTGATTGATATGGATTTTCTTGAATTTTAACATTGGCCAGTTCTTTAAGATATATGTGATAGAATGATTCATTCTTGAAAGTTGAATTTTGGGAAATTTGATTTTATTGTTAATGATCAACAGAATTAGCTTACTGTATGTGTCTAATTACCTAATTCTAAACTGGGTTTTGTTTAGCAATGTAATATCATATAGGTATTGTAATCGATCAATACCTATAAGAAACTGGGTTTTGTTTAAATGTATGATCATTAGGGTTTCTAAAATGTATGTTCTTATTATATGTGTTTCTGAATTTCTTATTTCTTATTTATGATGAAATGTTATATATTTTCATGCATTGATTGTGGGCAATTAAAGATTTTGTTAAAGATTAACAAAATGGTGGTAATGAAGTTGCTAATTAGGTCTTTCTGCTACTGATTCTGTTTAACGTGTTTGTTTTTGTTACTTATTGGAATAACAATTTGTTAATGACGTCACCAATCAGGTTTTCAGAAATGGGTTTTGTTTAATACTCTTTCTTGTTTAAAGTCATTACTAGTAATTTGCTTTGTTGTTTTAGAAGGTGCAGTTAATAGAGTAAGAAACCCGAAGCCATGGACATACGATGGGGCGATAACAAGTCGGGAGATTCAAGAAATGCGCTCGACGTTTTGGGGTGCCACTTAGCTCAGTTCTAGTGGGCAACCCGGTGGACTATTTTTAGACACAAAATTTGATGGTTTTCGTTAAGTTGGTGCATTAAAGAAACATACTGATGCAACATTTTAATTGAATTTTGTTAGGAATTTGGGAAGCTCTGCAAGAAGTCGCTGCGTGTGACGACTTATACTATAAGCAAAAGATTCTCGACACTCATCGCATTAGACTCGAGGCGCCATATGACATGACAGTTTGCTATGATGATACAAGTAAGCTAAATTTAGTTTTATGTATATATAATAAGTATGCCTTCGCGCGCTTTGGCTCATTTTTTTTTTCATTATATGCTACAGATAACAGGTACGAGTTGCCCAAGTATGTGTTAAGTGACCCAAAGAACTTGGACTGTAGAAGTATAATGGATCGCATTCGTAATAGAAACTGACATGGAACAACAAAAGGTGATGTGGTACGGCAGTTTTGGTACAGAGGTGGTAGCTAGATCGTAAACGTGCAGTTTGGTTATCGTGTTTTGTTAGATTTCGGTTTGCTATTGTATGGGAATGGGAAGATAATATGGGTTAGAAAATTATACTGTAATTGATTGGAATTAGCATTTCTGTTAGCAGTTAACAAAAATGGAGTAGTAGTACTGCAGTGTTAGAATAAAGATAAAGATCTTAGATAATATGCATACATTTCGTTATCGTGTTTTTGGTTAGTTTTAGTTAGTTTTGCTGCTCGTGATTGAAGTGTATGAAAAATGGATCCGTACTTCTTTTGTGCTGTTTTGTGCATATCGTTGATATTTGACGTTATATTTTATTGAAAATAAGTTGACTATCAGGTCAAAGTGGAATCAGGTGGATTATGTTGCCATGTCATTATTTTTAGTTTTTTCTTTTTAATTTAAATATATACAAAATAAAAGGGTTTCAGTATGGATATGGACACACAAAGTAATTTATGTAGGAAAAGATTTTTTATTTATTAGGAAAAGGCAAATAAAATACGTTAGTTTAATTTGATTTTAACTTATGTTTAGCATTTTCGCTAAATCTAATAAAGAAAATTTGTGTAAATTATTATTGGCGGCTATAGTGAAAAGGTTTTTGGTTCAATATTCAAGAGCCCAAAAAAATCAATGATTTACAGGGTTTAGATACATTGGTGGGCTCTTTAAATAAACCTCAAATTGATGGGCTAAAAGGCACAAGTAAATCTCGTGATGATCCAAAAATACGCATTGGGCTTAATGATATGTCACAAACTTTACAAAAGGGAAATTCCCAAAAATACACTTTTTTAAAAAGTTTTATTCCAAAATACACTTTTAGAAAAAAATTGTCTATTTACACCAAATTTCAATGTGGTCGACCACCGTTTATAACTGTCAAGGTCGATTTCTGTTGGCTATCGGTCGACCACTATATTCGACCCCAAAAAACACGGGCGACCTTAATGATGGTCGAGTATACAAAAAGACACTGAAATAGCGAGTTGGGATAACAAAATTCAAATTTCAACTCTAACAAAAATTCGCTCCACAAGCCCTAGTTACGAACCCTGATTCATCAACCCTCATTCATTGCAGATTCAATCAAGAGATCACTTCAATAGTTTGTAGATAAACCCTAATTCCATCGTCAGTGTATCTATTTCGTCCCTAGATTCAATCAAGAGTTCCCTTCAAAGATGACAGATATTGAGGTAAAACCTATTTCGTTGTTGTATGTATATGTTAGTTTATCTGTATGTGTATATATGTGTATATATGTATATCTATGTATGGGTCCCTGTATTTATATCTATGTGTGTATGGATGTATTTGTATGTGTGTACATGTCAGTATATGATAGGTATATGTATATGTATATGTATATGTATATGTATATGTATATGTATATGTATATGTATATGTATATGTATATGTATATGCATATGTATATGTAACTATAGATATACAATTCTCTCATTGTTTTTGCTAAAGTGTATATATCTGTATATGGTTATGGGGATGCCTTAGGTCAGAAGATCACTTGCATACACGACCATACAAAGGGTCGACTGCCAAAAACATACACTATAGTCGACCCCATTTTAGGTCGCCTATAGTTGAATAAAACTGTAGTCGACCAGAAAGAAGGTCGACTATAGGGTATTTGCTTTTCAATTGTATGTACCTGTATGTATGTGTATGTATATTAACATTTATGTATAATGACATTATCATTGTCTGATTACAGGTTTGGTTCGAGGCCAAGGTCACCATTCGAAGCAAGATGTCTCTTATAAGGGAGATTAAGAACAAACTCACTCCGACTCAGACAAAGATTTTCAGAGAGACGTGTTTCGGTAATTGGTTAGATATAAAGTGTGATGAAAATGATCCGGGATACATACATTGCTTATTAATGAATCAGACTGACCGTCCGAAAAAGTTTGTAATCAACGGACGCGAAATATGTGAGGAGCCAGAAGAGCTATGGTTTCGAGTTACCCGAGACCATGTCATTAGGTGTGGTAGAAGTGAGTTTTGCTTGGTTACCGGAATGCGGTTTGGTCCAGTTACATCTTTTATAGATTGGATAGGTCAAGAGAGGTCGGATTTTGACCACTCGGTTTCATCTCGTGTTTTTATTAAACGACATAGTGGTCAACGTCATCTTTCGGAGTTTCACGACGCCTTTTTTAAAGATGAGTTGAAAGGAAGTGACAAGGATAAGGTCATAGTCGCCATTGCGTTGATAATTAACTTATGCTTCCTTGGGAAGCAGTTGCGGGATAGCGTAAACGATGACATGCTTCTTTTATTAGAGGACTTTGAGTTGATGAACAAGTATCCGTGGGGTTCTTTCTTATGGACCAAACTTTACAATAGTTTGCATCACGTGTTAGTACCTTATAAAGAGAGGGTAGCAGATAAAACCCGGAAGGGGGTAATGACATACCATTTGAGCGGCTTCACTTGGGCGTTTAAGGTAGTAATCCGTACTTATAAATTTTAAGCAATTAACATGTTACATATTTAACCAAATTTGGTTTTTGTTTGTAGATGTGGATATGGGAGGCATACAAACACTGAATAGAAGGATATGCTTTCAAGCCGGAAAGTGAAGGCATACCTCGTGGAATCCACTGGAAACGGAAGAAGAAAGTCATGGGCTGGAATGAGTACGTTGAGTTGATGCAACTCCCGGTGAGTATAATTATACCAAAATATTTATGTATGTGTTATGTTTATATGTATGTGTATATCTATATGTATATGTAACTGTATATGTATGTGTATATGTAACTGTATATGTATATGTATATGTATCTGTATTTGTATATGTAACTGTATATGTATCTATATATGTATATGTAACTGTAACTGTATATGTATATGTATATGTATATGAATATGTGTATGACAGGATGATATCCCGGACGAAGAAAGACCTCTCAATCGTTTGAGGCCCACCAAGACAGAGGTTAAGTGTGAGTGGTGGGTTGCTAGTGTAAACTATTTCAAGAACCCCGATGCTATATTACCGGTGAAGAAAGTTAATGATCCGAAGAAATTTGATGATGAGATGAAGAAGGAGTTGACGGATATGATTAAGAATTTGACAAAGAGATTAGATGACCAGGAAAACAAACATGCCAAGGAGGATTAAGGAGATGAGTGATCAGGTTGAGGTTGGCATCCGTGTTACACGTGAAACACTAAAGATAGTGCAGAGTTTATATGTTTCTAGAGGCTTCCACAAGACAAGTATTTTAAAACTCCATTCTATGATACAAAACCTACAACAACATATCCGTCAACAAGAGCAGGTAATTTCTTATTATATAATTCATTTATGCAAGTTGGTAAGTTATATAAACTGTCCAGTGTGCAGATGAGTAGTCGACCCTTCATTGGATCGACTATCACCATGTTTACAATCTACAAGATAAAACTTGCACATGTAAACAATGGCAGTTTTCCAGTATACCCTGTGGACATGTGTGACAACCCGGAAATTTCCAACCAAATTTAAACTTTAATCTTTATATGTTTCCGACACGATAAGCAATATTTGTTAAGTTAAATTTCAAGAATTTTAAACTATGTTCATACATTCATTCAACCTCGACCAAGTTCCAACGATTCACGAACCATTAAACGAATATGATTATATATGTATATGTGTATATATATCTTATAACTTGAAACGTAAACAAAATATTAGATTAAATACTTTATATGATTGTATCTGTTTCAAAATGTTTATCAATGGAATTAGAAGATAAGATCAAATGATTGAATTATCAGATATATTGAATTATGATTACAAGTCTCTGTTGAAAGGCCCACGTTGATTTGAGAAATCTTTTCATTTTAACAATATTCGGAAAATGGTAAAGTGATTTATAAATATAAACAAATTGTCAATCATTGAGAACTAGACAAAGGATAGTGGAAGATTGAATCTCATAAAGACTCGATTGATCTATTTAGTTTCAAACGTACAAAAACGTTTTCAGTTTAAAAAGAACTTTATTATTAAAACGTATATAACTTTTATAAATATCTAGAACCACTTTTGACAACTCATTACTTAACTAGTATGATAAAGATAACGATATTTATATTTTATTTTATTAAATATATATAACGATTTAAATTAATATTATATATATTTATACGCGTATTATACGTACATAGTTTTATACTTTTACTATACTTAAACTTTACCTTTACTTTATTTTTACTTTACTTTAACTTTAATAATTCATACTTTAATAATTCACTTTAATAATTCACTTTAATAATTCATACTTTAATAATTCACTTTAATAATTCATACTTTAATAATTCACTTTAATAATTGATACTTTAATAATTCACTTTAATAATTCAAAAATCTATTATAAATAGAATTCAATAGGTTTCATTATTTCATAGAAACTTGAAAATAGTTTTCTTTAAACTCTTTCAATCGATTTACATATATATATATTTACTCCGTATTATCTCAAGATATTATTAGTATACATAAAATATTACGACGGAGTGCTGTCCGAGTGATTTCGAAGTTGTTTTTTCGAGTGGGATAGGATTAAGGAAATTATGAGTTATAGCTATGGAGGTGATTGAGTATGGTTCATGGGTATGCTCGTGAGGTCAATATAGTATTTATCATCTCCGTTGCGTTTACGTACCTTTCCTGCAATATTGAATCTCAATATTGATATGTGAGTACTCATAATTTAATTTTTACATACTAATAGTGTATCCCTGACTAGTGCTCGAGTATATAGGATTATGCATGCTTGTACTTTTGATATTGTCATTAGATAGGTTATGTTGATTCCTGAATTAGTTACATATACGATTGAGATAAGGTATAAGATATGCATGTCGTTGGAAAGCTAGCGAAAAATAGTTGAATTTTGGTTTAAGAATCACTTGAATTCAAGTAACGGTTAGAAAGTTATGAAATAAACAAATTGCATAATTAATTTCGTAATTAAAATTGCTGATGATAATTAGTGAACTAATTTTATGGGCTATAAAAAGTGGTTATTTGGATTCTACTCGTCGAGTAGATGAATTTTCATATAAAGCACGTCTCGTTTCGTTGAACGGTTGTCAAGTTATGGACAAAAGAAGTTTTGCAAATTTTGATGAAATGTCGAAACGGGAACTGAAATTCTCGCTGATCTGCGTTGTTTCATATATAAAAAAAAATACCACTGAATTCTTTGCTGTAAGGTCTAACAAACGACTCTGGCTGTTTGTCAATTCGAGTCTCGACGATTTTTCTAAAAATCATCAAAGTTGACGGTTTGGTCATATTTTAAAATTCTAAAAAGAGCTGAAACTTTTTTATTTAAAAATGTCAGTTTTGTATCAGTTGTCATGGTCGGCCTGATATGTGTTTACTCTTTCCAAAAATCATGTTATATCTTTGTGGTAACGAGAATTTGCAGGCTTTGACCGTTTGTCAATACGAGTTTTGAGGAATTTTCTAAAAATATCCAAAGTAGGCTACTCGGTCACTTTTGTAAATTTATTAAAGCTGAAAAATTAACTTTGAAACGCCGAAAACGCGTTGGCAACTACGAGTTGTCTAGGTTTAGTTTACTTCTGTAATATTTATGCTTAATCTTTTTGGTAATGTGTAACTTTTATCTTTGGCCGTTTATCAATCGGAGTTCCGATAATTTTTCTAAAAATAGCTGAAGTGGCCCGTTTAGTCATGTTTGACCGAAAATCATTTTTGTATAAGTTATTATATATTTGCATGCGACCTCATTTTTACTTTGACCTTTGACTTTTGACTTTAACCTTTGACTTTTGACTTTGAACTTTGACTTTTCCTGTTAACTTTTCAGTTAACTTTTTGTGTTGATTTTCTCAACAACAAAAAAAAAAAAAAAAAAAAAACCTAAAATACTATTTTATGATTATGAAACCATTTGTATTACGTTGTTTCACACGTCACCTTTTACTAGAATCTTAATTGAGCATGAGTAATATAACATGTTACTATACTGTAGAGTCAGACTCGAGCTATAGGATAGGATTACACTATGACCTGACCTAAATTGCTATACAAATATTAACCAACATATAAATATATATAATTAATATAGGTTCGTGAATCTGAGGCCAACCTTGCACTTGTTCAATGACGTTATATGTATTTTTACTACGAAATACAGTATGGTGAGTTTCATTTGCCCTTTTTCTCTCTTTACATTTTTGGGCTGAGAATACATGTAAATGCTTTATTAACTGTTTTACCATATTTACATGCGTGAGTTTCATTTGCCTTTTTACCCTTTATATTTTTGGGACTGAGAATACATGCGCTTTTATAAATGTTTGACGAAATAGACACAAGTAATTGAAACTACATTCTATGATTGAATTATCGAAATCGAATATGCCCCTTTTTATCAAAGTCTGGTAATCTAAGAATTAGAGAACAGACACCCTAATTGACGCGAATCCTAAAGATAGATCTATTGGGCCTAACAAACCCCATCCAAAGTACCGGATGCTTTAGTACTTTGAAATTTATATCATGTCCGAAGGAGGATCCCGGAATGATAGGGGATATTCTTATATGCATATTGTTAATGTCGGTTACCAGGTGTTCACCATATGAATGATTATTTTTGTCTCTATGCATGGGACGTATATTTATGAGAACTGGAAATGAAATTCTTGTGGTCTATTAATATGATGGAAATAAATGATTATGATAAACTAATGAACTCACCAACCTTTTGGTTGACACTTTAAAGCATGTTTATTCTCAGGTGTTAAAGAAATCTTCCGCTGTGCATTTGCTCATTTTAAAGATATTACTTGGAGTCTTTCATAGCATATTTCGAAGAACGTTGCATTCGAGTCATTGAGTTCATCAAAGATTATTATTAAATCAATTTATAGTTGGATAGTGGATATTATGAAATGGTATGCATGCCTGTCAATTTTCGATGTAAAGAAAGATTGTCTTTTAAAAACGAATGCAATGTTTGTAAAATATATAATATAGAGGTCAAATACCTCGCAATGTAATCAACTATTGTGAATCGTTTATAATGTATATGAACGGGTCCTTTCAGTTGGTATCAGAGCGGTGGTCTTAGCGAACCAGGTCTGCATTAGTGTGTCTAACAGATAAGTCGATAGGATGCATTAGTGAGTCCGGACTTCGACCGTGTCTGCATGTCAATAGTTTTGCTTATCATTTTGTGTCAAAAATTAACTACTTATCATCCTCAGGAAATTACATGCTTATCATTTTTAGTCCCCGGTGTAATAGAAGAAGTCAACGAGCTTCGCGCTCGGGTAGTGGCTTTGGAGAATATGGTGAAGAGATTACAAACACCAGCAGCAGCATCAGCAACATAAACAGTAACACCATCATCAACGCCAATAGTACCATTACCACCCCAACCACAACCACGTCGTAAACCTCAACTTTACACTCTGTCCCACGAGCACCAATGTCATACGCCCTGTAGATACCAAGGAATACCAACAACAATAACCGACGAAGTATTAATTCATAACTTCATTGGAGAAACATTCCGCGCAGATTATGTAATCTCTAAAGTCTTAGAGATTATCAAATCTAGCCCTAACCATAAATCAGTTAAGCGAACCAAAATGATAGAAGGAAGAGTAGAAACCCTGACAAAAATGGTGTGTGATTAACAAGCTAAACTTGTTTTACCAACAGCATCAACAGTACCGTCAGCGTCACCAGCATCATCAGTACAGTCAACATCAGAATCAACAACACCTATAACATCACAAACTCCGTCAGCTCAAGAATCACTATGGACATCATTACGAATCAATAACCCGTATATTGTATCAACGAGTTATGAAGAATTAACTCATTCCCTTTGAAGAAATTATAGGTATATTTTATATATTTTGAAATAAAAATAAATCTTTCCGTGCTAAGCTATTGTGTGTGAATCTTAACTACTCGGTTAATTCATATTACAAATATGCAATAATGTACGTCCTTCGGCCGCAACTTAACCAGCGTTAACTACAATCTTTGTCGCAATTCAACAAATTCCAATTCATAATAAATCAAGTATATATTTGTCATAACCCGTCCTTAACCATAAGAACGTGTTAGATAACGTATGATTTCATTGCGAGGTATTGACCTCTATATGCGACATTTTTTTAAAGAAAAACTGCATATATTATACATTACAAACCATGATCCTTATTTTTGATACAAGCTTTGGACAAAATAAAGATGATTATCGTTTAGCGATAATCTTCGACTTACAAACTTTACAAATGATAATAACAACCCGATTTCTAGCATATTTTACAACACAAGTTCTTGGATATGCAGTCTTATTTTTGACACAAATATGCGTACGCAAGATCCTGCTTAGATTCAACATGATGCAGCGGAAGCTTCTAATTATCACCTGAGAATAGACATGTTTAAAACGTCAACATAAAGTTGGTGAGATATAGGTTTAATGCCGGCAGCGATATAAATATAGACCACAAGATTTCATATATAAACATTTTAATAAAAATATTCTAAGTGGTTGAGCACTTGGTAACCATACTTAACATTTAATCACGTCGCATATTCCCTTTATTATGAAATCTTACTACACCGTACCAAGTGTAGTCACGAAACGAAGTACTGTGCAACCGTTGAATACTGGTCGTCCAGTCCGGTTGGGGTTGTCAGGCCCGATAGATCTATCAACAGGATTCGCGTTTACAATACCGCTGTAAATAACAGTTACCAAGCTACAGGGAAGTATGCCAGTGGTACAACTCAACGTAGAATATATTTTTCAGTTACTTGTGTCCATATCGTA
Source organism: Rutidosis leptorrhynchoides (assembly GCF_046630445.1). Taxonomy (NCBI): domain Eukaryota; kingdom Viridiplantae; phylum Streptophyta; class Magnoliopsida; order Asterales; family Asteraceae; genus Rutidosis; species Rutidosis leptorrhynchoides. The sequence goes on along the minus strand of NC_092333.1, from coordinate 387,883,465 downwards.
AAACATAAAATACATGTATTCTCATCCCGAAATATTTAGAGTTTAAAAGTGGGACAATATACTCACTGTTGTCTTGAAGATATATATAATTTGACTTGGTCTCCGGTTGATATCACGAACCTATCCATATATAATATATCAATACCTTTTCTTTTTAAACAAACGTCACATATATATACTTGTTATACTTTTAATACTTTGAATAATTCCTTAGTCCGTAGTTAGCAGTTCGTTGTTAGTAGTTCAATTTTAATGGTTCATTTTTAGATGTTTAATATACCCGCAATGAAATAAATAAAACCCCCTAACGAAATAAATAAAACCCCATCGTATATGTATTGGTCGAGATTAATCTTGACCCACGGTACCGGTGTTGTCAAATGACGTGTTGCGTACATAAAATACCGGTGTTGTCAAATGACGTGTTGCGTACAAACATGGGATCTTATGATTAATCTTCTCGTGTTGTTTGCGGGTGATCCTGAACAATATAAAATTGAATTATAAGTACATATATATATAAAATATCATGTTATCTTAGAAATATGTGATTTTATTTAATTTTTCCCAATTAATCCCGAAGTTAAACAAGTCTTAGATATCCGATCTCGTTTTGGTCATAGTTTCTTCGTTACAACTCCGTTTTCGTTGATTCAACTTGTCACTTCCTTGGATCGAGTCCCTCTTTAAGACTATGAACTGTAAATACCTTAGTTTGTATTCGAAATCACAGGTCATAGGTCAAACTTTAGTGAAACTTATGAAGTTAATCATTTTCCATCATGTAAACAACCTTAAATGATTATTTTTCTAAAAATACTTATACTTTGAGTTAAATCATGAAATTTTTATGTGTTATCATATTCATAGTAAAAATCATTTTTCCAGAAAATAAACCTCCAATTCAAAGTTTAAGATGGTTTTTAATTATCCAACCCAAAACAGCCCCCGGTTGCACTCCGACGTCGTAAATTCAGTTTTTAAGGTGTTCTTTGAAAAACCAAGTTATACCTTGTTAAATTAGCATATATTTATGATATATTACAGGTCTTGAAGTATTTTAAAAGTTAAGTTAGAAGGATCTATTTAGTTTGCAAACAAGTTTGAAAACATTCAAAGTATGTTCTTGTTGTTAAAATTTTATACCACAAAATAAGATAGCTATATATATATGAATCGAATAAGGTTATGAACATAGATTCTACCTCAAGTTCCTTGGACAAGGTTGCTGTAAAAGAGGAGTAAAAAGCTAGAACCAAAAGGGTGATGGAATTGGATGAAAGATTGGAAGTAAGTTTGTGTTCTTGGAAGGATTTCTTGAAGTGTTTTTGTATGGTTTTCTTATGGTGATTAAGTAAGGTTTTTGAAGCTAAATGATGGGGAAAATGCTTGGAGATGATCAAGTATGAAGTTAAGAGTATTTTGAGAGAGAAATGGAAGTGTAAGTATGAGAAAATGGGGTGAAGAAATGGTGTGCATGCATAAAAACGTTTTTAGGTTATAAAGGAAAAAAAAGATACCTAACTTTGTTTTCTTGCTAAATAATTCATGCTACTTGACAAATGGTTGGTTCCACATGTTTCTTAATCATTTAAGGCTGCTAAGGAGCAGATTTTTATTGGTATATACCAATAGTAAATACATCTAGAAGCTGCGTATGATACGGGTACATATACTCTAGGTATACGTATAGAAATCTTTGAGGAAACGGAACGAGGATTCAAATATAGCTATCTTTTGTAAATATACTTATATTGTTTTATGTATGTAAGCCCTTTAAAAGTGATAAAATACATATCTATACGATGCATGTATAAGTAATATAGATTATAAGTATTTACGTCGAAAAACATTACGTATAGTTATCGTTTTGAAAACTTAAGTTAGTAGTTTTAAAATATACTTATAACTTATTGTTATTAATACAAAATGAGATATTAAAACATTCTTAGATCATGTTAAATATGTATATATACATATATATACACAAACGTATAATTATCATATGTTATATAGTTCGTGATATCATCGGTCAAACTAGACGGTCAAACGTTGTGTAAACTCTTTTCGGAAATATAAATCTCGACAATTTGGATTGCTTATCATGTTGGTAAGGTTTAATTTATGTAAATATTAATCTTATAAGTATAGAACGATCGAAAAAGTGCGGGTCGTTACATTACCTCCCCGTTAAATAAATTTCGTCCCGAAATTTTAAAATTGTACCTATTTTGCGTCATCGAGAAACAAGTGTGGATACTTTTGTTTCATCTGATCCTCTCGTTCCCAAGTAAACTCAGGACCTCTTCGAGCATTCCAACGAACCTTAACGATCGGTATGTTGCTCTGCTTGAGCTGTTTAACTTCACGGTCCATGATTTCGATTGGTTCTTCGATGAATTGTAGTTTCTCATCGACATGGATTTCTTCAAGAGGAATGGTGAGATCTTCCTTTGCAAGACACTTCTTAAGGTTCGAGACGTGAAAGGTATTATGTACTCCGGCGAGTTGTTGCGGTAACTCGAGTCGATAAGCTACCGGTCCAATGCGTTCAATAATCTTGAACGGGCCTACGTACCTTGGGTTCAGTTTACCCCTTTTGCCGAAACGTATTACACCTTTCCATGGTGACACTTTTAACATAACCATGTCACCGATCTGAAACTCTAATGGTTTCCTTCGAACATCGGCGTAGCTCTTTTGGCGACTACAGGCTGTTTTCAATCTCTCCTTGATTTGTACAATCTTCTCAGTCGTTTCGTGTATGATCTCGGGACCCGTTAATTGTCGATCTCCTACTTCATTCCAACAGATAGGAGATCTACACTTCCTTCCATACAATGCTTCGAATGGCGCAGCTCCAATGCTCGCATGATAACTATTATTATACGAGAATTCTGCTAACGGTAGATATTTATCCCATCCGTTTCCAAAATCGATCACACATGCCCTGAGCATGTCTTCAAGAGTCTGAATTGTTCTTTCACTCTGCCCGTCGGTTTGCGGATGATATGCGGTACTCATATCCAAACGAGTTCCTAGTGCCTCCTGTAGTGATTGCCAGAACTTTGAGGTAAATCTACTATCACGATCAGATATAATGGAAATAGGTATTCCATGCCTTGAAACTATTTCCTTTATATATAATCGTAATAATTTCTCCATTCTATCCGTTTCCTTTATAGGCAAGAAATGTGCAGATTTGGTAAGACGATCAACAATTACCCAAATAGTGTCGTATCCCCAGGCAGTCTTTGGTAACTTCGTGATGAAATCCATGGTAATACCGTCCCATTTCCATTCTGGGATTTCTGGTTGTTGAAGTAATCCTGACGGCTTTTGGTGTTCTGCTTTGACTTTGGAACAAGTTAAACACTCCCCAACATATGTTGCAACGTCTGTCTTTAAATTAGGCCACCAATAATGCGTCTTAAGATCTTGATACATCTTTCCAACTCCAGGATGTATCGAGTATCTTGTCTTATGTGCCTCATTCAATATCAACTTCCTTAATCCACCCAACTTCGGTACCCAAATACGGTTTGCAAAATATCGAATTCCGTCTTCCCGTATAACGAGTTGCTTCTCATACTTCTTCATTATTTCATTTCTTATGTTTTCTTTAGTAAGTGCTTCTCGTTGAACTTCTTTGATTTGTGAGTTGAGATTCATGCGAATTTTTATGTTCATCGCTCGTACTCAAATTGGTTCTCGTTCCTTTCTGCTTAGAGCATCGGCCACCACGTTCGCCTTCCCGGGATGATAACGAATTTCACAATCATAGTCGTTTATCAGCTCGACCCACCTACGTTGCCTCATGTTCAGCTGTTTTTGATCGAAAATATGTTGAAGGCTTTTATGATCAGTAAACACAGTGCATTTAACCCCATACAAGTAGTGTCTCCATATCTTCAATGCAAACACGACTGCTCCCAGTTCTAGATCATGCGTCGTATAATTCCGTTCGTGAATCTTTAATTGTCGGGATGCGTATGCAATAACTTTCTTCCGTTGCATAAGAACGCAACCAAAACCTTGTCGCGAAGCGTCACAATATATTTCAAAATCATCGTTCCCTTCTGGTAACGATAAAATAGGCGCCGTAGTCAACTTCTTTTTCAGTAATTGAAATGCACTCTCCTGCTCAGAAGTCCATTCATATTTCTTCCCTTTTTGCGTTAACGCTGTCAACGGCTTAGCTATTCGGGAAAAATCTTGAATAAACCTTCTATAATAACCGGCTAAACCCAAAAATTGGCGTATCTGCATTGGTGTCTTAGGAGTCTCCCATTTTTCAATGGCTTCAATTTTTGCTGGATCAACCTGAATTCCTTTGCTACTAACAACGTGGCCAAGAAATTGCACTTCTTTCAACCAGAAAGCACATTTAGAAAATTTAGCATATAGCTGTTCTTTTCTCAACAACTCTAATATCAACCTTAAATGCTGCTCATACTCTTGCTCACTCTTGGAATAGATAAGAATATCATCAATGAAAACGATAACAAACTTATCTAAATATGGACTACAAACTCGATTCATGAGGTCCATGAATACAGCTGGCGCATTAGTCAATCCAAACGGCATGACCAAAAATTCGTAATGACCGTAGCGTGTCCGAAAAGCAGTTTTCGGTATATCTTCTTCTTTGACACGTAATTGATGATAGCCCGATCTTAGGTCAATTTTCGAGTACACACATGATCCTTGGAGTTGATCAAATAAGTCGTCAATTCTCGGTAGTGGATACCGATTCTTGATAGTTAAATTATTTAATTCACGATAATCTATACACATTCGGAAAGATCCGTCTTTCTTCTTGACGAATAAAATTGGAGCTCCCCACGGTGAAGTACTTGGTCGTATGAATCCACGATCCAGTAATTCTTTTAACTAACTCTGAAGTTCTTTTAACTCGGACGGTGCAAGTCTATATGGAGCACGGACAACCGGTGCAGCTCCTGGTACAAGATCTATTTGAAATTCTACAGATCTAAATGGAGGTAATCCCGGCAACTCTTCCGGAAATACTTCAGGAAAATCTCTTGCCACAGGCACGTCATTGATGCACTTCTCTTTTTCTTTCTTTTCGACTTTATTAACATGTGCTAAGATAGCATAGCACCCTTTCTTCAAGCACTTTTGAGCTTTCAAATAACTAATGAGTTTTAGCTTTGATTTACCCTTCTCTCCATAAATCATTACTGGCGTTTTATCCTTACGAGGAATGCGAATTGCCTTCTTGGCGCACACAACTTCAGCTCCTATTTTGGACATCCAGTCCATGCCGATTATTACATCAAAACTTCCTAATTCTACGGGTATCAAATCAATCTTAAATGTTTCTCTGGCTAAATTTATTTTACAATCACGGCAAATTTTATCGGCTTTAATTAGTTTACCATTAGCTAACTCAATTATGTACTTAGCATCTAGAGGTAATGATGAACAATTCAATTTAGCGTGAAAGTCTCTACACACGTAACTTCTATCAGCACCAGTATCAAATATAATAGATGCAGATAAGTTATTAATGGTAAACGTACCCGTAACAAGCTCCGGGTCTTCACATGCCTCTCTAGCATTAATAACAAATGCTCTCCCACGTGCAGGTCCGATATTCTTCTCTGGATTCGGGCACTGGCTCTTATAGTGACCTTGTTTTCCACACCCAAAACAAGTAATGGTAGCCAAAGCAGTTCTATTTGCATTGGTGGCAGGAGTCTTGGTACCATTTGTATTTGTAACGAGAGCCCTACAATCTTCAGCAAGATGACCCTTTCGATTACATTTGTTGCATACCACATTACAGTAACCAGAGTGATGTTTGTGGCATCGGTTGCATAAAGGATTTTGTCCTTTATAACCAATGCTTAAACCACTACCCGCACCTTGCGTTTTTTCTTGTTTCTTAAAAGATTGTTGTTGGTTACCTCGATCATAATTTCCATTCCACTTTCTTTTGTTACCTGATACCTTCACATCAGTATTGGATACTTTCTTATCCATGATGACCTGATCCATTAGCTCGTTTGCCATGGTTATAGCTTCATGAATTGTCTTAGGTTTCGATGCTGTAACATTTGCCTTGACCTTTTTGGGCAAACCATCTTTGTACATTTCAATCTTCCGTTCTTCGGTTGGAACCAATTCAGGACATAGCAAAACTAATTCCATGAATCGCTGATTGTAGTTGGTGATTTCAGTACCAATAACCTTCAGACTTCGTAACTCATCTTCCAACTTCCTAACCTCGTTCCTTGGACAATATTCGTTGATTAACATTGTTTTGAATTCTTCCCACGGAGTATCATAAGCTACATCTCCTCCTACAGCCTTCACATGATTTTTCCACCACGTGAGTGCACTATCTTGTAAAGTGCACGATGCATACTTGGTCATGTCCTTTTCAATACAACCACTGATTTTAAACACAGTCTCCATCTTTTCTATCCACCGGGTTAAACCGATCGGTCCTTCTGTTCCACTGAATGATGAGGGCTTGCAAGCTTGAAAAGTTTTGTAAGTGCACCCCACACGAGGATTTGGGTTAACTGCAGCACCTCTTGCAGCCTCGACCCATAACATTTTGTCGTTCACTCGCTGATTGATGAGTTCCTGGATTTCTTGTTCCGTCATTCGGTTCAATCGCGCCATATTCTTCTATAAGAATGAAAAGAAAATAATTATTCACATGGAATATTATAGATGTAGTGTATATTTACAGTACATTATAGCTTATTAATAATATGAACCAGGTATTATTATAAAAGCCTTTTCTTCTTATTAGCGTTTTATAATTATATCTAGGGTAGTACCTACCCGTTAATGTCCATACTTAATAGCTTAGTACAGAATCAATTACTACCATCTAAATAATACTTAACCATGGAAAATTATTGCATTTCACACTTCACTATTTTACATATGCTTATCTTACATCGAACATTAAACAAACCACACTAATAATATTATACAAAACATTATATGATCCCATGGTTTAATACGGCAGCGCATCGTTTGGTCTATTTTCTAGGACGTTTAGGTTCAAAGAATTGCTTAACGCTTATCCTGGCTGTCTGCCTATATTTTGGCTGTGGGACTAAAGAACTGGATGCCGGGATAGAACGAATAGGAATAGCGGGAATAGGGGTGGTAGTGTCTAGTGGATTTGGTGCCACATCATCCTTACTAAACTCGGGATTTGAATTTTCTAATTCATTAGCCTTTCGTTTCTTTCCTAGTTCGAACTCGTCTTTTGTAATTTCCTGTATTTCTTCCTCGGGTTCACTTTCCTCCTCGGGTTCACTTTCCTCCTCGGGTTAACTTTCCTCCTCGGGTTCACTTTCCGGGTTCTCTATAGTCGGTTCATCCGGAAATTGTGAGTCTTCCCCAAAGATATTATTTTCGTCATCGGATAGGTTAATGACTGGAACACCATCTGAAGATTCTGGTTCGGAGTCGCTGAACGTGATGATAAGTTTTGAGCCCGACATCTATCACACAACAACTAACCCATTAGTACTACATAATATTTACATATAAATTTTAACCAACAATGATAAGCAATGGTTTTTAAATCAAACCCGGTCAAAGTCCAGACTTACTAATGTATCCTAACGACTTATCAGTTAGACACACTAATGCAAACCTGGTTCGCTAAGACCACCGCTCTGATACCACATGTCATAACCCGTCCTTAACCATAAGAACGTGTTAGATAACGTATGATTTCATTGCGAGGTATTGACCTCTATATGCGACATTTTTTTAAAGAAAAATTGCATATATTATACATTACAAACCATGATCCTTATTTTTGATACAAGCTTTGGACAAAATAAAGATGATTATCGTTTAGCGATAATCTTCGACTTACAAACTTTACAAATGATAATAACAACCCGATTTCTAGCATATTTTACAACACAAGTTCTTGGATATGCAGTCTTATTTTTGACACAAATATGCGTACGCAAGATCCTGCTTAGATTCAACATGATGCAGCGGAAGCTTCTAATTATCACCTGAGAATAGACATGTTTAAAACGTCAACATAAAGTTGGTGAGATATAGGTTTAATGCCGGCAGCGATATAAATATAGACCACAAGATTTCATATATAAACATTTTAATAAAAATATTCTAAGTGGTTGAGCACTTGGTAACCATACTTAACATTTAATCACGTCGCATATTCCCTTTATTATGAAATCTTACTACACCGTACCAAGTGTAGTCACGAAACGAAGTACTGTGCAACCGTTGAATACTGGTCGTCCAGTCCGGTTGGGGTTGTCAGGCCCGATAGATCTATCAACAGGATTCGCGTTTACAATACCGCTATAAATAACAGTTACCAAGCTACAGGGAAGTATGCCAGTGGTACAACTCAACGTAGAATATATTTTTCAGTTACTTGTGTCCATATCGTAAAACATAAAATACATGTATTCTCATCCCGAAATATTTAGAGTTTAAAAGTGGGACTATATACTCACTGTTGTCTTGAAGATATATATAATTTGACTTGGTCTCCGGTTGATATCACGAACCTATCCATATATAATATATCAATACCTTTTCTTTTTAAACAAACGTCACATATATATACTTGTTATACTTTTAATACTTTGAATAATTCCTTAGTCCGTAGTTAGCAGTTCGTTGTTAGTAGTTCAATTTTAATGGTTCATTTTTAGATGTTTAATATACCCGCAATGAAATAAATAAAACCCCCTAACGAAATAAATAAAACCCCATCGTATATGTATTGGTCGAGATTAATCTTGACCCACGGTACCGGTGTTGTCAAATGACGTGTTGCGTACATAAAGTACCGGTGTTGTCAAATGACGTGTTGCGTACAAACATGGGATCTTATGATTAATCTTCTCGTGTTGTTTGCGGGTGATCCTGAACCATATAAAATTGAATTATAAGTACATATATATATAAAATATCATGTTATCTTAGAAATATGTGATTTTATTTAATTTTTCCCAATTAATCCCGAAGTTAAACAAGTCTTAGATATCCGATCTCGTTTTGGTCATAGTTTCTTCGTTACAACTCCGTTTTCGTTGATTCAACTTGTCACTTCCTTGGATCGAGTCCCTCTTTAAGACTATGAACTGTAAATACCTTAGTTTGTATTCGAAATCACAGGTCATAGGTCAAACTTTAGTGAAACTTATGAAGTTAATCATTTTCCATCATGTAAACAACCTTAAATGATTATTTTTCTAAAAATACTTATACTTTGAGTTAAATCATGAAATTTTTATGTGTTATCATATTCATAGTAAAAATCATTTTTCCAGAAAATAAACCTCCAATTCAAAGTTTAAGATGGTTTTTAATTATCCAACCCAAAACAGCCCCCGGTTGCACTCCGACGTCGTAAATTCAGTTTTTAAGGTGTTCTTTGAAAAACCAAGTTATACCTTGTTAAATTAGCATATATTTATGATATATTACAGGTCTTGAAGTATTTTAAAAGTTAAGTTAGAAGGATCTATTTAGTTTGCAAACAAGTTTGAAAACATTCAAAGTATGTTCTTGTTGTTAAAATTTTATACCACAAAATAAGATAGCTATATATATATGAATCGAATAAGGTTATGAACATAGATTCTACCTCAAGTTCCTTGGACAAGGTTGCTGTAAAAGAGGAGTAAAAAGCTAGAACCAAAAGGGTGATGGAATTGGATGAAAGATTGGAAGTAAGTTTGTGTTCTTGGAAGGATTTCTTGAAGTGTTTTTGTATGGTTTTCTTATGGTGATTAAGTAAGGTTTTTGAAGCTAAATGATGGGGAAAATGCTTGGAGATGATCAAGTATGAAGTTAAGAGTATTTTGAGAGAGAAATGGAAGTGTAAGTATGAGAAAATGGGGTGAAGAAATGGTGTGCATGCATAAAAACGTTTTTAGGTTATAAAGGAAAAAAAAAGATACCTAACTTTGTTTTCTTGCTAAATAATTCATGCTACTTGACAAATGGTTGGTTCCACATGTTTCTTAATCATTTAAGGCTGCTAAGGAGCAGATTTTTATTGGTATATACCAATAGTAAATACATCTAGAAGCTGCGTATGATACGGGTACATATACTCTAGGTATACGTATAGAAATCTTTGAGGAAACGGAACGAGGATTCAAATATAGCTATCTTTTGTAAATATACTTATATTGTTTTATGTATGTAAGCCCTTTAAAAGTGATAAAATACATATCTATACGATGCATGTATAAGTAATATAGATTATAAGTATTTACGTCGAAAAACATTACGTATAGTTATCGTTTTGAAAACTTAAGTTAGTAGTTTTAAAATATACTTATAACTTATTGTTATTAATACAAAATGAGATATTAAAACATTCTTAGATCATGTTAAATATGTATATATACATATATATACACAAACGTATAATTATCATATGTTATATAGTTCGTGATATCATCGGTCAAACTAGACGGTCAAACGTTGTGTAAACTCTTTTCGGAAATATAAATCTCGACAATTTGGATTGCTTATCATGTTGGTAAGGTTTAATTTATGTAAATATTAATCTTATAAGTATAGAACGATCGAAAAAGTGCGGGTCGTTACAATATTTGATTTTACACTTTCATCATCGATGTACCCGAAACTTTTCAGATAACATCATTCGTACTTTGCGAAATTCACAAGAATTCCACGAACCGAACATCATACATCAACAAATAACAAAGTATTGATTCATAATTTCAATGTCATTAAAGAAATACTGCGTAAAAGTTATGTACTTTTTAAAGCCTTTAGGGATTATTCAATTCTAATTTCAACCGTAAATCAAAAGAGTTTAATTTAACATTAACTCATTAAATCTATGTTACATCTGAAGAAAATATACATATATATATATATATATATATATATATATATATATATATATATATATATATATATATATATATATATATATATATATATATATATATATATATATATATATTTCATAAAGACTGTAATAAAATTCTTTTGTACAAAATATTAATTGTGAAATTTTTTTAACGGGTAGGTAATACCCGAGAGATATATAAATTCACAATTAATATATTACATTCTTCGAATCTGATTCAGCAAATCCTCCATTATACTCCCTACTTTCACAACAATATACATTCTTTTATAGAAATCAAAACAACCATACTCATTCAAAATTTAATTACATATTCTGATTTTGAAATCTCAAAATTCAACTTGAGATATGACCAAAATCATCACTCTTAGATCCTTACATCTTTCACAAGCTATATTTTGAATTCAAAACTGTGTTAGAACATCAAATGTATGTTAATGATTACAATCTGTGTTCAAACTCTTCGAAAATTTCTGAAGACACTTCGAATGATGAGCAATCGAGATGATGATCCAACCACATGTTACCCACAGTTATGTACCCGAAAAACTCTTGAAACCAAAGTAAAAGTTTAAACAACGTATCCGCGTCAGATTCTTTAGCATTTATTAGCAAAAATAACTTTGCGACTCCTATTCAAAGTAGCCAGTTTTGTCACAGCTCCAGCAAGTCAACTTCGACTTTTCAGTCAGACTAACCTTATTATAACCTTGAGATATACACCATCGTTACCAGGGAACCTTTTACATTCCACCACATTATTAACAGATGTATCAACAACTTCATTACCCTTTGACTTTAGCCTCTCCAAAAAGTCATTATAATTATTCATTGAAACCCCATCATTTACTCATTCGCATCTTGTAATGAGAATTTCCATACGAATCATTGGGAATTAGCAATCAGTATTTTGAAATCTCGCAGCATGTCTACGCCAACAGTTATATGTGTATATATAACGTCTATCTTCTGGACTTAATTTGAATGTGAAGATTCTGAAAAACACTTCGAACTACGAATTGGTTCTCCGAAAATGGAAAAATACTGATGAAGCAGCAAAAAAAAACTATAAACGACCTTAACAGTAAAAGTTTGATGATAATGAATAGGTGTGCTGGCAAAGCGCAGAAAAAGAGAAGTCTTGGAACTGGAAAACGGATTGAGCAAAGTAGGAAGGAGGTTGTGAACAAATTACAAAGACTGAACCTGACTTCAAAGGATCCAAATAATTCAGTATCTGCTGAAGTCATTAATGAATACCTTGCTCCTGACTCTAAACCCCTGCGGACAATATTCTTCATCATCCTCTGATATTAGAAATTCTAAAATATCATCATATCTTTCATTATAAATATCCTCCATATTTCTGAAGATATTTTCTTAATTTTTCTTATTTGAAATCATTTACCTCTTCGCGCTATCTGTATTACATCATAAAAGAAACTATTTTAGTTTCTAAATTCTGAAACATTCAAGTTTAAAATAGGAATATTTTGAAGTAGTGTTGGGAACTGAAGCATGAATTAGTATAATATAATGTCACTTGATCAATGTGATTATATTACAGTAAGTCATGCTGAGTTTCTAAATGGAACGTGATGATTCACAGATCATAACATCATCATGTGCCATGTTATACGACTCTTGTATTCTATTTAACCTCTAAAATATCAAGAAAATATTTCTTGATGATTCGGCCTTTTCCAAGGTATTTTAGTAATTTGACAAGTCAAGATCGTGCCATCACAATTTCCTTCCTAGAACATTAACAATGTTCATTTCGAAATTCATATCTGTGAATTCTGGACCATTACAAGCGGTGCTTAATCGCAAGAAGAAGAAACGAAAGGACAAAACTCCGAAATAGAAATTGGGGTATAAATTGCAGCAAATAAAAGAGAGCATTAACTGTGAATGATAATGATTATAGAAGACAGAAGCAGAGACTTTGAAATATAAGGGAACATATAAAGCCCAACGACAAACCAGAAATTATAAACCATATATATCGATGCATATAGCAATATAAAGACACGGGAGAACTAGGAACACTATAAACCCAAGAGTATAGTAGAAGTAAATAGATTCTTCCGGCGGTAGATGAAAAAAAGAAGAATGACCGATATGAAAGTTAGAAGTATATCGAGAATCAGAACTGGATGGAGCATATTGATGAATACTTTAAAATATGAGTTGAGGGGGAAAGAATAGAAGGTGATGAAACATGACTAGGAACTTAGAAATCAACAGATTTAACTCACACAATGGCAGAATAAGTGAATCAAACCCTCTAGTGAATAGGTTAAGTTTTTTTTTGATTAATTTAGTCAAACCACAACTAAATCAAGTGTGATTAGATCAACACCTAGAGCTATTATTCACCACCTGGGTGATTTGGACTGAGAGAGAATCGAAGGAGCTCACTAGATCTGAGTGTGTATAACAAATGAGAGGCTTAACCTAAAATGAAGAACATAAGACTTTATATACCCCTGCTGTTGACACACCCATACGATTCATTCATCACACGTACGAGTTGGCTTCATCAACCGTACGGGTGATCACTCACTCGTGTCTTATCATTTAGGTTGTAATTGTGACTTAACTCAGCATCAACCATGCGTATGAGCCTGTCAGCCGTACTAGTGAGGCTTCACTCGTACGTCTGACTAAGTCTAACATAGTCAAACATCTAAATCTCGTTCCTGCAGTTCCTGTAACCACATACAAACACGGATAGGATAATAACGAGCAATCATGGTGGCCTGTAAACTGTTGTACCTGCAATGGACGTGGGTAGATGTCTAGGGACTTACATAAAATGCATCAACAGATGGTGTGAGTTGTAAGGAAATGAAGGAGGTGAATTTATAAGAAAATCTCCGACAGAACAATTAAAATGGACGATCGCATTTAAAGCGGATCCTAATTCCCTTGATTACCGGAGAGTCAAATCTTATTAAGAAGATTTTCTTCAAATCCCTTAAAATCTGGGAATCAATCATATCTACGTCAAATGATAAGATGAATCTACACTTACTCATTTCACTCTTCTATGTTACCTTCATTCGTACTCTTCATATAAATGGATTGTTTATCCAAAGTATTCGCTGATGATAAAACTCTAATTTTCAGCCCGTATGCATCATGAAAACATACTTATTATCATTCACGACCTTTCCACTCAAATTTCGGGACGAAATTTCTTTAACGGGTAGGTACTGTGACAACCCGGAAATTTCCAACCAAATTTAAACTTTAATCTTTATATGTTTCCGACACGATAAGCAATATTTGTTAAGTTAAATTTCAAGAATTTTAAACTATGTTCATACATTCATTCAACCTCGACCAAGTTCCAACGATTCACGAACCATTAAACGAATATGATTATATATGTATATGTGTATATATATCTTATAACTTGAAACGTAAACAAAATATTAGATTAAATACTTTATATGATTGCATCTGTTTCAAAATGTTTATCAATGGAATTAGAAGATAAGATCAAATGATTGAATTATCAGATATATTGAATTATGATTACAAGTCTCTGTTGAAAGGCCCACGTTGATTTGAGAAATCTTTTCATTTTAACAATATTCGGAAAATGGTAAAGTGATTTATAAATATAAACAAATTTTCAATCATTGAGAACTAGACAAAGGATAGTGGAAGATTGAATCTCATAAAGACTCGATTGATCTATTTAGTTTCAAACGTACAAAAACGTTTTCAGTTTAAAAAGAACTTTATTATTAAAACGTATATAACTTTTATGAATATCTAGAACCACTTTTGACAACTCATTACTTAACTAGTATGATAAAGATAACGATATTTATATTTTATTTTATTAAATATATATAACGATTTAAATTAATATTATATATATTTATACGCGTATTATACGTACATAGTTTTATACTTTTACTATACTTAAACTTTACCTTTACTTTATTTTTACTTTACTTTAACTTTAATAATTCATACTTTAATAATTCACTTTAATAATTCATACTTTAATAATTCACTTTAATAATTCATACTTTAATAATTCACTTTAATAATTGATACTTTAATAATTCACTTTAATAATTCAAAAATCTATTATAAATAGAATTCAATAGGTTTCATTATTTCATAGAAACTTGAAAATAGTTTTCTCTAAACTCTCTCAATCGATTTACATATATATATATTTACTCCGTATTATCTCAAGATATTATTAGTATACATAAAATATTACGACGGAGTGCTGTCCGAGTGATTTCGAAGTTGTTTTTTCGAGTGGGATAGGATTAAGGAAATTATGGGTTATAGCTATGGAGGTGATTGAGTATGGTTCATGGGTATGCTCGTGAGGTCAATATAGTGTTTATCATCTCCGTTGCGTTTACGTACCTTTCCTGCAATATTGAATCTCAATATTGATATGTGAGTACTCATAATTTAATTTTTACATACTAATAGTGTATCCCTGACTAGTGCTCGAGTATATAGGATTATGCATGCTTGTACTTTTGATATTGCCATTAGATAGGTTATGTTGATTCCTGAATTAGTTACATATACGATTGAGATAAGGTATAAGATATGCATGTCATTGGAAAGCTAGCGAAAAATAGTTAAATTTTGGTTTAAGAATCACTTGAATTCAAGTAACGGTTAGAAAGTTATGAAATAAACAAATTGCATAATTAATTTCGTAATTAAAATTGCTGATGATAATTAGTGAACTAATTTTATGGGCTATAAAAAGTGGTTATTTGGATTCTACTCGTCGAGTAGATGAATTTTCATATAAAGCACGTCTCGTTTCGTTGAACGGTTGTCAAGTTATGGACAAAAGAAGTTTTGCAAATTTTGATGAAATGTCGAAACGGGAACTGAAATTCTCGCTGATCTGCGTTGTTTCATATATAAAAAAAATTACCACTGAATTCTTTGCTGTAAGGTCTAACAAATGACTCTGGCTGTTTGTCAATTCGAGTCGCGACGATTTTTCTAAAAATCATCAAAGTTGACGGTTTGGTCACATTTTAAAATTCTAAAAAGAGCTGAAACTTTTTTATTTAAAAATGTCAGTTTTGTATCAGTTGTCATGGTCGGCCTGATATGTGTTTACTCTTGCCAAAAATCATGTTATATCTTTGTGGTAACGAGAATTTGCAGGCTTTGACCGTTTGTCAATACGAGTTTTGAGGAATTTTCTAAAAATCTCCAAAGTAGGCTACTCGGTCACTTTTGTAAATTTATTAAAGCTGAAAAATTAACTTTGAAACGCCGAAAACTTGTTGGCAACTACGAGTTGTCTAGGTTTAGTTTACTTCTGTAATATTTATGCTTAATCTTTTTGGTAATGTGTAACTTTTATCTTTGGCCGTTTATCAATCGGAGTTCCGATAATTTTTCTAAAAATAGCTGAAGTGTCCCGTTTAGTCATGTTTGACCGAAAATCATTTTTGTATAAGTTATTATATATTTGCATGCGACCTCATTTTTACTTTGACCTTTGACTTTTGACTTTAACCTTTGACTTTTGACTTTGAACTTTGACTTTTCCTGTTAACTTTTCAGTTAACTTTTTGTGTTGATTTTCTCAACAAAAAAAAAAAAAAAAAAAAACCTAAAATACTATTTTATGATTATGAAACCATCTGTATTACGTTGTTTTACACGTCACCTTTTACTAGAATTTTAATTGAGCATGAGTAATATAACATGTTACTATACTGTAGAGTCAGACTCGAGCTATAGGATAGGATTACACTATGACCTGACCTAAATTGCTATACAAATATTGACCAACATATAAATATATATAATTAATATAGGTTCGTGAATCCGAGGCCAACCTTGCACTTGTTCAATGACGTTATATGTTTTTTTACTACGAAATACAGTATGGTGAGTTTCATTTGCCCTTTTTCTCTCTTTACATTTTTGGGCTGAGAATACATGCAAATGCTTTATTAACTGTTTTACCATATTTACATGCGTGAGTTTCATTTGCCTTTTTACCCTTTATATTTTTGGGACTGAGAATACATGCGCTTTTATAAATGTTTGACGAAATAGACACAAGTAATTGAAACTACATTCTATGATTGAATTATCGAAATCGAATATGCCCCTTTTTATCAAAGTCTGGTAATCTAAGAATTAGGGAACATACACCCTAATTGACGCGAATCCTAAAGATAGATCTATTGGGCCTAACAAACCCCATCCAAAGTACCGGATGCTTTAGTACTTTGAAATTTATATCATGTCCGAAGGAGGATCCCGGAATGATAGGGGATATTCTTATATGCATATTGTTAATGTCGGTTATCAGGTGTTCACCATATGAATGATTATTTTTGTCTCTATGCATGGGACGTATATTTATGAGAACTGGAAATGAAATTCTTGTGGTCTATTAAAATGATGGAAATAAATGATTATGATAAACTAATGAACTCACCAACCTTTTGGTTGACACTTTAAAGCATGTTTATTCTCAGGTGTTAAAGAAATCTTCCGCTATGCATTTGCTCATTTTAAAGATATTACTTGGAGTCTTTCATAGCATATTTCGAAGAACGTTGCATTCGAGTCATTGAGTTCATCAAAGATTATTATTAAATCAATTTATAGTTGGATAGTGGATATTATGAAATGGTATGCATGCCTGTCAATTTTCGATGTAAAGAAAGATTGTCTTTTAAAAACGAATGCAATGTTTGTAAAATATATAATATAGAGGTCAAATACCTCGCAATGTAATCAACTATTGTGAATCGTTTATAATGTATATGAACGGGTACTTTCAACATGTAATGGCAGTAGCAAGGTATTTTGTCCTACGTAACGTTACTACACACGTTCAGAAGTATTTCCACACTGAAACGTACAAGTCGGCATACATGGAAGATATTAACCCGCTAGATCATATTTCTGAATGGATAGATCCAGGACACCTACAAACCGTCCTACCGCCATTGGTTACAAAGCGACAATCGGGTAGACCGAAGAGTACTGCTCGTATACCGTTCCAAGGAGAGGACAAAGACAATTTCAAATCTAAAATAAAATGCAGTCGTTGCTTGGAATATGGACATACTAGATCAACTTGCACCGCACATTATGATCTTTCTGAAGGTAAACAAAAGTTCAAGTGTAACACAAAAACAAAGGCAAAGCCTAAGGGGTTGGTAAAGGGCAAGGGTAAAGGAAAACGTGAAGACTCATGCTCAACACAATTTGGCTTCACTTACAATTTGAGTGATGATTAGCTTCTTCTTTGTGTTTAAAATGTGTTTAACAGTCATGAATGCTAGGTATGTGTGTTCGTATGTTTTCTGTTTAACTGTCGTGTATGTTATATGTCTGTAAGTTGTGTTATTTGTTGTGTAATCCATAAATGTAGTATGAGATAATATATAATATTTGTTGTTCAAATTAAAGTTTATTTCACTAAATTGGATGGTAACACAACACAACACAACACATAATGGTAAATAAATCTCCAAGGTACATTGAAGGTACATTGCTAACACAGTAAACTTAAATAAAAACCTTATCTAAATTCGCAATAATCTTATCTGATATATCTTATCCACTAGTAGTATGTTTTTATGATTAGTCGACCAACTTATCGGTCGACTACAAAGCAACTGTGGTCGACTATGTTAGTCGACCGAGTTTAGGCCTACAATTCGGTCGACCCTTAGGTCGACCATATAACTGAAGTAGTCGACCAACAACAATGAAGAATGGAGGTCGACTACCTTGAAAACTAAAGTGGTCGACCGGGTAAAGGGGTAGTCGACCCACTGAGTGGTCGACCTAACAGTGTAAATAGACAATTTTTTCCCCGAAAGTGTATTTTGGAATAAAAGTTTAAAAAATAGTGTATTTGGGCTAATTTCCCATTACAAAATGGTATGAATGGTGTATGCGAGTTAGGTCGATGGAGGACGAGCTCGGACGGAACTTGAACTCGGATACAGATAGGACGAGTGTAAAAATTTAATAAATTTTTCAAAGTTAACAGGGGTAAACACTAAAAAAAAAACCTTACTTATCCTGGCTTCATATTATAAGGGTTCTTGCATTAGTAGTAGGATTATTTGAAGGTGATGGTTGGATCACAAATTGTGACAACTGGCTTTGATTTTTAGTCGTGTCTGGCTCACTTTTTTCGCAGATAGTAAAGTTTAGTCAATGCGAATTTTTAGGTTCGACTATCGTTAAATGGTTGTAGTCCTTTTTCTTCTAAATGGAGTCGTTAAGTGGTTTATCACGTTATTGTATTTCGGTAGTTGTATGTGTGTTTGTTACTAGTTTTTCATTACAATGTATCTCTAACTACTTATTTTCTGTATATAAAATTAAACTTTTTAGAAATAACGTTTGCATACATAGAGTATCATAGTCAAACCTAGTTATAACTTTCTTTTTGTGTTGAAAAAAATGAAACAATTTAAAAGGAAAGGAATAAAAGATGAAATAAATCCGCAAACATACAAAACGCAAAACAATACCAACAAGAAAATAACAAAACTTACGCCACAACTCTACCAAACTAGCATGAAACAAAACAACTATCAACTAGCGGCTAGTTAGAAGTAGAAGTGGAGGGCGTCGTTTGTCCCACGGTACTTACGAAAAGTATAAAAGTATGGAAGATGTAACTGTAAGGAACGTATACTCTCAACCTGGTGGGAGGACAGGAAGATTTCGATACAAAGCTTCCAGGATCAAGCCCAAGAGTACATCATTTTCTAAAACCAATTGGTGATAGAGGGATTCCTCCTTAGACTTATATACATACATTTGTTTTGTCCCATGACCGATGTGGGACTTTGGTTTGCACCGTTACAGTAACAAAAAAAATAGATAAGGTTTGAAAAAGAAAACAAGCGGGTCTAGAAGATAAATAGAAACAACTAAGCAAAAGCGGACACTACCCCGAAGGCCCGGCTATACTAAAAACGAAATACAAACACGAAAAATACATGCCCATCTGAGAACTCAAAAGATCATCAACGCCAAACCTAGTTATAAATAACCAACATATTACCTATGACTTTTTAATACATGCACACTACCTATGACTTTTTAACACATGGACACAAGAAGGTAGGTTGTATTTAAACCTGGTATCACTAAATTCACTATACACTTCCGAACTACAGTACTAATAAACTCATTCATGATTTCATGATACTCCGTACTTGATAAAGAAAATTATTAAAAGGTAAAAAAGAACCTTAAGCGATATTTTTACTACCACCAGCCGGAGATAAATAGACCTGACTCTGCACCACCTTTTCGCCAATCTTAAACCCAGGAACCACCGTAAACGCCACTGGCAGCCAATCACCACCGCCACCACTACTATTAACCACCACATTTTTTATATACACACTCGAAAACCGACACCCACTACTCACACGAAACACACTCACTTCCTCATCAAACGACAACGCCAAGCACCTCAATATCCACACGCGACGCGCCATTTCTGTAAACGACCCCAAAAACTTCGTAGTCAAGGAAAATTGCCACTCGTTCAACATTTTCCGTTGACCCAAATTTCCGTTAAACGAATACTCCATTTTTTGATGCACTAAGCGCATATACTTGCCACGTGTAAACTTTGCAAGCGACGACGTACAATCTTCCTCTAATATATCGGTGCCTGTTAACGATTTTAACTTTTTAATCTGATTAAAATTATATAACCATTTTTGTCATCTTCGTCAGATTTTACACCAAAACCTTCAAACATTTCACGAGTAACGTATGATTCGAACACGAAACATTTGTATTTTGATTGATCGAAAACCCCATTCGGTTCAATTGATTTTACTGCCTGATCGATATTCCAGTTCGTCGATTGCATTTCACGAATCATTACCGTCACGAAATCCTGAATTGAAACTAACACGTAATTCAAAACATCAATAAAAATCCTTATATCATGATCTGAAATGTCCACGTGGTCAATTAACGGAAAGCGTATGCTCGAATTAAGTTTCAACTCGAACCATTTATTAACCGAATTCAGTTCTAGTAAACGTCGATTCAACGAATCGATATCTGAATTCTTCAATTTGATTTGCTTCTCCATGTTATTCACTGTGTGTTGATATATTTTCACAATAGTAAAACAGTGACGCCATGCGGTGACGTATCGTTCTCTTTGTTATTGAAACTATGTTTAAGTAAAGAAATCGCTTTAAGTTGATCAAGGACCGCTTGATCTGCGCATTGTGCGGCTTCTCCGTCGTACGGATACTGAGCTGATTGTAGATTTTTTTTAAATAGTAATTTTTTTAAAGAGACTTGCAAAAATGGAAATATTACAAAAATTATTTTGAAAATGGAAAAACCGAAGTTTCAAAGTTCGGTTTTGGTCAAAACCGAATTTTGGAACTTCGGTTTTGATACTTTATTCGTTTAGCCTGTTGACTTGATGACTAGACTGGGGACGTGTCAAAATCGAAGTTTGGAACTCCGGTTTTGCTTTAAATTCCATCTACCCCATTAACTGTAATTTTATCCCCAATAAATAACCACAATCCGTAAAAATAAAAACTGGCGAATGAAAAATGGCCACGTGGAAACCGAAGTTTCAAACTTCGATTTTGGTATCTGTATAAATCCGAAGTCTGATACTTCGGCTCTCACACACAAAACACATCCCAAAGTTATAAGAAAAATATAATTTCGAAAAACCTTTGATTTTTAACAAAAAAATGGCTCAAACGAACCAATTACGTGCTAGATCGGAGCCGATTGATAGTTCTTTATTGTTTTAACAAGCGGAAAGGAATCATAGATCATATGCACTATTTACAAAGAAGCTTGACGAGGAGATGTCGATCAAACCAAGAAGAGCTGATCTGAGCTTTTGGCAGCATATTTCACTGCTACCAAACGAAACAATTGATGAGAGGGTGCAGGTGTATCTTGATAATGTGGGATTAGGTTTAATTTGTAAATTGGGTAAACAAAGACTCGATTGGTCACTTGTTACTACAATGATTGAAAGATGGCGCCCGGAGACGCATACGTTTCATTTACCGATTGGTACAAAATCATTACCTTATATATATATATATATATATATATATATATATATATATATATATATATATATATATATTATTTATTTCAATATATATTATTATATATTCGTAATATATATCATTAATTTAGTCAAGTATATAATATATATATATATATATATATATATATATATATATATATATATATATATATATATATATATATATATATATATATATATATATATATATATTCGAATATATATCCGAATACTCTATTTAATTCATATTAATATTTGTAGGAGAAGCAACTTTAAGTTGCAAGACGTTCAGGTTTTATTTGGTTTACCAATAGACGGGGATGTATTCTCCGGTATTTGGTATGAAACAAATGATAGCTATTGGATACCGTTTGTCGTTACCTACTTAGGGATCGCCCCTCAGGCTATTGGTGATAGGGGTATACATAAAGGGAGGATATTAATTTCTGTTTTAATGGCGGAGTTGGCAGAAGATGTTGGAGACACTGTCGAGTCTCACCAACATCGGGCTAGAGTATATATTTTAGCTATGATGGGTGGCGTTCTATTTTCTGATTCTAATGCGTACGATGTCCCTTTGAGTTTCTTGCATACCATCCTGGACTTGAGTCCATCTAATCGTATTAGTTGGGGTAGTGCGGTTCTCGCACATCTTTATAGAAATTTGTGTAAAGCGGCCACAAACTATGAAGCCAACGCCATTAATGGTTCGCTACTTTTATTACAACTGTGGGTGTATGAACGAACTCCATCCCTCGCGCCGATTCTCAAAAATGATGTACGAAAGATTCCAGCGGACCTTCCACAGAACCAGATTCCACTGATTCGAGCACCCTATGGTTCTAGGTAAGAGATCATTGTAACTTTAAACCTTTAGTTACTGTAACTATATTCATCTGTATGTCTTATTCATATGTAGGTGGCATGGTAAACGGACGAACAAAAATACGCCAACACATGTATTTTCTATGATTCGCTCCCTACTTTCGGCGTTAACGCCTAGACAGGTAACATTTATTTGGTGTGAAACTATAGAAGCTATGTTAAAGTCAAAACATTTATTAAGTATTATAATATGTTGATGCAGTTTATATGGCAACCCTATGATGATTTGTTATTCGCCCGAATACCCCAGCAGTGCGCAACAGACAGACCCTTATGGTCATACCGTGACGCTATTATATTCTGGGCTACTATTGAGACACATCTACCGGATCGGGTCTGCAGGCAGTTTGGATGGGATCAGCCAATTCCATGTGTTGAACACTTGCTTCCCGCTCAGACGCATCATTTATTACACAAAACTAACCTTTGCATGAAAAAGGTGCTGATTTGAGGACTATTGCCCCCCACGTCACGTACGTCGCACAATGGAATGACCGAGCCAACCATTTATTTGTTGGTAGAGATGGTGGGGGTGTGTGAAATGTCCCGTTCATATTGATTATAGACGTTCCATATTAATTAATTTCGTTGCGAGGTTTTGACCTCTATATGAGACGTTTTTCAAAGACTGCATTCGATTTTAAAACAAACCATAACCTTTAAAATATTACGACGATTATCAAATAATGATAATCTAAAATATAGCGTTTTTCACACGACCATTACATAACGGTTTACAATAATATTACACATCAACATAAGTCTTTGAATGCAGTTTTTAAACAATATTATACAAGCATGGACTCCAAATCTTGTCCTTAATTTAGTATGCAACAGCGGAAGCTCTTAATAATCACCTGAGAATAAACATGCTTAAAACGTCAACAAAATTGTTGGTGAGTTATAGGTTTAACCTACATATTATCAAATCATAATAATAGACCACAAGATTTCATTTTTATAACACATCTCATATCAGGCATTTCTCAAACTGCATAGAGATAAAAATCATTCATATGTTGAACATCTGGTAACCGACCTTAACAAGATGCATATAGAATATCCTCATCATTCCGGGACTCTCATCGGATATGATAAATCAAAGTACTAAAGCATCCGTAACTCGGATGAGGCTTGTTGGGCCAAATAGATCTATCTTTAGGATTCGCGTCAATTAGAGGCCATTTCCCTAATTCTTAGGCTACCAAGCTAAAAAGGGACATATTCGGTTCGATAATCCAACATAGAAAGTATTTTCGATTACTTGGGTCTATTTTGTAAAACATTTATAAAATCGCATGTATTCTCATCCCAAAAAAAATAATAGATTTTAAAAGTGGGACTATAACTCACTTTCACAGATTTTTACTTCGTCAGGAAGTAAGACTTGGCCACTTGTCGATTAACGAACTTATAACAAATATGTACATATATATCAAAGTATGTTCAAAATATATTTACAGCATTTTTAATACGTTTTAATATTTTAAGTTTATTAAGTCAGCTGTCCTCGTTAGTAACCTACAACTAGTGTTCCACAATTAGATGTACAGAAATAAATTGATATATATTATCTTGAATCAATCCACGACCTAGTGTATACACGTCTCAGGCTAGATCACAACTCAAAGTATATATATTTTTGGAATCAACCTCAACCCTGTATAGCTAACTACAACATTACTGCATATAGAGTGTCTATGGTTGTTCCAAATAATATATATAAATGGGTCGATATGATATGTCAAAACATTTGCATACGTGTCTATGGTATCCCAAGATTACATAATATATTAGAATACATGTAATACAATATAAGTTAGCTAGGATATGATTAATATAGATTTGTTACCAATTTTCACGTAGCTACAACAAGAAAAATTATCCAATCTTGTTTTACCCATAACTTCTTCGTTTTAAATCCATTTTGAGTGTTTCAAGTTGCTATGGTTTCATATTGAACTTAAGTTTATGAATCTAAACATAAAAAGTATAAGTTTATAGTCGGAAATACAGGTTACAAGTCGTTTTTGTAAGCGTAGTCATTTCAGTCGAAAGAACGACGTCTAGATGACCATTTTGGAAAACATACTTCCACTTTGAGTTTAACCATTGTAAGACTCTAATATTTATTGTACGGAAGTGTAATTATGCTATGTTGAATGCAGGAAGTATTGTGGAATTAAACGAAGGTCAGAATCTGCCCAGACTGTTGTGCGCGCCGCGCACAGTTATGGGTGCTCGCCGCGCACCTTGCCAGCAACAGATTTCAGCCTTTTTCTATTTTGAGTTTAATGAAGGGCAATTTGGTCATTTCACTTGAGGCCGGATCTGTGGGCTTTATCAGTTGGTTTGGATCCAACTTTGGATCATTTTCACATCCATTCATCACTCTCATCTTCAAACCCTAGAGAGAGAAGAGTTTTAGAGAGAGGAAGCTTCATTTGGAGAATAAAGAGTTGGATTCTCACCAAAGCTCAGGTTTTTAAAGTTGTTCACCTCGTTCCTAGCTACGTTTTGGTTGTTGTGGTAAGTTTTAACTCCGAATTTCATTGTTTGATTTGATATTCAAAGTTAGGGTTTGAACTTGATTTGTAGAGAAACCCATTTAAAACTCTTGAAGTAAGTTTGTTGATGCTAGCAATCGGGTTTATTGTTATTATTGGTGGATTTTGGGTTGGCGAACAAATTGGTCTTGTTTATGACTTGTAATTGGGTTTAATCACTAGGTTTAGTGATTATGGAAGTATTGGAACCCTTTTGGTGAGTTTGAAAGACTATTTTTGGAATTGAGTCAAAATTAGGGTTTTTGGGTGATTTTGAGATTGATAAGTGTTAAACACTTAAGTTTGGGTTCTTTTGGCTTATTAGGTGTAACATCCCGTGATTTTCCGTTTAATTTATTTTAACACCGTCTTTTTTTTTTATATAATATCTTTCGTTATTCAAATTTGTATCTTTCGTTAACTAACGTTCATAATATTCTCGTTATCTAATTATAAAGTCATCCGTTACTCGAACGTTTTTAAAATATTCGTTGGGTTAATTCCCGCACCCGCTTTGAAACTCGAGGGACCGAGATTGCCAAATGGGTAAACTAGTTGACTAGGTCAACTAGTCAACCCACTTACCACATCCATTCATTTCATCTCCACCTCCCACCTTCATCCTCCTCTTTCTCTCTACTTCCCATTTTTGAACTCAAAACCCTCAAACATAAAATCATCATCTAAATCCGATTGGAGAAGCAAACATCAAAACAAATTACGTTTTCGTGATCCTCTCTTCGTCCTCTACATTTTGATACCAACATCATCAAGTTTGGGTAACATTTCTAAAACTCTAGATTTCTCTAAATTCGTGTTTTTGACTTGAAATGGTGTTAGTTAGTGTCTATGGCTCATTGTGATGTCGTGTGTGTAATTTATATGCTCGATCTCGTTGTTTTAGTGTAACTAGCATGAACTTGAATTTTGGTGCGTTGTTCTCGAATTTAGGATGATCTTATGTTGTTAGATGTTAAAAGTTGATGTTTTAATTGTGTTACTAGCATCATTAGCTTCAAATTGATGTGTAGGTTGATTAAGAAAACTTCAAAAACATGATTATTGATTTTGAGATGTTTGACTAGGGTTTGATAGTTCTTGACATGAATTTTTGGATGCTTGAATGTCATGGAATGTTAATTGTTAGTGTTTAGTAGTAATGTATGCTTCATTACCTTCAAAACGGCATATCATATGTGTGAATTGGTTCCCCGAAACTCAAAATGCAATTGATGAACTTGAAACTTTGAAAATGGACTTTTATTGTTCGCTTGATGAGTTTTCGGCTATTGTAAATGATGTTATTGTTGGACCATAAGTGCTTAGTTGTATTCCTCGTCAAAATACCTTTCCAACGATATATGATAGGCATTATAAGTGTTTGCGGGTCAAGAGTTGGGTTGGAAAAGGTTTTGGTTCGTGCATACTTGGAAAAACTGACCAGAATTCTCTGCCCAGATGGTGGCGCGGCGCGCCCCATCCCCGCGCGGCGCTCGGATTGGCCTAGTCAGATTCTGACCTCTTTGTCCCATTTTACGTGAAATGTTTGACTAGCTACCGACCTCCGATTCACATGAAACTTGTTCTAATATACTTGTATATGAATAATTAGCATAGAAAAATAGTCCGGGACCCGACCCGAACATGTTGACTTTTTCGTTGACTTTGACCCGACCAAGTTTGACTTTTTGTCAAACTTAACCAATTAATTATGCAATCTTTCTAACATGATTCCATACTTGTATCTTGCATGAAACTTGACAATTTTCTTCACATGCTACATAATCGAGTCGTGTCGAGCCATAGGACTAATTGAACATCTTTGACCCTTCGTGACTATCGTTATTGATACAACCTAATTGTTTAGGTCGAGACTAGCATTATTCTTTGCACGTTTACTTGTTGAAGTACTATTTCACTCTTGCAATCAAAGGTGAGATCATAGTCCCACTTTTACTCTTTTAAACTTACTTTTGGGATGAGAAAACATAAACGATTCTTTTGAACTAAGTGAACACAAGAACGGGAAAACAAACATTCTACATACGAGTTTAGAACGAAAATCCTCAATCCAATTATCATTAGTTACATCAGATGGTGTAAGCGAGAACTTATGTTATATGGCCATATGGGTTGACAACCCTCATCCTTGACGGTTCGCTACCGTCTACGAATGAAATATATTTTCGGGAAACAGTGTTGTTCTAGCACTAATTTATGGGGTATTCAACGGACGGAATGTTAAGCTTTGATAATTGGGTGCTCGTGAATATTAACTTTTAGAATGTACTATGACTTTATCAATATTGCAACTCTTGTGGTTCAGCTTGCTTTTACTCATTTACTTCTTTAAACCTATGATTTCACCAACGTTTTCGTTGACAGATTTCTATGTTTTTCTCAGGTCCTTGAACTTAGGTGATACATGCTTCCGCACATACTTTTTGATACTTGCATTGGATGTCGAGTATACTTGCATACGTGGAGCGTCTTTTTGGCTATTTTAAACTATGTCGCACGTGTTTCATATGAACAATAACTTTTGTTATGTACTTGTCTTGGGAATTACTTTTGTAAACATTGAAACATCCTTTATGAACTGTATGCGACATATTTTCGGTCAAACTTTGTTATAAATACTTATAACCATGTAATGGGACCATACGTAGACGACGCCGTCACTTGACGATTTGTCGGGGTCGCTACAAGTGGTATCAGAGCCTTGGTTGTAGGGATTTAGAGTTCATTTGTGTCCACCCCGATTCATAGGGTACATAGGTGAATCTAGACTACAACCGGCATATAGACTGAAGTAGGAATTACTTGACTATTTGTGCATTTATACTCGAACTCTTCTATCATATCTGACTCGTATTCGATCTTGATCTTACGTTGATAAATTTTGTTGATGCGCCACCTTGACTTTGTGAAGTAATGTTAAATGCACATGAGAATCAGGGTAATATAATTTCCGGGATTATATTACGGTGATTCACATGGACGTTCCGACATTATGACGTAAAGAATTTAAGGCGAGTCAAGGAAAAATTTCCTCTCTATCCTTATTCCATACTCCGGTTAGTATTGTTGAAAATACTAACCAACGATATTCTTGTGTCATGAAGGAACAATGGCTCACCAAGGTCAACACAACACTCCTCTCGAAACTCTAGAACAAGCTCTTCAACGAATGATAACCACCGCCGTGGGTACGGCCGTGACCGATCACTTTTCCAACAATACCAATCGTGGAGCCGGTAATTCAAGCGAAGGTTGCTCCTACAAGAACTTCATGAAGTACAACCCTCCCACTTTCGATGGAACCGGAGGACCGGTTGTTCTCACCCGATGGTTTGAACAAATGGAGATCGTTTTTAACACAAGCGGTTGTCGAGACCAAGATAAGGTCAAGTTTTCCACCCTCACTTTCACCGGCATTGCTCTTTCGTGGTGGAACAAGTACGTACAATCGGTGGGTATCGATGAAGCCCACACACTCTCATGGACCGAATTAAGAGAAAGAATGATCACCGAATATTTTCTGCGCGACGAGACTTGAAGGCTCGAACAGGGTCTAAGGAATTTAAAAACGGTCGGGAATGACCTCGGAACTTATAATCAACGGTTCACCGAACTAGTCTCAATGTGTCCAAATCTCATGACTCCCGAATCCCTAAGAGTCGAACTTTACATGGATGGCCTCCCTAAGAGCATTCAACACGGGGTAATAGCATCCCAACCCACTAACCTACAAGAGGCTTTAACCAAGGCCCACCAAACTTTAGAAACGGCGAATGAAATGGAAGCACCGGCACCAATGGTCGAGAACCACCCGAGTAACAACAAAAGAAAATGGGAAGCCTCCCAATCAAGCAACCGCAACAATAACAACTTCACCAAAGAGCCCTTTTTCCCCGGCGACAAGAAAGGGTATGCCGGAAAACTACCTTTTTGTAACGAATGCCACAAGCATCACTTTGAAGGATGTGGCAGGTTTCGCCACCGGCGCCAAGGAAGTGGTCACATCGACAAACATTGTGGAAGTGCCACCCCCATCCCTCGAAAGGGACCCAACACACAAAAGTCGGTCACTTGCTACGCATGTGGCCAAACGGGTCATTTTAGGAATGAATGCCCAAATAAGAAAATCAACCCCAACGCACGCCGTTAAACTTTCAACATCAACGCCTAGGATGCCCGAGACGAGGATGGACTAGTCACGGGTATGTTTCTTCTCGAAATTCTCACGTTTCATGTTTATTCGATTCGGTTACCGTTAGACGATTTATAATCAAGGCTCTGACTCATACTCTTTGCACTTCACCTTTTTCCCCTAGACACTACTTAGGCAATTTAAGCGACCAACGGAAAAATATTGTGTGCCTATAAATATTATCGGAGGATATACGTTAAGAAATTGAACTCGACACCAATAGAACTAAGGAACTCAAAACCTATTCATTAAGGAGAAATTGTTGCCCTACATTTATGTATAGATTATTGTGAACTAAGAAATTTTCGGTTGGAAACCGATACCCTCTCCCTCGCATCCATGACCTCATGATTATTTGCACGAATCCCGTATGTTCCAAATCGACCTCCGTTCCGGTTATCATCAATTGGGGGTTAAGGGAGACGATGTCTCCTAAGCCATCTTCCGAACTCGCAACGTTAGTTGTAAATCTCTCTTAGTACCGTCGATTTATTTAGGACTCCGTCCGTATTCATGAACCTCCTAAACCACGTATGCAAACTTATCTAGACAAATCTGTTATCGTATTTATAGATGACATCTTAACTTATTCAACTAAGTCCAATTTTCTAGACTATGATGTTAATGGTCAAGGCATTACAATCAATCTCGAAATCAAGCCACATGTAATCAGGGAACTCTCCCAACTCAGACTTGTATTCGTAAAAATCTTAGATCTCACCGGTTCTTACCGAAAATTCATTTCTGACTTTTCTCGTGTTACACGACTTTTAAACTCGTTAACTCACTAAGGAAAACTTTAAACCTCTCTGTGTTCGCACCTTGAGCGTGATTCTTCACACCAACATTTCTAGTTAAAAATCGTATAGCAACAGATGGAACTCAAACATGGAAATATTTCTACTTGAACGCCGAAAGGCATACTCCCTCGACTCGAAATCAACGGAACGGAAATTCGTTATTTTGCACGAAGAATTCGAATACTAAATTGTGGATCCGATCAATATTCTTGTCATCACGTACCACACTACATACCTCTGTTATTTCACCGTTACCGTCTGATATTACTGGAAATTAAGATAACACACAATCCAACGATACTTCACTCTTCTTTGACTTAACGCCCTTGTATTTCTGATAATCGGCCAACTATTATTCAACCCCGAACTATACAACTACGTGTACTATCTCGTTTCTCTTTCAGACTTCAACTTTTGACAACTAGAGGCACGTTATGGCAACCTCGAGATGCAAGCTCATCCTATTCTAAGTCCTCATTTCACTCCTATATTTATCGCCCGCATTTCCGTTTAAAGAAACTCCTTGTAACATTTCTCCATGGATAGAGAAATTCCTCATATTACATTAGTATTCGCCACGAGGGTGAATAGTCCTAACGAACATTTTTCGAACCCTAACTGACTTGTTCAAACATATCTTAAGAGATTCTATTCCAACACGGAGTATCTTTGTCAATTATCCCGTATCGAAATACTCGTTTCGCCTCTAGTTTTACAAGAAACCTTGGAGACCCGCTTAGACATGAGTACCGCGTACCACCCACAAACAGACGAACCGAACAAACGAACGATTTACGTCTTCGAAAGACATGTTTCAAACTTGCATGGTCGCTTTTAGTAGATCCCTCTTACAACAGTAGTTACCACTCGTGTGTTCACACGCACTTTCCGAAACCCTATATGACCGCTAATGTCATACCCCTATTCGTTGGACCAAAGCATGTGGCAAACAAAACACCGAATCTTAACGCATCCAAGAAACAACAATTGAGATAATCCAAGTCCGAGAAGGGCTCGAGACGACCCGTAGTCGCCCAAAAGAGTCATACCAAACTTAGATGAAAACCTCACAAATCCCAGTGTGTAACCGCGTAATATTGAGAAACCGCACCTTGGAAAGGTGTAATCCATTTTGGGAAATCGAGAAAGGCTATATCCGCAATATCGAACCTTTTGAAACCTTGGGGCGTATTGGAACCGCTTCCTATCGTTTAGAACTTCTGACTCAATTAAGTTTCCGTTTACCCTACATTTCGTGTAACAAACTTAGAAACGTGTCCTGCGGAACAGGAACGTGCAATCCTTCTAGATGCACCAACTATTGATGACAAACTCCTCCTCATAGGAAAAACCGGCTGAACTTGTGGATCGTAAAACCAAGCCCTAATACAACGTAACACCCCGACTATCCGGATTCGTGGAATGTCCAAGAAAGTACCTTCAATCATTCGTAGAGTTACTACACTAAGTCTCGAGTAAGAGACATCGACTATTACTTCCAACTAAATTTCGGGACGAAATTTCTTTTGAGGTGTGGATAATGTAACATCCCGTGATTTTCCGTTTAATTTATTTTAACACCATCTTTTTTTTATATAATATCTTTCGTTATTCAAATTTGTATCTTTCGTTAACTAACGTTCATAATATTCTCGTTATCTAATTATAAAGTCATCCGTTACTCGAACGTTTTTAAAATATTCGTTGGGTTAATTCCCGCACCCGCTTTGAAACTCGAGGGACCGAGATTGCCAAATGGGCAAACTAGTTGACTAGGTCAACTAGTCAACCCACTTACCACATCCATTCATTTCATCTCCACCTCCCACCTTCATCCTCCTCTTTCTCTCTACTTCCCATTTTTGAACTCAAAACCCTCAAACATAAAATCATCATCTAAATCCGATTGGAGAAGCAAACATCAAAACAAATTACATTTTCGTGATCCTCTCTTCATCCTCTACATTTTGATACCAACATCATCAAGTTTGGGTAACATTTCTAAAACTCTAGATTTCTCTAAATTCGTGTTTTTGACTTGAAATGGTGTTAGTTAGTGTCTATGGCTCATTGTGATGTCGTGTGTGTAATTTATATGCTCGATCTCGTTGTTTTAGTGTAACTAGCATGAACTTGAATTTTGGTGCGTTGTTCTCGAATTTAGGATGATCATATGTTGTTAGATGTTAAAAGTTGATGTTTTAATTGTGTTACTAGCATCATTAGCTTCAAATTGATGTGTAGGTTGATTAAGAAAACTTCAAAAACATGATTATTGATTTTGAGATGTTTGACTAGGGTTTGATAGTTCTTGACATGAATTTTTGGATGCTTGAATGTCATGGAATGTTAATTGTTAGTGTTTAGTAGTAATGTATGCTTCATTACCTTCAAAACGGCATATCATATGTGTGAATTGGTTCCCCGAAACTCAAAATGCAATTGATGAACTTGAAACTTTGAAAATGGACTTTTATTGTTCGCTTGATGAGTTTTCGGCTATTGTAAATGATGTTATTGTTGGACCATAAGTGCTTAGTTGTATTCCTCGTCAAAATACCTTTCCAACGATATATGATAGGCATTATAAGTGTTTGCGGGTCAAGAGTTGGGTTGGAAAAGGTTTTGGTTCGTGCATACTTGGAAAAACTGACCAGAATTCTCTGCCCAGATGGTGGCGCGGCGCGCCCCATCCCCGCGCGGCGCGCGGATTGGCCTGGTCAGATTCTGACCTCTTTGTCCCATTTTACGTGAAATGTTTGACTAGCTACCGACCTCCGATTCACATGAAACTTGTTCTAATATACTTGTATATGAATAATTAGCATAGAAAAATAGTCCGGGACCCGACCCGAACATGTTGACTTTTTCGTTGACTTTGACCCGACCAAGTTTGACTTTTTGTCAAACTTAACCAATTAATTATGCAATCTTTCTAACATGATTCCATACTTGTATCTTGCATGAAACTTGACAATTTTCTTCACATGCTACATAATCGAGTCGTGTCGAGCCATAGGACTAATTGAACATCTTTGACCCTTCGTGACTATCGTTATTGATACAACCTAATTGTTTAGGTCGAGACTAGCATTGTTCTTTGCACGTTTACTTGTTGAAGTACTATTTCACTCTTTCAATCAAAGGTGAGATCATAGACCCACTTTTACTCTTTTAAACTTACTTTTGGGATGAGAAAACATAAACGATTCTTTTGAACTAAGTGAACACAAGAACGGGAAAACAAACATTCTACATACGAGTTTAGAACGAAAATCCTCAATCCGATTATCATTAGTTACATCAGATGGAGTAAGCGAGAACTTATGTTATATGGCCATATGGGTTGACAACCCTCATCCTTGACGGTTCGCTACCGTCTACGGATGAAATATATTTTCGGGAAACAGTGTTGTTCTAGCACTAATTTATGGGGTATTCAATGGACGGAATGTTAAGCTTTGATAATTGGGTGCTCGTGAATATTAACTTTTAGAATGTACTATGACTTTATCAATATTGCAACTCTTGTGGTTCAGCTTGCTTTTACTCATTTACTTATTTAAACCTATGATTTCACCAATGTTTTCGTTGACAGATTTCTATCTTTTTCTCAGGTCCTTGAACTTAGGTGATACATGCTTCCGCACATACTTTTTGATACTTGCATTGGATGTCGAGTATACTTGCATACGTGGAGCGTCTTTTTGGCTATTTTAAACTATGTCGCACGTGTTTCATATGAACAATAACTTTTGTTATGTACTTGTCTTGGGAATTACTTTTGTAAACATTGAAACATCCTTTATGAACTGTATGCGACATA
Source organism: Rutidosis leptorrhynchoides (assembly GCF_046630445.1). Classification (NCBI taxonomy): domain Eukaryota; kingdom Viridiplantae; phylum Streptophyta; class Magnoliopsida; order Asterales; family Asteraceae; genus Rutidosis; species Rutidosis leptorrhynchoides. Next base: position 387,849,182 of record NC_092333.1, on the reverse strand, counting down.
TTTTCGGTCAAACTTTGTTATAAATACTTATAACCATGTAATGGGACCATACGTAGACGACGCCGTCACTTGACGATTTGTCGGGGTCGCTACATTAGGACCATTTTCACTTATAATTAGTGATTAGTGGTTAGTTTGGACGCGTTTGGTGTTTGTAAGTGCAATTGGTCGAATTTGCACTAAGTGTCGAATTGAGTTGGTTTGTAAATCCACTCTAAGTGTGTTATTGTATTTGTGATAATGGATTAGGTACTTTGCATTGACATGTTGCGGAATTACTCGGTTACATTCATCAAGGCGAAAATGTGAGTGTTAATATCCTATGTGCATATGTATGTGTAGGATGGGTGCGGGTTGGGTGAAGCGGTTCTCGGTTATAGAGATCACTTCACATATAGGTTCATGATGGCTCTGTTTGCACGATCATCTTATTGTTAAGTTGTGAATTTCAGTTAGAGCAAATTCATGGTGACTTGATTTATACGATCATCTTATTGTTAAGGTTAACTGTTTAGCCTTGGGTCGTAGGTTCGGGGATATTATATTATCTTATGTTTTGATATTGATGTGTTGTAGCTAGCCCTTCGGGTGTAGCTTGGTAGTGTTGTTCATAACGTTGTGAGTGAACTTACATTGATGTTGTAGCTAGTGGTATCGCAATTGTACGGTAAGCTTAGTTTTACTTGCTATATGCTCGGATGATCCGGTATGTGTTATTTGATATTGTGTGGCATGTCCATTTTATGCATATATATGTATGTAGTATATTCTCACTCACTAAGCGTTAGCTTACCCTCTCGTTGTTTACTTTTTTTTTATAGATTTGCTTGGAAGCGGTGACTCGGGTAAGCGTGGGAACTAGTGGCTCGCGTAGTTGCTTTAGAAGATCTTGCTTTTGGATTGGATAGGATTGGGTAGCGTATCCCCAATCACCATGCTCGGTTTTATTTTGTATTAGAAGTCGTGTGGTTGAAAACTTGTATTTTGTACGAAAGTCGTAGAACGGCCGATGTGGGCCCGGTCTCGTAAAACTCATTTTATTATTGGAACGTGTTAGTTTTAACTAATGTAAATTGTTGTGAAGAGCGTTTGGTCTAAAAGTGTCGGGAAGCAAGAGATCTTTTTGCGAAAATTGGAAAAAGTGGACAGCGGGCTGCCAGGCCCTGTGCGCGCCGCGCACAGGTGTGGGTGCGCGCCGCGCACCCCATCTGGACAGCTCTGTTCTGTTTTAATTTTTTTTATTTCCGCGTTTTTGGTTGGTTAACGGGTTGGGTTGTTACAAGTGGTATCAGAGCATGGTCTAAGGGATTTAGGTGACTTGAGATAGGTGCCTAGACTTAGACTTTTGTGTGTGCTTATTTGTTGCGGGACTTGTAGGATTACGGGTCGGAATGGGTTATAGTTAGTGCCTTGTTTGTAAGTGGACTAACGTTTATATTAGTAATGCGGATATTATTAATATATTATTGTGTTGTGATAATAATTCTCGCGTGTGTTGTTGTCGCGTGGAATTTGTTTGTGTTTGTTTATGACATCAAGCGAGGCGGTCGTTGTACTAACGAGTTGATACGGCGTGTGTGCGTAATAAGGACTTGCAAACCTTATTACGGGTACAAATCGTGTCAAACCAGTTATGTACGACGGGTGTTGAGCAAGATGGGCGGTGTTGTGCGTGTGGTTTTACACGTTCGTGGACTAATCGTTTTGCATTCTTTAGAATGGCGACGCGAAACGAGATCGAGACGAATGACGAGGAGTTTAATACTAGAGTTGCAGCCGCCATTGCAGAGCAAATGGGTGCGTTGGAAGAAAGAATGGATAGGAGGTACTCCGAATTTCGGAGTAGCGACGAAATGGAGCATTGTCTTAAGAGCTTCATGAGGACTAAACCTCCGATGTACGATGGGAAACCGGATCCCTTGGTAAGCACCACTTGGATCTCGGATGTCGAAGGGTGTTTTCGCACGATTGAATGTCCTCCCGAGAAGAGGACAAGGCTCGCTACTAGTTTGTTGCGGGGTAGAGCAAAGGATTGGTTGGATGGTAAGATTGATCTTGTCGGTGGTGAACTGTTTATGGTGTTATCATGGGACGAGTTTAAGAGGGAATTCTTCAAGGAGTTCCGAACTTCAGCCGATTTGTCGAAAATGCGGAATGAGTTGCGAAATTTGCAACAAGGGTCGATGGACTTGAATACTCTAAAGACGACCTTTATGTCGAAGGCTCGTTTTTGCCCGGAGTATATTGGGAATGATCGGATGTTGATGGAAGATTTCTATCGGACTTTGAATGATGATTTGCAGGGCAAAATCAGCATTGGCCAAGTGAACTCGTTTGCGGAGTTATTTAACATGGCTAGGGGTTTCGAATCACATTCGCGATTGAAAGCTAGGGAGCTCTCAAGTAAAAGAAGGGTTGATTCGTATGGTGCTCCAAGTAAGAAAACTAAGGGCGCAGGTGCGAGTATGGGTAATGCGGAAAAAGGTTCGACGAGTTCTCGTGCGCCTAGATGTTTCAATTGTGGTGTTAGGGGCCACAAGTTGTGGGAATGCACAATGCCGAAGAGTGATGACGGAATGTGCTACTGTTGTCATAAAGAGAGACATCGCAATCTGGATTGTCCCGAGTTGGCGGCGGCGAATGCCGCAAGGAGACGTTAAGGTACGTTTCATTTTAATAAATATGCCCTTTGAATATTTATTTATGTGTCGATGCGTTCGGGTTTGTGGGTTGCATAGTGTTTTGCATGTTATTGATATGGGTGACATTCCTAATGGAAGTACCCTATGGTGACGTTTGATTGTCGGGCGAAGGGCGTAAGACTTGGTGCAACCAAGCATTCCTTAGTATTTGGGAAACGTTTCTACCAAACCATGGAAATGGGTTTTGGTATTCGGTCATTAAGTGGTGTTCGCTTTCGTGTTGAAGTTGATGAACCATGAGGTTCGTCGGGTGGATTGAAACTCTTGAAATCGAGTGTTGATCTCGATGCATGTTGGTAAAGGAGTCTACGTGACGCGACATTAGGTGCCTTTTTATACCTGCTAGCGTGGTGTTCGACTCCGATTATGTCGCGGTTACATTGTACTTAGGGTACCGAAGTGAAACCCTTAGGTTCATGAGCGATCGGGTGAAATTCGACAAACTAAAGCAATTGGATGATTGCGAGTGTATAGTTCATGTAATTTGTGGTACACTTTTTGTTCGAAGTGTTTAAGGATAGGTTAGGATCCTTGGTATGCTCAAAGTTGAAGCAAGACGTGGCGATGGGCCATGTGAACCCAATTATTGGTAAAGTCTACCTTTGGTAGCATTGTGCCGGTGTACGAGATGCGGTTATGGAACGTAGTTCCAAGTGGGGGAGTTACACTCCCGCACGAGGAGGTTTTAGTGTGAGATTTCGGACAATGCTTTTGGTAGATCCGAAATTTGTGTCGGGACCTAGATTTGGTCGAATTGTGGTAGGGTACAATTTCGGTTAAATTGTAATTATGATTTTGGATTTGAAATATCACCAAGGTAGTAATGTGGTAAATCTCGTTGAGAGATAATGGACGGGTATGGTGAGCAAGGTGAAATCCCTCAGTTAAGGGATGTGCGTATCGGATCCTCTTTAAGAGAAGTATTGTTTTGTGCCTATGTTTGATATAGGCAGTTCTTGCTCGATTGTGTGAATGGTTAGTGGTATCCGTTAGGATTCACTATGGCGTAGCAGAGCACGATGTTACACTACTCGTTGTTCGAGGCCAAAAGGGATCGTTGATTGGTGGAGCATGACCTTCGGGGTCCTCTGACTTCATCATGAGATCATTGATTGGTGAAGCATGACCTTCAGGGTCCGCTGACTTCATCATGGGATCGTTGATTGGTGGAGCATGACCTTCAGGGTCCTCTGACTTCATCATGAGATCATTGATTGGTGAAGCATGACCTTCAGGGTCTGCTGACTTCATCATGGGATCGTTGATTGGTGGAGCATGACCTTCGGGGTCCTCTGACTTCATCATGAGATCATTGATTGGTGAAGCATGACCTTCAGGGTCCGCTGACTTCATCACGGGATCGTTGATTGGTGGAGCATGACCTTCGGGGTCCTCTGACTTCATCATGAGATCATTGATTTGTGAAGCATGACCTTCAAGTTCCACTGACTTCATCATGGGATTGTTGATTGGTGGAGCATGACCTTCGGGGTCCTCTGACTTCATCATGAGATCATTGATTGGTGAAGCATGACCTTCAGGGTCCGCTGACTTCATTATGGGATCGTTGATTGGTGGAGCATGACCTTCGGGGTCCTCTGACTTCATCATGAGATCATTGATTGGTGAAGCATGACCTTCAGGGTCCGCTGACTTCATCATGGGATCGTTGATTGGTGGAGCATGACCTTCGGGGTCCTCTGACTTCATCATGAGATCATTGATTGGTGAAGCATGACCTTCAGGGTCCGCTGACTTCATCATGGGATCGTTGATTGGTGGAGCATGACCTTCGGGGTCCTCTGACTTCATCATGAGATCATTGATTGGTGAAGCTTGACCTTCGGGGTCCGCTGACTTCATCATGGGATCGTTGATTGGTGGAGCATGACCTTCGGGGTCCGCTGACTTCATCATGGGATCGTTGATTGGTGAAGCATGACCTTCGGGGTCCGCTGACTTCATCATGAGATCGTTGATTGGTGAAGCATGACCTTCGGGGTCCGCTGACTTCATCATGGGTGTAGTGTTATATCGGTGAAGCATGACCGTTGACGGGGTCCGCTAACTTCATTCGGTGTTGAGATTTGGGAAGTGGGTGGCGTGTAGTCTTCTGCCAGCCTTCTTGTTGTTAGATGTGTGATCTATTGGTTGTTTTATATGCCAATGGTGGGGTCGTAAGGACCACGTTGTTTGAACTAACGGTGGGTTTATACGCTGATGGTAGGGTCATGGGGACCATGTCGTGGGATTAGTGAGGCGATAGCCGTGTTTCGCTCACATGTTGTTACGGGTGTAACAATAGTCGATTTTTGTGCACCTTGGGTTTAGCGTTGCGATAGTCGTTTTGGACGCTTTCGGTCTTAGCCGTTGCTTATGATGTTAGGATAGTGGCGTATTGGTTGTATTGCACGCTACAAAGGATGTTTAGTGGTAAGTGTAATCCGTAAGGATTTTTGTGGTTCGATCTTCAATGTTCGGATTGTTGAATTTAGGTTGAGACTTGGTCGCTTTTAGCGTTGTCCTTGGTAAAGGTACGCTAAGGAATTGATATCTCGGTTCGAGATTTGCTGAGTTTTCCCCAATGTGAGGGATTGAGTAAGGTTTAGTGCACGGATTGTGACTTGATAAATCGCGTGTGACGATTTTGGTTGTTAAAAGCGATTCGTTGGGAAGAATTGCCTAGGAAAGTCGGTTTGGGACTTACGTTTAAGGACCGTGGAGCGTGGTCCGTTTGGTTAAGTGACAAGGATCACGAGGACGTGACCGATTCTAAGTGGGGGAGAGTTGTAAGACTCTAATATTTATTGTACGGAAGTGTAATTATGCTACGTTGAATGCAGGAAGTATTGTGGAATTAAACGAAGGTCAGAATCTGCCCAGACTGTTGTGCGCGCCGCGCACAGTTATGGGTGCGCGCCGCGCACCTTGCCAGCAACAGATTTCAGTCTTTTTCTATTTTGAGTTTAATGAAGGGCAATTTGGTCATTTCACTTAAGGCCGGATCTGTGGGCTTTATCAGTTGGTTTGGATCCAACTTTGGATCATTTTCACATCCATTCATCACTCTCATCTTCAAACCCTAGAGAGAGAAGAGTTTTAGAGAGAGGAAGCTTTATTTGGAGAAGAAAGAGTTGGATTCTCACCAAAGCTCGGGTTTTTAAAGTTGTTCACCTCGTTCCTAGCTACGTTTTGGTTGTTGTGGTAAGTTCTAACTCCGAATTTCATTGTTTGATTTGATATTCAAAGTTAGGGTTTGAACTTGATTTGTAGAGAAACCCATTTAAAACTCTTGAAGTGAGTTTGTTGATGCTAGTAATCGGGTTTATTGTTATTATTGGTGGATTTTGGGTTGGCGAACAAATTGGTCTTATTTATGACTTGTAATTGGGTTTAATCACTAGGTTTAGTGATTATGGAAGTATTGGAACCCTTTTGGTGTGTTTGAAAGACTAATTTTGGAATTGAGTCAAAATTAGGGTTTTTGGGTGATTTTGAGATTGATAAGTGTTAAACACTTAAGTTTGGGTTCTTTTGGCTTATTAGGACCATTTTCACTTATGATTAGTGATTAGTGGTTAGTTTGGACGCATTTGGTGTTTGTAAGTGCAATTGGTCGAATTTGCACTAAGTGTCGAATTGAGTTGGTTTGTAAATCCACTCTAAGTGTGTTATTGTATTTGTGATAATGGATTAGGTACTTTCCATTGACATGTTGCGGAATTACTCGGTTGCATTCATCAAGGCGAAAAGGTGAGTGTTAATATCCGATGTGCATATGTATGTGTAGGATGGGTGCGGGTTGGGTGAAGCGGTTCTCGGTTATAGAGATCACTTCACATATAGGTTCATGATGGCTCGGTTTGCACGATCATCTTATTGTTAAGTTGTGAATTTCGGTTAGAGCGGATTCATGGTGACTCGATTTATACGATCATCTTATTGTTAAGGTTAAGTGTTTAGCCTTGGGTCGTAGGTTCGGGGATATTATATTATCTTATGTTTTGATATTGATGTGTTGTAGCTAGACCTTCGGGTGTAGCTTGGTAGTGTTGTTCATAACGTTGTGAGTGAACTTACATTGATGTTGTAGCTAGTGGTATCGCAATTGTACGGTAAGCTTAGTTTTGCTTGCTATATGCTCGGATGATCCGGTATGTGTTATTAGATATTGTCTGGCATGTCCATTTTATGCATATATATGTATGTAGTATATTCTCACTCACTAAGCGTTAGCTTACCCTCTCGTTGTTTACTTTTTTTTATAGATTTGCTTGGATGCGGTGACTCGGGTAAGCGTGGGAACTAGTGGCTCGCGTAGTTGCTTTAGAAGATCTTGCTTTTAGATTGGATAGGATTGGGTAGCGTATCCCCAATCACCATGCTCGGTTTTATTTTGTATTAGAAGTCGTGTGGTTGAAAACTTGTATTTTGTACGAAAGTCGTAGAACGGCCGATGTGGGCCCGGTCTCGTAAAACTCATTTTATTATTGGAACGTGTTAGTTTTAACTAATGTAAATTGTTGTGAAGAGCGTTTGGTCTAAAAGTGTCGGGAAGCAAGAGATCTTTTTGCGAAAATTGGAAAAAGTGGACAGCGGGCTGCCAGGCCCTGTGCGCGCCGCGCACAGGTGTGGGTGCGCGCCGCGCACCCCATCTGGACAGCTCTGTTCAGTTTTAATTTTTTTTTATTTCCGCGTTTTTGGTTGGTTACAACCATGATTTTTGGATATAGTTTAATGTTCATAAGAAAAATCATTTTCCCAGAAGAACAACTTTTAAATCAAAGTTTATCATAGTTTTTAATTAACTAACCCAAAACAGCCCGCGGTGTTACTACGACGGCGTATATCCGGTTTTACGGTATTTTTCGTGTTTTCAGGTTTTAAATCATTAAGTTAGCATATCATATAGATATATAACATGTGTTTAGTTGATTTTAAAAGTCAAGTTAGAAGGATTAACTTTATTTGCGAACAAGTTTAGAATTATCTAAACTATGTTCTAGTGATTACAAGTTTAAATCTTCGAATAAGATAGTTTTATATATATGAATCGAATGATGTTATGAACATCATTAATACCTTAATTTTAGTAGGTAAACCTACTAGAAATGAGAAAAATAGATCTAGCTTCAAAGGATCCTTGGATGGCTTGAAAGTTCTTGAAGCAGAATCATGACACGAAAACAAGTTCAAGTAAGATTTCCACTCGAAATAAGATTGTTATAGTTATAGAAATTGAATCAAAGTTTGAATATGAGTATTACCTTGTATTAGAAATATATCTTACTATAAATAAGAAAGATTTCTTGAGGTTGGATGATCACTTTACAAGATTGGAAGTAAGCTAGCGAACTTGGAAGTATTCTTGATTTTATGAAACCAGAACTTATAGAATTTATGAAGAACACTTAGAATTTGAAGTTAGAACTTGAGGGAGATCAATTAGTTGAATAAAATTGAAGAATGAAAGTGTTTGTAGGTGTTTTTGGTCGTTGTTATATGGATTAGATATAAAGGATGTGTAATTTTATTTACTTGTAAATAAGTCATGAATGATTACTAATATTTTTGTAATTTTATGAGATATTTCATGCTAGTTGCTAAATGATGGTTCCCACATGTGTTAGGTGACTCACATGGGCTGCTAAGAGCTGATCATTGGAGTGTATATATCAATAGTATATATATCTAAAAGCTGTGTATTGTACGAGTAGGAATACGGTTGCATACGAGTAGAATTGTTGATGAAAATGAATGAGAATGCAATTGTAAGCATTTTTTTTAAGTATAAGTACTTTGATATGTGTCTTGAAGTCTTTCAAAAGTGTACTAATACATCTAAATACACTACATGTATATACATTTTAACTGAGTCGTTAAGTCATCGTTAGTCGTTACATGTAAGTGTTGTTTTGAAACCTTTAAGTTAACGATCTCATTTAATGTCGTTAACCTATTATTTAGTATATCTAATGACATGTAATAACGATAATCGTTATATATATCGTTTCGAGTTTCTTAACTTAGTAGTCTCATTTTTACGTATATAACTCATTGTTAATATACATATGGAGATACTTACTTATCATAATCTCATGTTAACTTTATGTATATCCATTATATATTGTCATGTCATTTTTACAAGTTTTAACATTCGTGAATCGCCGGTCAACTTGGGTGGTCAATTGTCTATATGAAACCTATTTCAATTAATCAAGTCTTAACAAGTTTGATTGCTTAACATGTTGAAAACATTTAATCATGTAAATATACCAATTTCATTTAATATATATAAACATGGAAAAGTTCGGGTCACTACAGTACCTACCCGTTAAATAAATTTCGTCCTGAAATTTTAAACTGTTAAAGGTGTTGACGAATCTTCTGGAAATAGGTACGGGTATTTTAGCTTCATTTGATCTTCACACTCCCAGGTGAACTCGGGTCCCCTACGAGCATTCCATCGAACCTTGACGATCGGTATCTTATTTTGCTTGAGCCTTTTAACCTCACGATCCATTATCTCGACGGGTTCTTCAATGAATTGTAGTTTTTCATTGATTTTAATTTCGTCTAAAGGAATAGTGAGATCTTCTTTAGCTAAGCACTTATTCAGATTCGAGACATGAAAGGTATTATGTACATTGACGAGTTGTTGAGGTAATTCAAGTCGGTAGGCTACTGGTCCGACACGATCAATAATCTTGAATGGTCTAATATACCTTGGATTTTATTTCCCTTGTTTACCAAATCGAACAACCCCTTTCCAAGGTGCAACCTTAAGCATGACCATCTCTCCAATTTCAAATTCTATATCTTTCCTTTTAAGGTCCGCGTAGCTCTTTTATCGACTCTGAGCAGTTTTCAACCGTTGTTGAATTTGGATGATTTTCTCTGTAGTTTCTTGGATTATCTCCGGACCCGTAATCTGTCTATCCCCCAATTCATTCCAACAAATTGGAGATCTGCACTTTCTACCATAAAGTGCTTCGAACGGTGCCATTTCGATACTCGAGTGATAACTGTTGTTGTAGGAAAATTCTGCTAATGGTAGATGTTGATCCCAACCGTTTCCAAAATCAATAACACATACTCGTAGCATGTCTTCAAGAGTCTGTATCGTCCTTTCGCTCAACCCATTGGTTTGTGGATGATAGGCAGTACTCATGTTTAGACGAGTTCCCAATGCTTGTTGTAATGTCTGCCAAAACCTTGAAACAAATCTGCCATCTCTATCAGAGATAATAGAGATTGGTATTCCATGTCTAGAGACAACTTCCTTCAAGTATAATCTCGCCAACTTCTCCATTTTATCATCTTCTCTCATTGGCAGAAAGTGTGCTGACTTGGTGAGACGATCGACTATTACCCAAATAGTATCATAACCACTTGCAGTCCTTGGCAATTTTGTAATGAAATCTATGGTAATGTTTTCCCATTTCCATTCCGGGATTTCGGGTTGTTGAAGTAGACCTGATGGTTTCTGATGTTTAGCTTTGACCTTAGAACACGTCAAACATTCTCATACATATCTGGCAATATCGGCTTTCATACCCGGCCACTAAAAGTGTTTCTTGAGATCTTTGTACATCTTCCCCGCTCCGGGATGTATTGAATATCTGGTTTTATGTGCTTCCTTAAGTACCTTTTCTCTCACATCTCCAAACTTTGGTACCCAAATTCTTTCAGCCCTATACCGGGTTCCGTCTTCCCGAATATTAAGATGTTTCTCCGATCCTTTGGGTATTTCATTCTTCAACTTTCCTTCTTTTACAACTCCCTGCTGCGCCTCCTTTATTTGAGTAGTAAGGTTAGTACGAATAATTATATTCATAGCCTTTACCCGCATTGGTTCTCTGTCCTTTCTACTCAAAGCGTCGGCTACCACATTTGCCTTCCCCGGGTGGTAACGAATCTCAAAATCGTAATCATTCAATAACTCAATCCACCTACGCTGCCTCATGTTCAGTTGTTTCTGATTAAATATATGTTGGAGACTTTTGTGGTCGGTATATATGATACTTTTAACCCCATATAGGTAGTGCCTCCAAGTCTTTAATGCAAAAACAACAGCGCCCAGTTCCAAATCGTGAGTCGTATAATTTTGCGCGTGAATCTTCAATTATCTGGACGCATAAGCAATTACCTTCGTTCTTTGCATTAATACACAACCGAGGCCTTGCTTTGAGGCATCAAAATATATCACAAAATCATCATTCCCTTCAGGCAATGACAATATAGGTGTCGTAGTTAACTTTTTCTTCAACAATTGAAACACTTTTTCCTGCTCATCCTTCCATTCAAATTTCTTCCCTTTATGCGTTAATGCAGTTAAGGGTTTTGCTATTTTGTAAAAATCTTGGATGAACCTTCTGTAGTAACCAGCCAGTCCTAAAAATTGGCGTTTATGCTTCGGAGTTTTCGGGGTTTCCCACATTTCAACGGTTTCAATCTTTGCCGGATCCACTTAAATACCTTCTTTGTTCACTATGTGACCGAAGAATTGAACTTCTTCCAACCAAAATGCACACTTTGAAAACTTAGCGTACAGTTTTTCTTTCCTCAACAACTCTAGCACTTTTCTCAAATGTTCTTCGTGCTCTTGATCATTCTTTGAGTAAATAAGTATGTCATCGATAAAAACAATGACAAACTTGTCAAGGTATGGTCCACACACTCGGTTCATGAGGTCCATGAACACAGCTGGTGCATTAGTCAACCCAAACGGCATAACCATAAACTCGTAATGACCGTAACACATCCTGAAAGCAGTCTTCGGAATATCATCCTCCTTCACCCGCATTTGATGATACCCGGAACGTAAATCAATCTTCGAATAAACTGACGAGCCTTGTAGTTGATCAAATAAGTCATCGATTTTTGGTAGTGGATAACGATTCTTAATGGTAAGTTTGTTCAACTCTCGGTAGTTGATTCACAACCTGAATGTACCATCCTTCTTTTTGACAAACAAAACAGGAGCTCCCCTTGGTGATGTACTTGGTCGTATAAAACCACACTCTAAAAGTTCTTGTAGTTGGCTTTGGAGTTCTTTCATTTCACTGGGTGCGAGTCTGTATGGAGCACGAGCTATTGGTGCAGCTCCTGGTACGAGATCTATTTGAAATTCAACAGATCGATGTGGAGGTAGTCCCGGTAATTCTTTCGGAAATACATCGGGAAATTCTTTTGCGACGGGAACATCATTGATGTTCTTTTCTTCGGGTTTGACTTCTTCGATGTGTGCTAGAACGGCATAGTAACCTTTTCTTATTATTTTTTACGCCTTCAAATTACTAATAAGATTTAGCTTCGCGTTGCTCTTTTCTATGTACACCATTATAGGTTTTCCTTTTTCTCGTACAATGCGAATTGCATTTTTGTAACATACGATTTCCACTCTCTCCTTTTTCAACCAGTCCATGCCGATTATCACATCAAAAATCCCTAACTCTACTGGTATCAAATCGATCTTAAACGTTTCGCTAACCAGTTTAATTTCTCGATTCCGACATATTTTATCTGCCGAAATTAATTTACCGTTTTCTAATTCGAGTAAAAATTTATTATTCATAGGCGTCAATGGACCACTTAATTTAGCACAAAAATCTCTACTCATATAACTTCTATCCACACCCGAATCAAATAAAACATAAGCAGGTTTTTCATCGATAGGAAACGTACCCGTAACAAGCTCCGGGTCTTCTTGCGCTTCTTCCGCATTAATGTTAAAAACTCTCCCATGGCTTTGCCCATTATTATTTCCCTGGTTTGGACACGCAGTTTTGTAGTGGCCCTTCTTCCTGCATCCATAACAAATAATGTGGGCATTACTTGTTCCTTTACCCGATGGTCCATAAATTTCACACTTCGTTGTATCATGACCCTTTCTATTACATTTAGTACATGTTGCTGGACAAAAAGTAGTTGGATGGTACCCTTCACACCTTAGACATGGAATTTTCTGATTTTGATTACCAGTGTTGTTATTGAGATTTTTTGTTGGGATTTTTATTGTTGCGGTTGGTATTGTTGTTGGGATGATTGTTGTAGTTATTGTTGTTGGAATGGTTTTTGTTGCGTTTGTTGTTGCGAAAAAATGGTGCGATTGTGGTTGTGATTGTGGTGTTGATTGTTGAAATTGTGACTCTTGTCACTGGGTTCTTCCCACTTTCTCTTGACTTGTTTCATTTTGGCCTCCTCGGCCGCCTGCTCTTTAATCCTTCCCTCGATCTGGTTTATAAGTTTATGAGCCACTCAACTTGCCTTTTGCATTGAAGTGGGCACGCTTGCACTCACATCCTCCTGAATTCTCTCTGGTAACCCCTTTACAAACGCATCGATCTGCTCTTCTTCATCTTCGAACACTCTTGGGCACAATAAACACAACTCGGTGAATCGTCATTCGTATGTGGTGATATCGAATCAATTCATTCGTAATTCTCTAAGCTCTGTCTTGAGCTTATTGACTTCATTTCTGGGACGGTACTGCTCGTTCATCAAGTGTTTGAATGCTGACCACGGTAGTGCGTAAGCAGCATCTTGTCCCACTTGTTCAAGATAGGTATTCCACCATGTTAACGCAGTACCTGTGAAGGTATGCGTGGCGTACTTTACCTTATCTTCCTCAACACATTTGCTTATAGCAAACACAGATTCAACCTTTTCAGTCCATCGTTTCAGTTCGACTGGTCCTTCAGTTCCATCGAATTTTAGAGGTTTACAGGCAGTGAAAGCCTTGTAGGAGCATCCTACACGGTTTCCTGTGGAGTTAACTCCACTGCTATGTGACGACCCGAAAATTTCCGACTAAATTTAAACTTAATCTTTATATGATTTCGATACGATAAGCCAGGTCTATTAAACCGAGTCTCAAAATGTTGGAACTATTTGTCATGAATGCATTTGATCTTGACTACTTCCGACGATTCACGAACAATTGTGTGTAAATAAATATGTAAATATATATGTATAAACAAATGCTATACATAAGTAATATTATATATATTGTAATTTATAAATATTAAAGATTCAATAAGTTATATAATTGACAGTAATATATTTGTAATATTAATAGTATTACCATTAATTTCACTATTATTATCAATATTGGTATCATTAATATTATTATATAATGTATATATGAAATTTGACATGTACAAGTATTATTACTACATTAGTTTATTATCATCATTAATTCCATTGTTATTATTATCTGTTTCATTAATATTAGATATTAAAATTTGTATAATTAATGTTATTATGATTCATTATATAATATACAGATATATAGGTATATATGAAATTTGATATAAGTTATTATATTATTATTAATATTATTATTATCAACAATATTATGATGAGTAGTATTATATTATTATTAGTATTAATAAACATATTATTGTTATTGTTTTATTATGATGGTTATTAGTGAACTTATTAAGATTATCAATTTTATGATTCTTAATATTACTACTATTTATAATTAGTATTAATACAATTATTATTATTATTGATATTCCTATCATTAATATTATTTTTATTATTATTATTAGTATTTCGAAATTTTATTAATAAATTTATTATAGTTATTATTAGTATTAGTATTTTATTATTAATAACATTACAAATATTAAAGTTTATGAATTATATATAATCAAATATATATATAAACAGATTTACATAAACACTTATAGATATATATATATATATATATATATATATATATATATATATATATATATATATATATATATATATATATATATATATATAAAATACAGATATATACATATAAAAAAACACATATACAAATATATATATATATATAATATACAATTATATATATTTATAAATAAATATATATATGTATTTAACCCTAAGAGAAGTAAAATTCAGTTCCTATCATTATCAACTGTTCTATCGTTTCTATATCTTCAAATTGGTACGATCAATCACATTTAGTCTTACAAGCAAACAAATTCTGTTGAGGGTTGTTTTCATCTATTTTTTCTTTATTTTTTTTTATATATTTCTGTTCGTGATTAGAAAATCCTGTCAACATCTCTGGTTATAAATCAAGTAAATACTCAGCGGTTTTAATAAACTCTTTCCATTTTACATTTTCAATATCAAATGCAAACCACCGATAATTGTAAAATCTGTCAAATTCATTTTTTTTAACTCGGTACCCTGTATGTTCAACTTTTTAGAAAAAAGCACGAATTCGAATAACATTTTAAAATCTAAAAATGTAGTTTGGTTAGAAATCATGTCTTTAAACTATCTGCAAAGTTTCGAGTTCCAATTTTTGATATCGAATTCCAATTTTTGAGCCAAAGTTTAAGAATAAAAAGTCAAACGAATCGTTCTTCATCAAATTCATGATTGTTTCGATGTCTCAAGTCCAATTGATGAATCCAATAGTTTTTAGGATGGATTTGCAAAGTATTTTCTGTTATAACTTTTATCTATTACGTTATAAAAATTAAAAACAGAAATTTCTTTTTTTTCTTTAAACAGCGACTGCAGTGCAGTCTCATTTTTTTTCAATTTATATTATTGAAAATTCTTGATAATGATTAGTTCTAAATATATTGGGGAGTTTAATTAGGCTTGGAATTAATGAAAACGTTACTGGTTTGGGGCAATGATCGAACAAAATAAGTGAAGAAGAAGAGGAATTAGGGAAACTGTTAGAGAGTAGTTAAATAAATAAATGGTTCGTATAATTTCAGAAAGACAGAAATTGCTGGGTGGTAAGGAGTGTTTGTGGGTATTCAGGAGGTCTCGGGTTCGAACCTTGCTCGGGACATTCTTTTTAGGAAAGCATTTTGAAAGGGTATACACTTTAATTTTCATTTCCATTATCATTATTATTATTATTATTATTATTATTATTATTATTATTATTATTATTATTATTATTATTATTATTATTATTATTATTATTATTATTATTATTATTATTATTATTATTATTATTATTATTATTATTATTATTATTATTATTATTATTATTTTCATTATTATTATTATTATTATTATTATTATTATTATTATTATTATTATTATTATTATTATTATTATTATTATTATTATTATTATTATTATTATTATTATTATGATGATGATGATGATGATT